>NC_134081.1:78619937-78927080 GCF_000715075.1 Nicotiana tabacum
GATTTATGAACCAGAAACCGATATGCTTTACTATTTGTCGCATATCCTATGAAAACACAATCAACGGTTTTCGGTCCTATCTTTACCCTTTTGGGTTTAGGAACTTGCACTTTTGCCAAACACCCCCACACTTTAAAATAATACAAGTTGGGCTTCCTTCCTTTCCATTTTTCATATGGAATGGATTGTGTTTTGCTATGGGGCACTCGATTTAATATTCGATTAGCCGTAAGAATGGCTTCCCCCCACAAGTTCTGTGGCAAACCAGAACTTATCAACAACGCATTCATCATCTCCTTTAATGTGCGATTCTTTCTTTCCGCAATCCTATTAGATTGGAGCGTGTAAGGGGCTGTTGTTTGATGAATAATTCCATATTCTAAATATATTTCTTCAAAAGGAGATTCATATTCACCACCCCGATCACTTCTTATCATTTTTACTTTCTTGTTAAGTTGCGTTTCAACTTCATTTTTGAATTGTCTGAATGCGTCTATTGCTTCATCTTTACTATTCTGTAAGTAAACATAGCAATATCGAGTACCATCGTCAATAAAAGTTATGAAATACTTCTTTCCACCGCGAGATGGTATTGACTTCATGTCACAAATATCTGTGTGAATTAAGTCTTAAGGATTTGAATTCCTTTCAACTGACTTATAAGGATGTTTAACATACTTAGATTCCACACATGTTTGACATTTTGATTTTTCGCATTCAAACTTAGGCAGTACTTCCAAATTAATCATTTTTCGCAAGGTTTTATAATTGACATGACCCAAACGTACATGCCATAAATCATTTGACTCAAGTAAGTAAGAAGAAACTGAAATATTATTATTGTTTTACACAACCATTACATTTAGATTGAAAAGGCCCTTGGTGAGGTAATATATTCCTACAAATATTTCATTCTTACTTATGACAACCTTGTCGGACACAAAAACGCACTTAAAACCATGCTTAACAAGAAGTCCAGTAGAGACTAAATTCTTTCTCATTTCAGGAACATGAAGGACATTGTTCAAAGTCATGACCTTGCCAGAAGTCATTTTCAGAAATATCTTCCCATATCCTTCAACTTTTGCTGTTGAAGCATTTCCCATATAAACTGTCTCTCCGGGTCCAACAGGAGCATAAGTAGCAAAAGCTTCTCTAACTGCACAAACATGGCGAGTGGCTCCTAAATCAAACCACTACAGTTTAGGATTTCCCACCAAGTTACATTCAGAAAGCATGGCACACAAGTTATCAACATCATCATGCTTTACTACCATGTTTGCTTGACACCTTTTCTTGTCTTTCTTCGGAGCACGACACTCCGTAGATTTGTGTCCGTTTTTCCCACAGTTAGTTTCCACTGAACCGCTTCTTGCTTGGGTTGTATTTCGGACCAGAAGCCTTCTTCCTCTTTTTGTTATCTTCAACAATATTTGCTCCCATTATTGTTGAATCTCCTTTCAGCAGCTTTATTGTCCTCTTCGATTCTCAACCGAACAATGAGATCTTCAAGGGACATTTCCTTTCGTTTGTATTTCAAATAATTTTAGAAGTCCTTCCACAACGGAGGCAACTTCTCAATCATTGCTGGTACTTGGAATGCTTCATTGATGACAAGACCTTCAGCAAGTAGATCATGAATAATCACTTGCAATTCCTGGACTTGGGTAATAACAGACTTGCTATTTAACATTTTGTAGTCCAAAAATTTTGCGGCAACGAATTTCTTCATCCCGGCATCTTCAGTTTTATATTTCTTTTCAAGCGCATTCCACAATTTTTTTGACGTTTCCACGCCACTGTATACATTATACAGATTATCATCCAGTCCGCTAAGAATATAATTCTTGCACAAAAAATCAGAATGCATCCACGCTTCGAGCACGATAAAGCGTTCATTCTCTAGAGTTTTATCTGGCAGATCAGGAACATCTTCCTTGATGAACTTCTGTAGACATAACGTAGTTA
This sequence comes from Nicotiana tabacum, assembly GCF_000715075.1. Taxonomy (NCBI): domain Eukaryota; kingdom Viridiplantae; phylum Streptophyta; class Magnoliopsida; order Solanales; family Solanaceae; genus Nicotiana; species Nicotiana tabacum. The sequence goes on from NC_134081.1 coordinate 78,621,906, forward strand.
AGTAGAAGAACATATTCTGCTACCAGCACTTGAAATCAATCTCGGAAAATTTTTCGGGTTTTTCTACCGGTGCCAACGCTGGTGTTCGGCTTGTCGATGTGTTGGCAGTCACCATCGGAATAGCTTGGTTTTCGCTTTCAGTCGTCATATTTTCTATAAAATAATGACACAAACAAAGGTTTAATACACGTTTTCAAACTGAAGTAAAAATCACGTAGATTTTAATCTCCAACAAAACGCCACGAAGGCTTTACTCTCCAAAACGGGAGTACACAAAACCACAAAGGTTTTAGTTTGTAGAATAATAAGAATAACACAAATACAGAAATAAAATTAAATTCCTTAAGATTATTAGTCCCGCCAATATTGCTGTATTTGTAAATAATAATTCTGCAAAAATATAAGTTATCGTAATGAAACAGTAATTAATTTGAGCCCACTAAATTCACAGTGTTTCCTTAAGGAATTTAATCCCCTCCTAGTACCCAAGGTAATGGATTATTTCCTCCCAGGATAGAACGAATCACACACTGGTGTAGCGGTACTTCAAAGCCCAGTGTTTCAGCGAACACAAAGTTCGGTAGCAAATCACACTTACAGTTGCTTTGTTTGAAGTTAAAACAATGCAGAACGAAGGAGTAGAAACTCAGAAAATCGTATGGAAATGCTGAGAGGAAGGAGTGCAATGTATAGCCAAATCTGTTGAGCGATTTCAGTTTTGTGTCTTATGTATTGTGTGTTGAGTGTTGAGTGAGCTGCTGCACATGTATATAGCAGCCAGTGTTGAAGAAGAACAATCGTCAACCCTCCATGGTGGAGCAAGCATTAGCTTGTTTGTGGAGCAAGCACTTGTTTGTGGAGCAAGCTCATTCATGGTGGGAAGAGCATTAGGCGGCTGCCTGGTGGTCAATACACGGATTGGAAAATATCTGTTATAAATGCGGATAATCTTACGTTAATATTTACTATTAACAAATAAATTTGGTCCAAAAAATTAATCAATCAATCGATCATTTGACCAAATCCAAATCCAAATCCGAAGCCGAAGTCGTAGCCGTAGCCGAAGCCGAGCCGAACGAGCGACGACGACGACGGCGCGAGGCTTGCTTTTTTCTTAACTCTTTAAGAGCTACAAGAAGAGCAATTATATATATACCCACCAAAAATCTTTTCCTCTTCCAATATGGGACAATGTCTCATTGTCGAGAGGGGGAAACTTAAAATTTTAATCAAAAATTTTATTTTTCCTCCATTTCCCATTCACCCTCATTTTAAGACTATTTCATCTTAAAAACAAAAAATCACAACAATCCCCCACATGAATGGGGAATGGCTATATCATGGAAGTATGCATAGAAAAACTGTGTGATTTACAAGCAAGGAATAATCGCATCTGGATAAGTAGGTTTCCCTTTGAACTTTCCGTAGTAAACTTATGTTGGATATACTCGGTCAATCGGTAGATTTGATATCTTTGAACCGTCGATCTTTGGTGTATACTTAGACAACCATAAGTCACACAATCAACCCTTAACCGTCTTTGGTTCTCATTGTTGTGTTCGTTTCAGCCATGAACACCGCCTGGTTTCATAAGTGCGTAGAGAACTGGCCTTACAAAGTTCTCCTTGAAGCGGCTAACCCTTCACACTTACATAGGTGATTCCTAAACGTGTCATCCTGTAGACACACTTTTTGATATACCCCGTATCAAATTTGTGACAATGAGATTGTGACAATGCTAGAGCTTGAGGAGTCTTATGGATCTTAATTCCCAGAATTAAATCAGCAACTCCCAAGTCTTTCATATCAAACTTGCTATTGAGCATACGCTTAGTAGCATTTATGTTGGCAATGTCATTACTCATTATCAGCATATCATCCACATATAGGCAAACAATGACTATGTGATTTGAAACATTTTTAATGTACACACATTTATCACATTCATTTATCTTAAAACCATTTGACAACATTGTTTGGTCAAATTTCGCATGCCATTGTTTGGGTGCTTGTTTTAGTCCGTAAAGAGACTTAACAAGTCTACATACCTTCTTTTCTTTACCTGGAACCACAAACCCTTCAGGTTGTTCCATGTAAATTTCTTCCTCCAACTCTCCATTTAAGAAGGCCGTCTTAACATCCATTTGATGAATTTCAAGACCATACACTGCAACTAATGCTACTAACATCTGTATGGACGTAATTCTTGTAACTGGAGAGTATGTATCAAAGTAGTCTAGACCTTCTCGTTGTCTATACCCTTTGACTACGAGTCTTGCCTTGAATTTATCAATAGTGCCATCATCTTTGATTTTTCTCTTAAAAATTCATTTAGAACCCAAAGGTTTATTTCCAGGAGGAAGATCAACCAATTCCCATGTATGGTTGTTCAATATGGATTTTATTTCACTATTGACTGCCTCTTTCCAAAACAATGATTCCGAAGAAGTCATAGCTTCTTTAAATGTTTGAGGCTCATTCTCCAATAAGAAAGTCACAAAATCTGGTCCAAATGAAGTAGAAGTTCTTTGACGTTTACTACGTCTTGGATCCTCCTGATTATATGTACTTTCTTTTGTTTCTTCCCGAGGTCGTTTAGATCCTTCACCAAACGACTCTCATTTCTTTTTATACGGATATTTTCCAATCCGTGTATTGACCACCAAGCAGCTGCCTAATGCTCTTCCCACCATGAATGTGCTTGCTCCACAAACAAGTGCTTGCTCCACAAATAAGCTAATGCTTGCTCCACCATGGAGGGTGGACGATTGTTCTTCTTCAACACTGGCTGTTATATATATGTGCAGCAGCTGTTGAAGAAAGACACACACAATACACAAGACACAAAATTGAAATCGCTCAACAGATTTGGCTATACATTGCACTCCTTACTCTCAGTATTTCCATATGATTTTCTGAGTTTCTACTCATTCGTTCTGCATTGTTTTAACTTCAAGCAAAGCAACTGTAAATGTGATTTGCTACCGAACTTTGTGTTCACTGAAACACTGGGGTTTGAAGTACCGCTACACCAGTGTGTGATTCGTTCTATCCTGGGAGGAAATAATTCATTACCTTGGGTACTAGGAGGGGATTAAATTCCTTAAGGAAATACTGTAAATTCAGTGGGCTCGAATTAATTACTGTTTCATTACGATAACTTATATTTTGCAGAATTATTATTTATAAATACAGCAATATTGGCGGGATTAACAATCTTAAGGAATTTAATTTTATTTCTGTATTTGTATTATTCTTATTATTCTGCAAACTAAAACCTTTGTGGTTTTGTGTACTCCCGTTTTGGAGAGTAAAGCCTTCATGGCGTTTTGTTGGAGATTAAAATCTACGTGATTTTTACTTCAGTTTGAAAACGTGTATTAAATGTTTGTTTGTGTTATTCTTTTACAGAAAAAATAACGACTGAAAGCGAAAACCAAGCTATTCCGATGGTGACTGCCAACGCATCGACAAGCCGAACACCGGCGGTGGCACCGGCAGAAAAACTCGGAAAATTTTCCGGGATTGATTTCAAGTGCGGGCAGCAGAAGATGTTCTTCTACTTAACTACGTTATGTCTACAGAAGCTCATCAAGGAAGATGTTCCTGATCTGCCAGATAAAACTCCAGAGAATGAACGCTTTATCGTGCTTGAAGCGTGGAAGCATTCTGATTTTTTGTGCAAGAATTATATTCTTAGCGGACTTGATGATAATCTGTATAATGTATACAGTGTCGTGGAAACGTCAAAAGAATTGTGGAATGCGCTTGAAAAGAAATATAAAACTGAAGATGCCGGGATGAAGAAATTCGTTGCCGCAAAATTTTTGGACTACAAAATGGTAGATAGCAAGTCTGTTATTACCCAAGTCCAGGAATTGCAAGTGATTATTCATGATCTACTTGCTGAAGGTCTTGTCATCAATGAAGCATTCCAAGTAGCAGCAATGATTGAGAAGTTGCCTCCGTTGTGGAAGGAATTCAAAAATTATTTGAAACACAAACGAAAGGAAATGTCCCTTGAAGATCTCATTGTTCGGTTGAGAATCGAAGAGGACAATAAAGCTGCTGAAAGGAGAGGCCGTGGAAATTCAACAATAATGGGAGAAAATATTGTTGAAGATAACAAAAAGAGGAAGAAGGCTTCTGGTCCGAAATACAACCCAAGCAAGAAGCGGTTCAGTGGAAACTGCTACAACTGTGGGAAAAACGGACACAAATCTACGGAGTGTCGTGCTCCGAAGAAAGACAAAAAAAGGGGTCAAGCAAACAAGGTAGTAAAGCATGATGATGTTGATAACTTGTGTGCCATGCTTTCTGAATGTAACTTGGTGGGAAATCCTAAACTGTGGTGGTTTGATTCAGAATCCACTCGCCATGTTTGTGCAGTTAGAGAAGCTTTTGCTACTTATGCTCCTGCTAGACCTGGAGAGACAGTTTATATGGGAAATGCTTCAACAGCAAAAGTTGAAGGATATGGGAAAATATTTCTGAAAATGACTTCTGGCAAGGTCATGACTTTGAACAATGTCCTTCATGTTCCCGAAATGAGAAAGAATTTAGTCTCTACTGGACTTCTTGTTAAGCACGGTTTTAAGTGCGTTTTTGTGTCCGACAAGGTTGTCATAAGTAAGAATGAAATATTTGTAGGAAAATGTTACCTCACCGAGGGCCTTTTCAATCTGAATGTAATGGTTTTGAAAAACAATAATAATATTTCAGCTTATTCTTTCTTACTTGAGTCAAATGATTTATGGCATGTACGTTTGGGTCATGTCAATTATAAAACCTTGCGGAAAATGATTAACTTGGAAGTACTGCCTAAGTTTGAATGCAAAAAATCAAAATGCCAAACATGTGTGGAATCTAAGTATGTTAAACATCCTTATAAGTCAGTTGAAAGGAATTCAAATCCTTTAGACTTAATTCATACAGATATTTGTGACATGAAGTCAATACCATCTCGCGGTGGAAAGAAGTATTTCATAACTTTTATTGACGATGGTACTCGATATAGCTATGTTTACTTACTGAATAGTAAAGATGAAGCAATAGACGCATTCAGGCAATACAAAAATGAAGTTGAAACGCAACTTAACAAGAAAGAAAAAATGATAAGAAGTGATAGGGGTGGTGAATATGAATCTCCTTTTGAAAAATATGTTTAGAATATGGAATTATTCATCAAACAACAGCCCCTTACACGCCCCAATCTAATGGGATTGCGGAAAGAAAGAATCGCACATTAAAGGAGATGATGAATGCGTTGTTGATAAGTTCTGATTTGCCACAGAACTTGTGGGGGGAAGCCATTCTTACGGCTAATCGAATATTAAATCGAGTGCCCCATAGCAAAACACAATCCATTCCATATGAAAAATGGAAAGGAAGGAAGCCCAACTTGAATTATTTTAAAGTGTGGGGGTGTTGGGCAAAAGTGCAAGTTCCTAAACCCAAAAGGGTAAAGATAGGACCGAAAATCGTTGATTGCGTTTTCATAGGATATGCGACAAATAGTAAAGCATATCGATTTCTCGTTCATAAATCAGAAAATTCTGACATTCATAATAATACGGTTATAGAATCAGATAATGCTGAGTTCTTTGAAAATATATATCCGTATAAAAAGGAATGTGAGTCGTTTGGTGAAGGATCTAAACGATCTCGGGAAGAAACAAAAGAAAGTACATGTAATCAGGAGGATCCAAGAGGTAGTAAACGTCAAAGAACTTCTACTTCATTTGGACCAGATTTTGTGACTTTCTTATTGGAGAATGAGCCTCAAACATTTAAAGAAGCTATGACTTCTTCGGAATCATTGTTTTGGAAAGAGGCAGTCAATAGTGAAATAGAATCCATATTGAACAACCATACATGGGAATTGGTTGATCTTCCTCCTGGAAATAAACCTTTGGGTTCTAAATAGATTTTTAAGAGAAAAATCAAAGATAATGGCACTATTGATAAATTCAAGGCAAGACTCGTAGTCAAAGGGTATAGACAACGAGAAGGTCTAGACTACTTTGATACATACTCTCCAGTTACAAGAATTACGTCCATACGGATGTTAGTAGCATTAGCTGCAGTGTATGGTCTTGAAATTCATCAAATGGATGTTAAGACGGCCTTCTTAAATGGAGAGTTGGAGGAAGAAATTTACATGGAACAACCTGAAGGGTTTGTGGTTCCAGGTAAAGAAAAGAAAGTATGTAGACTTGTTAAGTCTCTTTACGGACTAAAACAAGCACCCAAACAATGGCATGCGAAATTTGACCAAACAATGTTGTCAAATGGTTTTAAGATAAATGAATGTGATAAATGTGTGTACATTAAAAATGTTCCAAATCACATAGTCATTGTTTGCCTATATGTGGATGATATGCTGATAATGAGTAATGACATTGCCAACATAAATGCTACTAAGCGTATGCTCAATAGCAAGTTTGATATGAAAGACTTGGGAGTTGCTGATTTAATTCTGGGAATTAAGATCCATAAGACTCCTCAAGCTCTAGCATTGTCACCATCTCATTATATTAAGACAGTACTTGAAAAATTCAAGCACTTGGGCTTTAAAGTTGCAAAGACTCCAATTGACGTGAATCTTGCATTAGCAAAGAATAAACGCCAAAGCATATCACAATTGGATTGTGATCGTGTGTTGGGATGCTTAATGTATATCATGAATTGTACACGACCAGATATAGCTTGTGCTATAAGTAAACTGAGTCGATATATGAGCAATCCAGGCCAATCTCATTTGATAGCAATGAAATGCGTTTTGGGATATTTAGAACATACCCAGAACTTTGATTTGCACTACAGTAAATTCCCTGCGGTGATTGAGGGATACTGTGATGCAAATTGGATCACCGGTTCAACTGATTCTAAGTCCACGAGTGGATATGTATTCACTATTGGTGGAGGAGCGGTATCTTGGAAGTCGTCCAAACAAACATGTATTGCCCGCTCTACAATGGAGGCTGAATTCATAGCCTTAGATAAAGCCGGTGAAGAAGCTGAATGACTCTGCAATTTCTTGGAAGACATTCCATTTTGGCCCAAACCGTTGGCACCAATATGCATGCATTGTGATAGTCAAGCGGCAATTGGAAGGGATGGAAGCGTTATGTATAACGGTAAATCTCGTCATATATGACGAAGACATAAAACTGTTAGGCAATTACTCTCTAGAGGAATTATCACGATTGACTATGTAAAGTCAAGTGATAATATGTCGGATCCACTTACAAAAGGCCTAACTAGAGAGGTAGTTGACAAATCATCAAGGGGAATGGGGCTATGGCCAAGAATAAGTCATTGTGGCGGTAACTCTACCTAGAAGACTGGAGATCCCAAGATCTTGGTTCAAGGAGATCAAACAAAGTCATTAATGACGGTTCAACATTGCCAAATAAAATTTTAGTCCGTTCTCGTGATGAGACAATGTTCAGTACCAAGGATAAAGAATTAAGGCTTTTTAATGATTTCTAAATTTGATACAGGGTATATCAAAAAGTGTATCTACAGGATGACACATTTAGGAATCACCTATGTAAGTGTGAAGTGGTAGCCGCTTCAAGGAGAACTTTGTAAGGCCAGTTCTCTACGCACTTATGAAACCAGGCGGTGTTCATGGCTGAAACGAATACAACAATGAGAACCAAAGACGGTTAAGGGTTGATTGTGTGACTTATGATTGTCTAGGTATACACCAAAGATCGACGGTTCAAAGATATCAAATCTACCGATTGACCGAGTATATCCAACATAAGTTTACTACGGAAAGTTCAAAGGGAAACCTACTTATCCAGATGCGATTATTCCTTGCTTGTAAATCACACAGTTTTTTCATGCATACTTCCGTGATATAGCCATTCCCCATTCATGTGGGGGATTGTTGAGGTTTTTTGTTTTTAAGATGAAATAGTCTTAAAATGAGGGTGAATGGGAAATGGAGGGAAAATGAAATTTTTGAGTAAAATTTTAAGTTTCCCCCTCTTGACAATGAGACATTGTCCCATATTGGAAGAGGAAAAACATTTTGGTGGGTATATATATAATTTCTCTTCTTGTAGCTCTTAAAGAGTTAAGAAAAAAAGCAAGCCTCGCGCCGTCGTCGTCGTCGCTCGCTCGGCTCGGCTTCGGCTACGGCTACGGCTACAGCTACGGCTTCGGCTTCGGCTTCGGATTTGGATTTGGATTTGGATTTGGTCAAATGATCGAGTGATTGATTAATTTTTTGGACCAAATTTATTTGTTAATAGTAAATATTAACGTAAGATTATCCGCATTTATAAAGGATATTTTCCAATCCGTGTATTGACCACCAGGCAGCCGCCTAATGCTCTTCCCACCATGAATGTGCTTGATCCACAAACAAGTGCTTGCTCCACAAACAAGCTAATGCTTGCTCCACCATGGAGGGTGGACGATTGTTCTTCTTCAACATTGGCTGCTATATATATATGCAGCAGCTGTTGAAGAAAGACACATACAATACACAAGACACAAAACTGAAATCGCTCAACAGATTTGGCTATACATTGCACTCCTTCCTCTCAGCATTTTCATACGATTTTCTGAGTTTTTACTCCTTCGTTATGAATTGTTTTAACTTCAAACAAAGCAACTGTAAGTGTGATTTGCTACCGAACTTTGTGTTCGCTGAAATACTGGGTTTGAAGTACCGCTACACCAGTGTGTGATTCGTTCTATCCTGGGAGGAAATAATCCATTACCTTGGGTACTAGGAGGGGATTAAATTCCTTAAGGAAACACTGTGAATTCAGTGAGCTCGAATTAATTACTGTTTCATTACGATAACTTATATTTTGCAAAATTATTATTTACAAATACAGCAATATTGGCGGGAATAATAATCTTAAGGAATTTAATTTTATTTCTGTATTTGTGTTATTCTTATTATTCTGCAAACTAAAACCTTTGTGGTTTTGTGTACTCCCGTTTTGGAGAGTAAAGCCTTCGTGGTGTTTTGTTGGAGATTAAAATCTACGTGATTTTTACTCGAGAGAATGAACGCTTTATCGTGCTTGAAGCGTGGAAGCATTCTGATTTTTTGTGCAAGAATTATATTCTTAGCGGACTGGATGATAATCTGTATAATGTATACAGTGGCGTGGAAACGTCAAAAGAATTGTGGAATGCGCTTGAAAAGAAATATAAAACTGAAGATGCCGGGATGAAGAAATTCGTTGCCGCAAAATTTTTGGACTACAAAATGGTAGATAGCAAGTCTGTTATTACCCAAGTCCAGGAATTGCAAGTGATTATTCATGATCTACTTGCTGAAGGTCTTGTCATCAATGAAGCATTCCAAGTAGCAGCAATGATTGAGAAGTTGCCTCCGTTGTAGAAGGACTTCAAAAATTATTTGAAACACAAACGAAAGGAAATGTCCCTTGAAGATCTCATTGTTCGGTTGAGAATCGAAGAGGACAATAAAGCTGCTGAAAGGAGAGGCCGTGGAAATTCAACAATAATGGGAGCAAATATTATTGAAGATAACAAAAAGAGGAAGAAGGCTTCTGGTCCGAAATACAACCCAAGCAAGAAGCGATTCAGTGGAAACTGCTACAACTCTGGGAAAAACGGACACAAATCTACGGAGTGTCGTGCTCCAAAGAAAGACAAGAAAAGGGGTCAAGCAAACATTGTAGTAAAGCATGATGATGTTGATAACTTGTGTGTCATGCTTTCTGAATGTAACTTGGTGGGAAATCCTAAACTGTGGTGGTTTGATTCAGGAGCCACTCGCCATGTTTGTGCAGTTAGAGAAGCTTTTGCTACTTATGCTCCTGCTGGACCCGGAGAGACAGTTTATATGGGAAATGCTTCAACAGCAAAAGTTGAAGGATATGGGAAGATATTTCTGAAAATGACTTCTGGCAAGGTCATGACTTTGAACAATGTCCTTCATGTTCCCGAAATGAGAAAGAATTTAGTCTCTACTGGACTTCTTGTTAAGCACAGTTTTAAGTGCGTTTTTGTGTCCGACAAGATTGTCATAAGTAAGAATGAAATATTTGTAGGAAAAGGTTACCTCACCGAGGGCCTTTTCAATCTGAATGTAATGGTTGTGGAAAACAATAATAATATTTTAGCTTTTTCTTACTTACTTGAGTCAAATGATTTATGGCATGTACGTTTGGGTCATGTCAATTATAAAACCTTGCGAAAAATGATTAACTTGTAAGCACTGCCTAAGTTTGAATGCGAAAAATCAAAATGTCAAACATGTGTGGAATCTAAGTATGTTAAACATCCTTATAAGTCAGTTGAAAGGAATTCAAATCCTTTAGACTTAATTCACACAGATATTTGTGACATGAAGTCAATACCATCTCGCGATGAAAAGAAGTATTTCATAACTTTTATTGACGATGGTACTCGATATTGCTATGTTTACTTACTGAATAGTAAAGATGAAGCAATAGACGCATTCAGGCAATACAAAAATGAAGTTGAAATGCAACTTAACAAGAAAGTAAAAATGATAAGAAGTGATAGGGGTGGTGAATATGAATCTCCTTTTGAAGAAATATGTTTAGAATATGGAATTATTCATCAAACAACAGCCCCTTACACGCCCCAATCTAATGGGATTGCGGAAAGAAAGAATCGCACATTAAAGGAGATGATGAATGCGTTGTTGATAAGTTCTGGTTTGCCATAGAACTTGTTAGGGGAAGCCATTCTTACGGCTAATCGAATATTAAATCGAGTTCCCCATAGCAAAACACAATCCATTCCATATGAAAAATGGAAAGGAAGGAAGCCCAACTTGAATTATTTTAAAGTGTGGGGGTGTTTGGCAAAAGTGCAAGTTCCTAAACCCAAAAGGGTAAAGATAGGATCGAAAACCGTTGATTGTGTTTTCATAGGATATGCGACAAATAGTAAAGCATATCGATTTCTGGTTCATAAATCAGAAAATCCCGACATTCATAATAATACGGTTATAGAATCAGATAATGCTGAGTTCTTTAAAAATATATATCCGTATAAAAAGGAATGTGAGTCATTTGGTGAAGGATCTAAACGACCTCGGGAAGAAACAAAAGAAAGTACATGTAATCAGGAGGATCCAAGACGTAGTAAACGTCAAAGAACTTCTACTTCATTTGGACCAGATTTTGTGACTTTCTTATTGGAGAATGAGCCTCAAACATTTAAAGAAGCTATGACTTCTTCGGAATTATTATTTTTGGAAAGAGGTAGTCAATAGTGAAATAGAATCCATATTGAACAACCATACATGGGAATTGGTTGATCTTCCTCCTGGAAATAAACCTTTGGGTTCTAAATGGATTTTTAAGAGAAAAATCAAAGATGATGGCACTATTGATAAATTCAAGGCAAGACTCGTAGTCAAAGGGTATAGACAACGAGAAGGTCTAGACTACTTTGATACATACTCTCCAGTTACAAGAATTACGTTATATGGATGTTAGTAGTATTAGCTGCAGTGTATGGTCTTGAAATTCGTCAAATGGATGTTAAGACGGCCTTCTTAAATGGAGAGTTGGAGGAAGAAATTTACATGGAACAACCTGAAGGGTTTGTGGTTCCAGGTAAAAAAAAAGAAGGTATGTAGACTTGTTAAGTCTCTTTACGAACTAAAACAAGCACCCAAACAATGGCATGCGAAATTTGACCAAACAATATTGTCAAATGGTTTTAAGATAAATGAATGTGATAAATGTGTGTACATTAAAAATGTTCCAAATCACATAGTCATTGTTTGCCTATATGTGGATGATATGCTGATAATGAATAATGACATTGCCAACATAAATACTACTAAGCGTATGCTCAATAGCAAGTTTGATATGAAAGACTTGGGAGTTGCTGATTTAATTCTGGGAATTAAGATCCATAAGACTCCTTAAGGTCTGGCATTGTCACAATCTCATTATATTAAGACAGTACTTGAAAAATTCAAGCACTTGGGCTTTAAAATTGCAAAGACTCCAATTGACGTGAATCTTGCATTAGCAAAGAATAAAGGCCAAAGCATATCACAATTGGATTATGCTCGTATGTTGGGATGCTTAATGTATATCATAAATTGTACACGACCAGATATAGCTTGTGCTATAAGTAAACTGAGTCGATATACGAGCAATCCAGTCCAATCTCATTGGATGGCAATGAAACGAGTTTCAGATATTTTTCAATCCGCATATTGACCACCAGGCAGCCGCCTAATGCTCTTCCTACCATGAATGTGCTTGCTCCACAAACAAGCTAATGCTTGCTCCACCATGGAGGGTGGATGATTGTTCTTCTTCAACACTGGCTGCTATATATATGTGCAGCAGCTGTTAAAGAAAGACACACACAATACACAAGACACAAAACTGAATTCGCTCAACAGAGTCAAGATAGAATATATTGACTACAAGTTCAACTCCCATAAGAATAATGAAAGCGGAGTGAGATTGGATTGAATTATGGCGCCTAAATGCAGACATATCAAGTATTTTAGCTCATTCTTTTAGGTAATACTATAATAGATAAATATGTAACACAGAGAATTAAAATAGGATAAAAAATAAAAAATGAAGAATTGGAATGTTATGAGGTAGAAATCCACCTAATATATAAGGCGAAAGGCTAGTTGTATAGCTTCGTTACAAAAATATCAATGCTATTGTAAGAGTGACCATTAGAGGCACAACAGATTCACAAAATGAACGTAATAGAAAATATAGATATTATAATGAATGGGCCAATTATATAAGATTAGATAAGACTGGAAATGTTCATATCTGATAGAAAATGCAATAGGCCACACACAGGAAAATAGTCCGTAAGTGTGACAACATGATAAATATGGAATGTGCTAAATGAAGATGAAGTAGATCTAATATTGAAGGAAAGTTGTCTGAAAAAAACCTGAAACCTCTTGCAATCAATGCAAACTTAAGAATATAGCAGAATTGAAACAAATTATCAAAAATATAGGCAATATAAAATCGTTGAAATTAAACTTGTTTTCCATGTAGAGATAGTTTAACGATCTTAAAAGACAACTTTTTAGTATTAAAGTAAATTAGAGCAGAATGAATATAAATTGTTCATGTGGTCGATTTCTACTTGATTTTGAACTGAAGCATAGTTGATAAAATTTAGTTCAGCCCTACTCTGATCATCTACAAATCAAGATTTGCCAATTTAGACATAAACATAGCAAAATCGATGGGAGAGAACACTACCAGTTCCTAGTTCATCTTCACTTTGATATTTCACATACACCTTTTTGTATTTCAATTTCCGACGTAATTGGCTTTCTCCTTTCCTCTTCTTCCCTTAATTTCTTTATGTAACAGATGAAGTTTAACACCTTAACACAGTGCTTTAAGAAAAGCTTGGCATGGTTTTCATTTGGAAAACATTTTAATAGGAGTATATGTTATTTAAAGTTCTTTAAGCATATTTTTGGTTAAAACAATTTTTCTATTGGAAAAAGAATAAAACGTAGTCAAAATGCTTTTCACTCAGACACGTTTTGTATTTCAAAAATTCTCCAAATACTCCATAGAAAACTACCAGAGAAGGTCTTCACGGTTTTCTTTTTCTTTTCTGTCCCTTAATCCTCTATCACATACACTTTTGTAAATAAACATTAACTAGAAACACACGATTTACAAACACCTTCTGGAGTCTGGAGATCTTGAATCAATTACTTGGCAAACACAATGTTTAAAGGGATGACTAAATATCCGATGTCAAATTGAAGTTTCTCATCGATTTGAATGCTCTTATATACACTGGTAATTCCAAAAGAAGATCTTATTGGTTACTTCCTCATAAAGTGATGATCATCTTTCTCCGTCAAAACTTGACTTTGTTGCCCTCATAACCATAAACTGACTAATGGTTTCGCTCAAGACCTATGAAATCTTAAATCTGGTTTGCGATTGTCAGTAGATGCTTTTGGCCCCAATGGCAGAGCCAACATTTTCTTCCATGCCCCATTTGCACGTCCAGATGTCGAAGACAAAAAGTTCATGATAACTGACTTGCCAACAGCTTGTTCTCAAGAATCACATCTTCGAAGAGGCGCTGACTGATCAGTATAATGGGCAAAGCTCTTTCTGTTAGAAGAGAAAAAAACTGAATAAACTATACAAGCTAATGTACGCCTAACATCTGAGTCAAATTGACACATATCATAACCTACCTTCCGTTCACCTCATAGTATGAAGTTTGACAACTAGAACAATCATACTCTAAGAATTCGAGTCAACTTGTAGACCTGCAGGAGTTAAAGCAAGTAAAAAAACATTCGTACATCATGCCCACCGGTAAACAGAGGACGTAAGAGAGCCTGTTTTAGCAAATATGTACTATTGACAAGCGCTTTACAAAAAGAAAACTCCCTTTTACAAAACTAATTTCTCTTGTGATACCTTTTAATAACATTGAGATACTTCATAAAAATGTTGCAAGTTTACAGAATCCTACACCATCAGAAGCCTAAATAGGGGGAAAAATTCAAACCTGAGCACTTCTACTTGGTAGAGGCACTTCCAAGCAAAATCTCATTCCATCAGCTCTGAAATGGAAAAATTAAGACATGCCTAATATAAAAGCTGATATGGATATCATGTAAGAACTTCAGAATTTCTTCCCAATAGAAGTAGAGAATGCAAGTAAGCTACTAGATATTAGTCATGTAGAAACATGGAAACTTCATCTTCCCAGTAGATGTAAAACGTAAATCAAGCGACTAGTTACCTTCTACTAATGGTTCTTTGAACAATATGATCATGTCCAATCAGTCCTCTACCGCCATACTTCTTTTCATCTGTATTTAATGTGACCTAATACAATTTTAAGGAACAATAGGGTAAGAAATACCAACACATTATAGTCAGAGAAGTTACAAAATTCATAGATCATGTACGCCAATGAAGATGTCAACTGTGTTCCTCAATAGATGTACTATTCTCTGAAATTTCAAATCTGTAACTGATGGAAAGATTAGAGTGAGTTGTTTAATTGGAAGAAGGTGTTCGTGAGAACCCACCACTTCCTTTTTGGCTTTTCTTTTTCCCAAGTATGAAAGAATTAGAAGTGTTTTAAGAGTCACTGTTAAGAATGTTAACGTTAGGGAACTGTAAATATGACAACAATTTGTTCCTTGTAAATAGAGAAAGGTTTTTCCAACTACTTAAGATTAAAGTCTTGGCATGAAACGGGCAGCACAGCTGAAGCTGAGCCTCCGTGCCATTAGAGAAATACTGAGATGAGACAATCTTCGCCATGCGCACAGAGTCGTGCCAAGTGAACTGGGATAAGAGTAGGCTAGCTTATTGTTCAGTAGGACCGAGTGTCAGACAAGTTATTTGTGTACCACTGTCGGTATGGTCGCTATGGGGGGTACGCTATGGGGGAATTAACCCACGACAGTTAATATCAGAGCAAGGAAAGAGCCAAGTAATGCCGAGGTGATACCAAGCACAGCTGGTGTCACTGCTTGAGTTTGAGCTTGCTTGTTCGAGCATAGCTGGATTATCAGTTTTGAGATATTATTAGAGCATAGTGGCAGTTCACATTTTGCTAGGGCCATAGCCTTTATATCAGGTCAAGGAACATGAGATAAAGGGAGAGAATAACTACTTAATATATACATGGTAAGCAGGTATTCTCTACTCTAACTACACCAGTAAACATTCTAAATACTACTAGATACAGGTATTCACGAGCCTGGGCAAAATTGAAATAGAACTAGTCACATGTATAAAAATACAGTCTGCCACATCCGGAATAATACTGTAAAAAGTATCTACAAAATTCATAGGCTTAAGACAATTGTCTTCATGCATTTCTCATTTTTTTCTCTACAATCTTACATCATAATACTGGGTTGTTGTTGTCATTGTATCTTACATCATAATACATATATAAATTCAATTTGATTCTAACAGTTACTTTAATCAATGGGGATAGAGAAACAGCTACACAGATTTGTTCTGGATAGAGAAACAGCACAGATCTGTTCAACTTGCAGAACCCTTTTTTCATATTTGTATTTATCTTCATGTGGAAGTGAGATGAAAATTGGAAAAAATGCTCATATCCTCACTCAAGCTAGTGCTTATTCTGATTTACTATGGAGGCTGGCCTAGAAGTAGGGACAGAAACAAACAGCTACATAAATCCTTTCAACTTGCAAACCCGCTCCAAGTTGATGGGGATTGAGAGAGATGAAGATAGGAGAAAATGTATATCTCACACAAGCTAGTGCTTATTTTAATTTACCACGAAGGTCGGCTTAGATACTTCTCATCTCTGTAAGAAAAAAGTGAAAGATGCACAAAGATTTATCTCATTACTTATATATAAATGGCGGGGTGACCATATGACAGTAAATACTTATGAGATACCTTTATGCCCGACTGAAATAAGCTCTCATAAACTTAGCCACAAGGAACAGCAAATGCTGAACAAAAACTTCAAAATTTTGATTGAGGCAGAAAATTAAAAAAAAAGGATAAATGACACTTACTTGATACTCTCCAGCTTCTTCCACACCTATAGTGTATCTTTCATATGCATTGACAGGATGAAAGTTGAACACAAAGAGATTGGGGCCTCTCAAGTAAGAAATCACCTGTTCCAAAGACAATTTCTCTTTATCTTCGAAAAAGATACTGATGAATGATAGCAGTAAGCAGGAAGGGTTGATTTAGAGAGAACACAAATGAAATTGGGAACTCATATACTCTGCCGGTTTGTTGAAAAAACTACGAAATAAGATGCTACGAAGCATGAAAAATTGGGTTTGCAACCATGAGAGTTCATTTCAAGCAAATGCACCAATGTGCCAACTGATCCATCAGTACTATGACACCAAATGTTACTACTGGCATCGACCAAATGTTCATCATACAACTCAATTCATTCCAGCAACAGGCAATTATTGTGATCCTTTTTTCTCTTGGGGGACCACAGCCCACAGATAGAGCTAAAATATGAAAACTCCATCCCTAGTCAGGACCCCCCCCCCCCCCAAAATAAAGCGCCATGTAACAGCAGCAGCATTTTCTAATACTCATCAATCAGGCACAACCGATCAAAAAAATCTCGTCAATCAGGCACACCAGAAGAACCAGATAGAAACAAAATTCATAATGGAAAAATATCAAATGAAAGAAAAAGTCATTGTACCATGGTAGTATCATTGACATGGTGAATGTTGGCAAGACCTCGAGACAAAATTCTCCCATTTTCATGCAAGTCCATCATATCCTGAAAAATGGAAGGAGTGAGAATTCACTTCTGTCTTTTTTCCTCTGGTTGCTGAACAACTATTGTAATTCACGGTGGAGCCAGAAAAAGAAGATTCGTTTCATATGTCTATAGTTGAATAAACCTCAAGTTCCAAGTTATCTTATCAACCAACTAATTAAGATTATGGAGAGGTGTTATTTTCCACTTCGTAATCACGGTATGCAAAACAGCACAAGTGAGCCAAGTCTCATTCAAGTATATCAGACAACAATAAAGATGGGAGTAGCCCTAGAACCTCATTTATTATTGCACAATTACGAGGGCTGCCTTCATTGCCCATACCGTATATCTTTTCTACACAGGAAGGTTGCTAACGTGTGGAAGCCGAACAATATTACTCCTTGATGGAAAACAAGGGGAAAAAGCAATATGTGGCATACAAACAAATATCTCTTAAAAAGTACACGCAAAGGGAAGATAAATTTAGTGACAGTCATTTGCTAAAGCCCAACTACTAGAGTTGCCTTGCATTACTCTAGATCAGATAAATTTAGTGACAGTCATTACTCTTATGGTCTATGTTTTTCCACACAGAATATTGGAATGTGGAAAGTCTCTGTCAGAATTAATAAAAACCAACAATGATGTATCAAAGCGGAACAAATTTACTCCTTGAGGGGGACAACAACAACAACAACAACAGCCCAGTGAAATCCCACAAGTGGGGTCTGGGGAGGGTAGTGTGTACGCAGACCTTACCCCTGATGTTTCCGATAGACCCTCGGCACAATAAAGTACACCTCAATTGCAATATACGTTTAGATAGATAGATAGATAGATAGAGAGAGAGAGAGAGAGAGAGAGAGAGAGAGCGCACATTTTGCATAATTAAAAGTTCAGCGGTTACCTTATCAAATGAGAACAATTGATTATGTACGTCATTTTCCAACAGATCCCACTGACGGTTAGCTAGTGAAAATGAGAAATTGTTGTTTGGCATGGGAAACTCAACCCTCTGTTGCAGGATACAAATGACATTTGTTACTAAATCTACAGTATCATTTCTGCACCTGCATAAATCACAAGTGCAGGAAATAAATATTCTCACCTTTGGATGACCAAATTCATTGCCCATGAAGTTGAGGTATGCATGACCACCAATTGTAGATGTAATTAATCTGATCATCTATTTAATAAAAGAAAATCCAATTCATAATTAGACATGCTCAAATGCATGGAATATCACACAACCATAAGCAGGTAAGTAATCTAAACTTGTGCTGAAAGGAGGAAAAATAGCATAGTGTATGCTTTAGATAAATCCATCCTCTTGTTCATTAAGGAGTTTATCCGAAGGACTACTCTGCTAACCAGAGAATCAAAAATATCAAATTCATTAAGCTGATTATTTTTTCCAGACGAAAAAAATTTTAAAGACTAGTTTCTTCCAAGCACATTTAAGTTTTACATGAGTGCAATCCTTATTGACCACAAAATCAAGAAAAGACGAGAATTATACAGAGATTAATTTTGACCTCAAGTAGGAGGTAAGCATGTAAGTTCATTAAAGATATTCGTTTTGGCTGGATTACCAAAATAGAGTGAAAACAACATAATTAAGAGACGAGTGTAGGGTGGCTGATCATCATACCAGATCTGATCACTAGAGGAGAACCAAGAAATGTCAAGTAATTAGCTTTGTCTAACAAGCAGTCTCTAGGTAGTACCAGATATTGACGCTCTACATGGACCGTAACCACAAATCAGGAAATTACCTTGTACAACGAGCAGCCTCTAAGGAATGACTCTTGTGATGCAGGAGATTTTCGCGAGGAGTTACCAATCAGTATTTCTGCAAATGAGCGACCTCCAGAAATGGACTAGAAGAGAAGGAGAATTACAACCAATAAGATAATGTTGATTATAGATTCAGAAATTTACAGTATGAAATAAAAGAAAAGGAAATAAGAGATAAGTCATAAATTCTACATGATAAAAAGAGACAGATAGTAGCTACCTGGTTGTGATTTTCAGCATACAAAAGCATCTTATCAACATTTTGTCGGCCACCCATTAATGTGCTAACAATCTAAATTAAGACAACCAAATTAAATACCACTAATTACCATGGCATTCAAAGCTTGAAAGGAGAAAAATCTTGTCAACCAATAATGCAAGGTTCAACCTTACTCATGGACCATTCATGATCAGGAGTATTTTCAAGTAATGCAAGCCACATCTCCGAGGCAGAAAGATTCACAAAATAATCAAAGCCCAGTCCACCTTGAGAAGTTGGGTCACAAAGTCCCGGATACAGGGTTGCCTACATAACAGTAAGAGAACTTGTCACAAGACAGTACAGGTCTCAAACTAGCCATAAAGACAAAGAAGTAAACTTGGACAAGTAGAAAACTAAACAATGAATTCTCTTATAAAAAAATTTAGAGTTCTCTTTTCAAGAGTTCTCTTTTTTTTAAGATAAATTCTTTTCAGGAGATATCTTAAAACATCAAAGGTATACTCCACGCAACAGAATTCAATAACAAAAAAGGATTTCTACCTCCTAGAAACCATCTGAGTAAAGCAATGAACAATTTCAAGAGAATTGAAAAGGAGCACTTACATCCTCGGCAATCGTGATCACATTTGGGTGAAGAGCATGCAATACTTCATTTGCTAATATGAGGTACAATAAGGCCTCCTTGTCAACATACTGGTTACAGTACCTGCAATGACAAAGCTTAATGATTGTCAAAGAAAGACTGCTCAAGAATGAAATATGCTCATAATCCATCCACCAATGCACATCCTAGTCACATATAATTTTTAGATTTGAGGTCCTTCTATAGCTTTCTTCTTTAATCCACATTACAGTCTCTAGCACTTCCTTATCAAAATAGAACGAGAAAATGCTTGTAAGGATTGTAAATATATGAACTCATATATATCTCACTAGTGAACACACAAAAACTATTAACATGAGACAACTGGCCTGCATAGGCAAGTCGACAACGTTAGTGACTGAAAAGATGTAACTTGTGATTCTTACTCATCCATGTCACCAGTAAATGAAGCAAATCCATTGTGTGTATACAGCATGGATGAGAGTGAATGAAAATGGAATCCATCAACATGATACTCCTCCACCCACCTGAAAAGTGCCACTTAATAAGCAAAACACCAAGAAAATAATTTATTGCGCAATCATGTCAAAAAGCATTTGGTTTTGCACTGACCAGGGAAAAAAAGAGTTTTGTGAAAATTGAGTTAGAGAGGAAAAATAGAGGGAACTTATTTTTATACAACAACAACAACAAACCCAGAGTAATCCCACAGGTGGGGTCAGGGGAGGGTAATGTGTATGCAGACCTTACTCCTACCTTGTGAAGGTAGAGAGGCTGTTTCTGGGGAGGGAACTTTTATATTTCACATAATTCAAAAAGAAAAACAAGATTCACCTATATATAGATGCAAAAGAAAATAGTCTGGACATAATAAATAGAGGTGGTGCATTTATTGCACTGTCAGACAATTTATTTATTTATTTTCATCACGAAAGTGGTTTCAAACCTTGCACAATCATGTCCAGGTGAAAGTATTTTGTTTGGAATTTTAAGCAAAGGAAAAAAATCCTGTGAAATTTGAGGGAGAGGAGAAAATTGGTTTATTTTGTACTACTCACTTATTACAGGAGAACTACCAGATGTACCTAAAATACTACAAAATACAGCATGAACGTAATAAACAAAAGGATGGTGGTCTGTACTTATTGTACCTTGGGTACATTTATCAGGTCCTAAATACAGCAAACCTTTACTTCTAACACTTCACCATACAAAGTGAGAAACCAAGATGAGCTTGTAATAAACTAATGCTATAAACTGAACGTTATTTCTTTTTCCATTCATATAATGCCAACAGAATAGTACATGATGAATAATGCCCAAGGAATTATATCACTTGAACATGGTAGAATAAAATTAAATAATTAAACGTGTACTCTCTCTAACAGCTTAACATGGTCTTAAAGATAGACTCATCCCTATTCTAGGTTTACCCCATCTTGAGCCACCACATGTTATACTGTCCAGTGTCCATGCTCTAGATGTCCAACGCTGAACGTACAAGGGGAAGAGAGGGGGTGTTACCGATCCACATTTGTTGAGGATATGAGTTGTAGTCTCTTTATATGGCCTAAGGCATTCTCTTTACTTGAGCCGAGGGTCTATCGAAAACAGCCTCTCTACCTTCACACGGTAGGGGTAAGGTCTGTGTACACACTACCTTCCCCACACCCTACTTGTGGAATTACACTGGGTATGTTGTTGTTGTTGTTGTTGTTGTAGGCATTCTCTTTACGTCACGAGCTAACGCTTACAGTTGAATTAGAACCAAGACCATTTGCTTAACATAGTATCAAACATGCAGAGGTTCTAGATTGAAGTCTCAACACCACTCATTTAGTTAAAAAAAAATAAGCGCCATAAAAAAAGTTTTGACACACGTGAGGGGAGTGTGATAAATTGAAAGTGTGTTCTCTCTAGCAGTTTAAGCTTTTACTCCTTCTATTTCATTTTATATGATAGTGTTTGACTGAATACTGAGTTTAAGGAAACTTGGAAAGGAAGACAATCTTTGACACATACCATAATAACCTTAAAACTTGTGGTCTTAAACATGCCTTGACATTTTTATGTATATAAGAGCACGTCACAAAGAGTAAAATGAGAAGTTAAAGTTAAAGATTACAACATAGAAAGGTGTCATTCTTTTTGGAACATACTAAAAATGAAATAGTGTCATACAAAATGAAATAGTGGAATAGATGAGATGGCCAAACTTCAACCAAACTGAATCGCCTTAATAGTACCACTTAGTTACCTATCACAACAAAAAAAGTACCACTTGGATAGTACCTCCAGAAGAAAAACTAACACGGTGCTACCCTAAGAAAAACTTGATAAAGAAAAAGGAAGAAATGTTGACACTTGCGCTGCCCTGAGATTGATTTGGTGCTCCCATGAGCCAAAAACATATTGGGCACAATCGTGAGACAAACTGTGGACTCATGAGACAAGTTGATATAGAGTACACGTATGTTGCCACCTTGATCAGTTCACCAAATCCATGGTTGTACTATTGCTGTGGATCTATGAGACTTGACTAAAAGGAGGTCATATATGCTAGCAGCTTGACTAGAACACTAGCAATTCCACCTGAAATTAATAAAGTGATGATGTGTCTCTAATTGAGGATGACAGTGCTGACTTGGCGGCTGAGTTATCACTGAAATGTTGATTGTCATGACACAATTCTTCAACCGAACCTTTTTAACCTCGCTCTTTTTTTTTTTGCCTATTTCCTTCACTAGTACTATACTCTTAGAAAATGTGCAAAACAATAATAAATGCATCAACTTCCCCCAAAATTCAGATAGGACCAAAAGCTTATTTTACCTACTCTATTGTTTTTTTTTTGTCCTTTCTCCTTTGCGCCATATCTCATCATTGTACAAAAATTTCCTGCAAAAGCTTTATAAAACTAACTTTACCCATCTTAACCTTACCAATTATAACAAAAGTTAATCCAATTTCAACTGCTATTGAAAAAAGAGAGCCCCGCTCACAATTTCTTTAATCCTGGCCCAAATTAAACATTTGATATCCCAAACCCAGGTGCCTTTTTTACCTACTCTTTATCATATTTTTCCCATTCTTTAAGTTTCCTGCAAAAGCTTACATAAAACTAACTTTTCTCATCTTAAACTTTTACCAATTATGGCAAAAGTTAACCAATTTCCACTACTATCGAAAAAAATAAAGAGAGCACCAATTACACTTTCTTTAAAACTGGCCCAACTTAAGAATAGCTAGTCGGTAGTTATTCATATTCCTCCCCCTCATTCTCCTCGAACAATTCAACCTCATATGCTGTTTTTTTAAATGTATTCCTACCCAAAGGCTGGAAAATGAATTCTCAGATTACAGATTTGCTTCACGAGCTGCCAAGTCTATCATCTCTGCTTAATTAAAGCAGATTTTTCTTTTTTTCTGAATACGGGTAGCAGGAGCAGTTTCTTTGAGTGGAGTGGTACCTTTTCTAGCTTCATGTGACACGATGGAGGATCTTTGTATCCAAACCATAGGTAAGGGATAGAGAGGGACAATTGGCTACGATCTGACTTTGAGCAAAAACGATGAAATTTTGTCTGGGCAAGCGGCAAGAGGCCATTTGCAGGTAAGCAGAAGCAATTTAGGATTCTACCAAGAATGAATATGCTAAGAAACAATTGTGAAAATTGACTGAGAACTTATTTTTGTATTTCCCACTTGATAAAAATAAACTACAATATGAACAAATATCCTATATACAGGATCGTGGATGGTGGTACATTTGTTGCACCTCAGGATACATTTATTAGGTGGCAGAACCTTAATTTCTAACAAATCTAAAAGCTAGCTATGAAACTGAGAGAGGAGCATACATAGGATAGAAACCAGATAACTTTATACTCACCAGTTCAGATTTGAAAGAAGAAAGTGTAGAACATCAAGATCTCCATATTTGAACATTCGTGTGCCCCAGAATTTGTGATTTCCACGTTTACCTAGTTATGCAGTAAATAAGGAACTCAGGATCCAAAAAGAAATTCAAATATATCAAAAGTATTTAAAAAATAATCATATGTAGACCTTTAATCAAGCTAGTGAAGAGAAACTCCAACTAATTAGAACTTCCATAACATAATGGAGACAACAAAAATACTATTTGTTAGACAAACTAATTTGGAAAAAACAGTGAATATGGCATCACAGTTGTGATGTCAATTTTGGTTGGTTCAAGTTAGAATTTCAAATAAATCCCCAACGCTCCTCATGTTCTGTTCTGTCGTGACCAAGCTTGAGATGTTGTTCAAATTTTTTATGGCCTTATGCAATAAAAGTGTACTTGTTTTTTGCATAAATATAAAGAAGGTAAAGGTAAATGATGGAAACAAATAGAAAAGGAACAAGGTTACAACTTTTTATGGAATATACCATTTCTACTTTTTATTTTAAATATATTAATGATTTACTTTCTTCTTAAGGTAAATTGATATATATAGAGACACACAAACACATATGCACATTAATACATGTGTGTGTGCGCGCGCGAGTGCCAACAGCTTTGTTTATGAAGAGTGGAGACATAAATCTAGTTTGGAGGAAACTAAAAGTAGCCGAGTTATACACACCTAGGCACTGAGCGTTGCCTAGGTACCTAGGTGGCCATTCGTGACAACAGTAACTCAATATATAACCCCCAATACCTATACAACATGAGTAAATAGGTTCTCATAGCCTAGGTATGTCGGGAATTTAGGATATTAAATCACTCGAAGTGAAATTTTCATACAGTTAACCAGACACGTATTGAGATTGTTTATGTTCTATTGCCACACGGTACATGTGTGAATGACAAGTTTAGGTGAACGAAAGCAAGAAAATAGAAGTTTTCAAACAACTAATAGTCAATCGCAAAAGAGTACAAGGTGAACACAAAAACACATATGTGTGCCGTTCCTTAGCTACTGAGCATAATAGGGCAAATGAATACCTAACAGTACTCTAACTGCACCAAAATTCTAATATTGAAGATCAGCGACAATGAGAATGGCCAATACATGCTCTTGCATGGTGTATGACGAACACATGTCACGTAACTACACATTTGATTAAGCATGCCAATCTGCATATGCCTGAACTGCACATGGCCAGTTGAACAATTAGCACGCGGTCACACGCGTATATACACAAGCCAACACCAACTGTTTTCCCATTTAACCACAACCAGCTATTCATGGTCTTATGGGCATGGATCGATCTAGAGGCTTTTCAGCATATCTATGTTCAGATCAGCCATAGGATCTTCATAGCAATAAAAGAGGGTATGAGCACTACACTTTGGATCTCAGATACGAAAAGATTGTGACTAGAACAGATTCTAAATTGGGTGACTAATTTAATCTCCCATACAAATACCAAGTTTCACTTAATCACT
Organism: Nicotiana tabacum; assembly: GCF_000715075.1. Classification (NCBI taxonomy): domain Eukaryota; kingdom Viridiplantae; phylum Streptophyta; class Magnoliopsida; order Solanales; family Solanaceae; genus Nicotiana; species Nicotiana tabacum. The sequence goes on from NC_134081.1 coordinate 78,647,211, forward strand.
CCCTTATTGGATCTAAGATGCTGTTATTGAAGACCATGAAATCTTCTTCAATGCACACTTACGTATACCACCAAAGAGGACAGTAATTATGCAACAAATATTTTGAGCTAGTTATGGATCCCCTCTGTAGAGCTCAATCCTTCTTATATTGATATAGCAGGTGTAGGCCTAGCCATCAATCTTTCATGGAATAGTTTCAAAATAAATACTAGTATTATAATTAAGCAACCAAATTGGTTTGCAAATCACAGAACCTCAAACCACAAAAGACACATGCATAGTTTGGATTAGATAAGATAATCCTCCCCAGAATGATGTCAAATTTGTAAAGTAACCAATAAAGAAAAACCAAGGTTTGTCAAGTACTTCTAAACATTTTCAATTCTAAGACTTTACCAGTATGGAAATAGCAGTCATTTGTTCCATCAAAAAGAGATAATCCAACCATTTCGTCTGCTGCTGCATAAGAGTGCACAATCTCCAAAAAGACAAGCAGTCCAAGCCCTGCGCCCCCCCACACACACAAAAAAAAAAAAGGAACACAATTAGTAGGACCCTGAATACAAAGTAAAGAAAAATAATAACAAGCAGGTGGGTCCCAATATTATCCGAAATATCCATTGACGTAAACAGACATCATCTATAATCATTATCAGCACACACAAGCTAAAAGCAAGGAGATGCATAAGCTGGATAGGGAAATATTTGAACCGAGATATTTAACCAATTTAAGTTCCATAAAAAATTATTTTTGGAAAACCAGAGTGGACAACTGCTTCGCTACTTTGAACTGGGGAAGGGAAAAATCTTAATAAGAGAACTTCTCTTTGATAATCCAATGTGATAAAATTTAAAAAGGTAGTTAAATAAAGTTAAATCTTAAACATCAGTCCCCGTATGAGGTTTGACTAACCTATGAGCCAATATAATAATGTAAGTGCACCTCCACTTAACTTTGGTACAATTTTTCTTTGTAATACGTGTAAGTGAAGAAAGGCACCTACCACAAATATGTCCTCTTAATTTAACCCTTCTAAAGCTCTATTTCAAAAAAGTTGTTTAATAAGAAGCCAACACTTATCCCAGAAAAATACCAAGACTTTTACAAGAAATGGGTAACCACTCTCTACACCTAGATGGTGAGTAAGTATTTTATAGCTAAATAGATAAACCTAATAGGATTTATCCTATAGAATACATTCCATAATATTTTCCTTACTCAAGTTCAATTAATCTAGACACATTTTCTGATTAAACCTGCCCCTCAAAATAAAAAGTGAGAAAACCAACTTAAGTGCGTTTATTTTGGAAACACAGAAAGTTGTCGCTAAAACCGACAGGAATAGAGCACAACCAAATACAAAAGTGGTGCTTGGATTCTCCTTCCGAAAAGCCGAAGGGAATAGCACAGTGAAAGAAAGTGCTTCTAGCATACAAACGGAAAGGAATCTACTCTCAACCACGGGAAAAAAAGTATGGCATTGGAAATCCCCAAGACATCATAAATGTAGCTTGAATTGGCAGAACAATGACAAGAAAAAGTATAGAGGAGGGCATTGATCACTTTATAGAGGAGGGCTTCGATTGCATAAAGAGACACAAGGCGCCAGTGACAGAAAGAGGAGTGGCATCATCAGAGACAAAAGAGTTTGAAAAATAATATTGGCTGGCGAGTGGTCTTAGACAGAAGCCACTTAAGACTCTACCAAGATCGTAGAGGCTCTTTATACCATGTTAAATTACATGACAACCTCATTTAAAATCCCAAACTATTAGAGAGGGAAGGACCTTTATTTATTTAATTATGTCTGTTAAGTAGTTAGTCATGTATGGTGTCCCACATCGGGAAGTAGATACCTATTATCATGTAATCACTTTATATAAATAGGGCGTTGTACAACACTTTAGATAATCAATAATATTTTCTCCCGTGCTTTCTCACATGGTATCAGAGCAATCGTGAGAGATTTATTGACTCCAGGAAGAGAAATCAGTCAACCGGAAGTCTTTTTTCCGGCAAACACAGGTCTGCCGCAGTAAAAAAAAAGTCATTTTTCGTCAGTGATGTGCAAAAACCAACACACCACGAAGTAGATCGGCCTCCGACGACCAACCCATAAAAATATCTCCGTTAGAAGACCCTCCACGCTCTCACACGCACCGCCGGAAGAAATTTTTCCGGCGAAGTTCCGTCGTCACGCGCCGGTGCGTGGGGCCCTTTCCGGTCACTTTTTGAAAAATTTTCCGATCCTTCATTACAAAGCATGTAAACAGACATCTTCAGAGATAGCTTCCGTTGTTCAAACAGGTAGTAGCGTGACTTGTGTCTCCCAATCTTCAACCTCCGAGTCTTGGGTCATTGATTCAGGTGCATCGGATCATATCTCTGGTAACAAATCTCTTTTCACTACTATTTCGTATTCTCAATCTCTTTCAACAGTCACAATGGCCAATGGGTCTCAAACCATGGCAACTGCAATAGGTCAAGCAAGCCCACTTCCTTCCTTACCTTTAGATTCAATTCTTTACGTTCCCCGTAGTCCTTTTAATCTCATAGCTGTTAGTCGCTTAGCCAAATCACTTAAAAGCGCTGTTTTATTTCTTACTGACCTTGTTTTTATACAGGAACGCAATACAGGGCGGATCATTGGTACCGGACGTGAATCAAATGGACTTTATTACCTTATCCTTGCTAAATCACATGGACTCACATCTTGTCTTCCTTTAACAACTTGTCATGTTACTGATTCACCAGATTTATTACATAAATGGTTGGGATATCCCAGTTTGTCAAAACTTCAGAAAATGGTACCTGGTTTATCTCACTTGTCCACTCTAGAGTGTGAGTCATGTCAGCTTGGTAAGCATACCCGCTCTCATTTCCCTCGGCGTCTTGATAATCGAGCAGAGTCACCTTTTACTTTAGTCCATTCAGACGTTTGGGGTCCTAGTCGGGTCAGTTCTACCTTGGGATTCCGCTACTTTATCAGTTTCATTGATGATTATTCCAGGTGCACTTGGATATTTTTGATGAAAAATCGATCTGAGTTGTTTTCTATTTTCCATACCTTCCACGCTGAAATTCAAAATCAATTTGGTGTTTCTATCCGCACATTTCGTAGTGATAATGCCTTAGAGTATTTGTCTTCCCCATTTCAGCAGTTTATGAACTCTCATGGGATTATTCGTCAAACATCTTGTCCGTACACATCTCAACAAAATGGGGTAGCTGAAAGAAAGAATAGACACCTTATTGAAACTGCTCATACCCTACTCATACAATCTCATATTCCGTTGCGTTTTTTGGGGATACAGTTCTTACATCTTGGTATCTTATTAATCGTATGCCATCTTCAGCTATCTAAAATCAAGTTCCATTCCCTGTCCTGTTTCCCCACTTACCTTTGTTCTCTCTTCTACCCCGTGTCTTTAGAAGCACGTGTTTTGTTCATAACCTTACTCCAGGAAAAGATAAGTTAGCTACTCGTGCTCTTAAGTGCGTATTTCTGGGTTACTCGAGAACGCAAAAGGGGTATCGATGTTATTCTCCTGACCTCCGGCGGTACCTTATGTCCGTTGACGTTACCTTCTTTGAAACCCAATCATAATTCACAGGTCCAGGTAATCACTTAGATATTTCTGAGGTGCTACCAGTTTCATCTTTTGGAGATTCAGTCACTATCTCCCCTTCATTTTCCTCTACAACTCTAGCTCCACCTATGGCTCCAGTTGCAATTCCACCACCTATAGCTTCAGTTCCACCACCTACAGCTCCAGTTCCACCACCTATAGCTCCAGTTCCAGTTCAACTTTCTGCAGCTCCACCACTCTTGACTTATCATCGTTGTCCACGTCCAGCATCAGGCCCAGGTGATTCACGTCCTGCATCAGATTATGCACCTACTGCGGACTTGTCTCCTCTTAGTCAACCAATTGCACTCTACAAAGGTGTACGATCCACACTTAACCCTAATCCCCATTATGTCGGTTTAAGTTATCATCGTCTGTCATCACCTCATTACGCTTTTATATCATCTTTGTCCACTGTTTCTATCCCTAAGTCTACAGGTGAGGCACTATCTCATCCAGGATGGCGACAAGCTATGATTGACGAGATGTCTACTTTACATGCGAGTGACACTTGGGAGCTTGTTCTTCTTCCTCCAGGTAAGTCTACTGTAGGTTGTCGTTGGATTTATGCAGTCCAAGTCGGCCCGGATAGCCAGGTTGATCGGCTTAAGGCTCGTCTTGTTACAAAAGGATACACTCAGATTTTTGGGCTTGATTATAGTGACACTTTCTCTCCCGTGGCTAAAGTAGCATTTGTTCGTCTCATTTGTCCATGGCTGTTGTACGTCATTAGCCTCTTTATCAGTTAGACATTAAGAATGTTTTTCTCCACGGTGATCTTGAGGAAGAAGTTTATATGGAGCACCCACCTGGTTTTGTTGCTCAGGGTGAGTCTAGTGGTCTTGTATGCCGATTGCGCAGGTCACTATATGGTTTGAAACAGTCCCTTCGAGCTTGGTTTGGTAAGTTCAGCACAGTTATCCAGGAGTTCGGCATGACGCGTAGTGAAGCCGATCACTCTATGTTTTATCGGCATTCTGCTCCTAATCTATGTATTTATCTAGTGGTTTATGTTGATGATATCGTTATTACTGGCAATAATCAGGATGGTATTACTAATCTGAAGCAGCATCTTTTTCAGCACTTCCAGACTAAGGATCTGGGCATATTGAAGTATTTTATAGGTATTGAGGTCGCTCAGTCTAGCTCAGGTATTGTTATTTCACAGCGAAAGTATGCCTTAGACATTCTTGAGGAGATTGGAATGATGGGCTGCAAACATGTTGACACTCTTGTGGATCTGAATGCTAAGCTTCTTCCAGGATAGGGGGAGCCTCTTAGAGATCCTACGAGATATAGGAGGTTGGTTGGCAAATTGAATTACCTCACGGTAACTAGACCTGACATTTCTTTTCCGGTGAGTGTTGTAAGTCAATTTATGGATTCTCCCAGTGATAGTCACTGAAATGCAGTTATTCACATTCTTCGGTATATAAAGTCAGCTCTAGGCAAAGGATTACTATTCGAGGATCGAGGCCACGAGCAGATTGTTGGGTACACAGATGCTAATTGGGCAGGATCACCTTCTGATAGACGTTCTACGTCTGGATATTGTGTTCTAGTAGGAGGCAATTTGGTCTCTTGGAAGAGCAAGAAACAGAATGTAGTTGCTCGATCTAGCGCCGAAGCCGAATATCGGGCCATGGCTATGGCAACGGGTGAGCTAGTTTGGGTCAAGCAGTTGCTCAAGGAGTTGAAGTTCGGAGAAATCAGCAAGATGGAACTGGTGTGTGATAATCAAGCTGCTCTTCATATTGCGTCAAATTTGATGTTTCATGAGAGGACTAAACACATTGAAATCGACTGTCACTTTGTCAGAGAAAAGATACTCTCATGAGATATTGTTACAAAGTTTGTGAAGTCGAATAATCAGCTAGCAGATATTTTCACTAAGTCTCTTACTGGTTCTCGTATTGGTTACATCTGTAACAAGTTCGGCACATATGATTTATATGCACCGGCTTGAGGGGGAGTGTTAAGTAGTTAGTCATGTATAGTGTCCCACATCGGGAAGTAGATACCTATTATCATGTAATCACTGTATATAAATAGGGCGTTGTACAACACTTTAGATAATCAATAATATTTTCTACCGTGCTTTCTCACAATGTCTTTATACCTTCCCCTAATGTGCAGCGTTGTTCTTTTTCACGGGTCAAGCACGGAAAGTTCTTTTTGATAATAGGTGCGTTGAGATTGAAACAAGGATCTCTGCCTGCTCAGGTAATATGTAAAAATAGAAAACTTCTTCTTGACTTGATCTATTAACAACATACAAGAAGAGTCTTAATACAATATAGTAAATAATCATCTTATATGTCTAATTAGGTAAGTAAATGTTATATAACCAAATGCGTGATCGCCTTACGTACAAACAGAATATTTTATAATATCATACTCAAGTTCAAAGAATCGAGACACGTATTCACTTAGCATTCAACAAACAGGACCATAAGTGCTACCTTCAAAGGATCTCATTCGATATGTCGAATGGCATATACACCAAAAGATGCAGAAACAAAATGTCACTTGACATTACCAACAAACCAAATATACCTCCAGTTTTGTCCAGACGTCAACCTAAAAAAATCTTTTTTCTGAGAAGTCAAGACAGATCTTAAGCAAGTTCTGCAGCTTTAAACTAATAAAATGTCACTGAAGAGATAGCAAATACGAGGGGAAAAGGTGTTTATGTAGTTTAGTGGCCTCTGGCTGTTATGAGCATGAAGAGTACTGGAGAAAAGATGGAAAACAGGGCTCCTTAGTTAGAAATGCATTATACAATCCAAAAAGAGTACAATAGCCAGGAAATTCTGTAACTGCTAAAGAAGAGTTGAAAGCAACACGATAGTACTAATAGAACTTTAGGAAAAGTTAATAGGTTGGTAAAAAAGTGCAAGAAACCAAATGAAATGCATTAAGCTATGCCATTCTGAGCAGAAGAAATAGCGACTAAATGAACCCAACAGAAAGTAAGCATAGATGATAGACCAACCAGTCAATAAATAAACTATGCCTCAATCACAAATCATACAAATTATATTAGTCAGAAAAATAAAAAGGAAGGAGAAAGCAAATAATATGCAACATAAGTAGTCACTAACAGCTTAGCAGGACGTAAACCATATTTGCCCAGGTCAAACGTCAAGGATTACCATGTGCTTCATCAACCAAGCGCTTGAAGTCATCCGGTGTGCCAAAACGGCTACTAACAGCATAAAAGTTTGTCACCTTTACATAAGAAATGGTGAAATCATATTGATGGTGAGGCAGAAATATAAGTCATAAAGATTCAGGAGGTTGTGAATCTATTCAAGAAAAGATTATATGATGATGTTCAGTAAGCTACTTCCTAATAGCTAAAAGAGAGAGGGATATAAAGATGCAATCTTTCAAATGCATAACCTGACAATTGATCAATTAAATTGTTCAACTAACACTGTGTTCAACTGTTCATGCAGGATACGTGAAGTTATGATCTGTTAATGTTACCAAACTTGAAGATCAAACATCAGGATCAGTTTATACACCCGATGTATTCCATATGGTAATTGAATACAGGAAAGGGCATCAATCTGATTATTTTGTCTGAAACAGAGCAAAAATTTCCCAGCATCTAGCTGCCTCACAATTTCCAACACATAAATCGAAATAAAATGCCGTATGTTGCATTTAGCTTACTATTCTAACCCTTCATAAGCAATCTATTAATTTTAAATTCAAATTTATGTGTTTGGTAACTTGGTTAGGGGATGAAAAAGAGGTGTTAGAAGATGGAAAATTAGGAGCACTAGTTATTCCCCTTCTTTGGTAAGGAATAAAGTGTTCTTTTTCAACCCTCTAAAACTGGGCGTACAGGCGCCCTCCAGCTGTGTGACATCACCCAAAGTAAATCATCAATGCTTCCTCTAAGGGAAGTAAACCAATAAATATCTCTTTCCTTCACCTCCCCCCTCCCTAACTGCCTCAAAATTTCCCAGCATCTAGCTGCCTCACAATTTCCAACACATAAATCGAAATAAAATGCCGTATGTTGCATTTAGCTTACTATTCTAACCCTTCATAAGCAATCTATTAATTTTAAATTCAAATTTATGTGTTTGGTAACTTGGTTAGGGGATGAAAAAGAGGTGTTAGAAGATGGAAAATTAGGAGCACTAGTTATTCCCCTTCTTTGGTAAGGAATAAAGTGTTCTTTTTCAACCCTCTAAAACTGGGCGTACAGGCGCCCTCCAGCTGTATGACACCACCCAAAGTAAATCATCAATGCTTCCTCTAAGGGAAGTAAACCAATAAATATCTCTTTCCTTCACCTCCCCCCTCCCTAACTAGAACTATCAAGCAATTTAGGGAAAGAGCTGAGTTTGGATAAAAGAATCATTGGCCGACGTAAAATTCAATTCCCCGAGGCCCCTTCACCAATGACACCCCATTTCCATCCCTGCCATCACCACTCACCCCTAAATCCTCCATATTGATCCTTCCCCACCACCTTCAACCTGTCACCAACTCCTCCCTATCACCACCGCCTCTCCTCAGTATCATTTCCTTCCATAAAATCCTATCTTCTACAAAAGCCGAGAAATACCCACCCAAATTCTTCCATCGCATGAATACAGAGACAAAAGCCCACAATTGACAGATTAATCCTTTCACCAATCCCGTTTTCATTCCCCAACCGTCTCATACTCGCCACACCAGAGACACATACACAAGCACAGTAACTAGTAAGTTCACATTTCCATTGTGCCCTTCCTTCACAGGCCATTACCTGTAGAGGAACCCACCCATAAGAACCAAATGTTGTCAAAGGCTCATTTAAGGCGCGCTTAAGCCTTGAAGCTCAGAAAAGCTCAAGGCTGCTTCGCCTCGCTTAAGCTGTGGTTTAGTGTAAACAAGGCACTAAGGTGTGCGCCTCAATGCCCATGAGTTCTATCTTGAACTTAGCAGTACTAAACAACAAATATTATCAGCAAATAAGTGTATTAGTCGCTGAGGAAAACATTAGGAGTGAATTTATTTCTTTTTTCTTGAATTACATATGTATTTTTAATTCTTTTCCTAGTTGCACCTTTTTTTACGGAAGACCACACTTTAGTAGTTGCGCTTTGTGCTTAAAGCCCCAATCGGCTTGGAGCGCTTTTTAGAGCTTTTCGCTTTTTGACAACACTGATAAGAACCAGAAGATCTTCAGTGCTATTCTAGCCTTCATTTCCACTTTTGACTGCATCAGTCTGGTAACGGTGGTTCACGACATAGGCATTCTGTCAACTTTATTTTATTTTGAGCTCTTAGATCCTTTCTCCTTACCATTTAAGTCTATTTCTCAATCTAATCCTTTAGTATACCTTGTATTTACCAAAAGAAAATGATTAAATGCCTCTGACAAGTTTACACAAAGGTGGCAAATGAAACAACTTAATACTGGAAGTTAAACACCAAAACATTGTAAGAAAGTGTGGGAGACGATGAAGGAGGAATATATTCAGTCTTGGCTATTTGAGAATCTTTTGTTTTTCCTTTTTCCTTGTTTATTCTTTTGTTAACCTCTTGGTGATATTCAATGAGAAAGTTCCTGGGGAAAAATTCTTTTTTAAGGAAGCGAATCTCAGTGCAAGAGAGGCGTTGTCACCAAGTTCAAGCCTTTTGATCATGTAACAAATCCAAAAGAAAGTACGCAAAATCCTAATGGCATGGCTCACATTTTTATATCAGGAAGCACAAAAGAAATCCAATTTTGAGAATGTATCATGTGTATTTTTCAGGGATAGAGAATTGACGAGAAACTATTCTTAACTCACTCTATATCCAACAGTGAAATAATCCTTGTGCTCAACAACTCCAATTAATTGTATTGCATTGTATCCAGCTTCTTTTGCATGTGGAAGAACCTGGAACGACAAAAAGAAAATATATTAAAGGAAGTCAGCCTGCAAAGACAAAGAAAATGCACTAAAAATATTTATCCACACAAATGCAAAAAAAAAAAAAAAAAAAAAGAACACTCCTTCGACATGGAACAAAATCATTCTGGTAAAACAGACTTTCTTTTAAAGGATATGGAATTAGTTCAGATCAAACAACCTAAACCAGAGGCTCAAAGACAATCATATTTCTAATCCACAGAGGCTCTATAAGATTTTTGAAGAGTAACACTTGCAAAAGTTTTGATGTCAACACTAATTGGAAGATAGAGTGTAACGCAGTCACCTTGCTAATAAAATCACTGAAAGAAGAAACTTTTGGTTCCTGGCTGCAGATACCGACGTGACATTCATATATGCGCAATGACTTAGGCTTGAGAGGATGTTTGTGTTTCCACTTGTAAGCACTTTCCGGAGGTGGTTCCCAATGAACTGCCAATGCTTGCTTCCCATCGGCATCTGCGAATGAGCAAAGGAAGTTCAGCAACATCAATACAAATCCCAGAAAACAAAGAAGGCCTTGTCGGCTCAGGGTAGCAAACAAAATACGAAATGAAATCAACATTATTGATATGATTATGTTTCCTGCATCTCTTTTACAGCGGGCATGGAGATTCAATTAGAATCACCTACTCAAAATGCCCATCACAAATGGAGGCTCGCATCAGGTGTCCTATGTGATAAGAATATGCCATCAAGACTTAAGGTAAGTTCTATAGATTGGTTGTTAGACCAATTATGTTGCATGGGGCAGAGTGTTGATCAAGAACTCACGCGTTCAGAAGATGAAAGTAGCAGAAATGAGGATGCTCAGATAGATGTGTGGGCATACTAGGAGAGATAAGATTAGGAACGAAGATATACGAGGCAAGGTAGGAGTGGCTTTTGTGGTGGACAAGATGCGGGAGGCGAGGCTAAGATGGTTCGGACATGTGAAGAGGAAGAGCACAAATGCTCCAGTGAAGAGGTTGGCAGTGATAGGTCTAAGGAGCGGTAGAGGTAGACCGAGGAAGAATTGGGAAGAGGTGATTAAACAGGACATGGCACATCTTAGCTCACCGAGGACATGACCCTAGATAGGAGAGCATGAAGGTCGAGGACTAGGTAGAAAGTTAGTAGGTAGTCGAGCGATTTCTCTCCTTTCTGTGGGAGAGCATGGTTCTAGTTTATAACACTTTATCTGCTCCCTCTTCTCCTTATGAGTATTATTATTATTATCATCTTATTTTTTTAATTTTATACTGTTGTTGTTTTATTTACTTTGGTTATCTTTACTATTTTTGTTGTCAATACTTTTCTTTTTTTCAGTATTTTCATCTTAGCTTTTTTTACTCTTGTATTTTTCAAACTTAGTTTGAAAATGCTTTTCTTGATTCGAGGGTCTACTGGAAACAGCCTCTCCACCTCACACGAGATAGGGATAAGGTCTGTGTACACCTCACCTTCCCAACCCCACTTGTGGGATCACACTGGGTATGTCGTTGTTGTTGTAATTAAATGTTCGGCTGCCGAGATACAGTTTGCATTTTTGAAGGATCCGACACGGATGCGGTAACACATTTGGAGGATCTGAGCAACATAGGTACCAACAGATAGAAGCATAGAGTGAAAACTTTGTAAGGAGAAGAACCAAGGCTACTAATCTATACTATATTAAAAGCACGAAAGCCCTTAGCGAAATGTCGTTAGTCTTTTTTGCCCTTTAAAAATAGATTTCAAGTTGGACAAATATGTAATTGTAATTTACTTATATTCCTAATATTTAGGACTTTAAAAATCAACTAATTTTTATTTATTAAATTGTTCCTTATTTGAACTAGGTAGAAACTCTTAATATTTAGGAATCTAAAATTGAGTTTAATTTTACTTATATAACTTTTTTCCATATTTAAATTGTGTAAGTCCTTAAATGTTTCCAAGTTTTTAACACGTTAGAAATTTTGTCATTCATTTTAATTTTGTAGTACTAACCACGTAAGAATCATCAAACATGTCAATTCCATTTTTTCCGATTTTGTTTGAACCAACTTGAGTACTGTTAATTTGAATATTTCACATGCTCACAAAGTTTTAAGGTGATTTATAATTTTTAATATAAAAGTTAATAATTAATGATGGATAACATGTATATTATATCATACACATTAAATATAATTTTGTCATTTAGTTATTTTTTAATATTTATAACTTTAAAATTAACAAAAGAAATATTGCTATAACAATCATGAATATTAAATACAAATGAACTAAGTTGCAGCTTGTTTTAACAATATTTTTTTGAATTAAAGAATGGGAATGTTAAGGTATATTATCTCATGTTTCGAATGATAAATCCAATCAAAAGTACTATATTTGACAATTCAAATGAGACAAATGAGTTTGGATATAATGATGAACAAGAATACTTCAAATGAAAAAGTTTACACAAAAATAAGTAAGGACTAATTGTTACTAAAATCGATATATCAGTCGACACTCCTTCTACATTTAATGATATTTTAGGTTCTCAGGATCTGTGCCATTTTCTTTGTAAATATATACGATGTATTAATCTCTTTTTAAATGTTACTATCATTAGCGCTAACAATTTAAAATTTATTGTAATATTAGTTAATAACCAAAAACACAAAAGAGTATTTGTATTTTTTTTTAAAAGGAGAAGAAAAAGGAACATATCTTTTGGAACTTTGATATGAAGAAATACTTGAGGGGATATTTAATAGTAAGAGGAAAAAAATGCTATAAGATTTTGGTCAAAGGCCACATATTTGAATACAAAGATATAATCTATTCTTAAAAGTTTGATTAAAAGATAGGTGACAAGCTCAAAGATTGAATGCCTATAATAGTTCATTAATCACAATTAATATAAAAGTATATTTGAAAAGCTCTGTATAATTATTAGGCGAGGAAAAGTAATTAAATTATCTCACTAATTCTTCCGGAATAATGACACATTTCTATATCTGGAAACAATTAACTTTGGACTTCCCATTTTACCCTTAAAGGGAAGTTTTTATTGCCACACAAATCTTTTTTTTGATAAGGTAAATTGTATTAATCAAAAGGGAGAGAACTCCCGTATACACGAAGTATACCAAAAACGTAGAGAATTTACATCAGAATATGATTCTCTACAAAAGACGCCCAATCTTCTATACAAGTAGGGGCTAAATGAGTGCACCAAAAAGCGATCAAAGATAAAAGACTATTCTTAAGATGTGAAAAAGGAGACTCAATCTCCTCAAAAGCTCTCATATTTCTCTCCCCCCATACTACCCACATGAGAGCTAACGGGGCGAACTTCCACGCCTTTTGCTTACTTCTTCTACGGAAACCGGCCCAGCTATATAACATTTCCTTTACAGTGCTTGGCATCACCCATTGAACACCAAAAAAATTCAGGATTGCCCTCCACAAAGTAGAGGACACAGGGCAATGCAACAAAAGGTGAACAACTTCTTCCCCTGAGCTTTTACACATGTAGCACCAACTAACAAGTGTAATTCCTCTCTTTCAGAGATTTTCAGCAGTCAAGATCACTCCCTCGCCGCTAGCCATGCAAAAAAGCACACCTTCGTGGGCGCCCTAGGAATCCAGATCGAGGAGTATGGAAAAGTGGTCTCCTCTCTCACCAACATACTCTGGTAAAAGGACTTTACGGTGAACAAACCATCGCCACGCAAGCCCCATCTCCAAGAGTCGCAGGATGGCTGGAGGCCTGTCTTGCCCGTATAGCAGTGCCAACAAATCTTGGAGCTCCGCAATCTCCCAATCTTGCATGTTCCTTCTGAATGAGAGGTCCCATACTACCTCCCTCGCCGCTAGCCATGCAAAAAAGCACGCCTTCGTGGGCGCCCTAGGAATCCAGATCGAGGAGTATGGAAAAGTGGTCTCCTCTCTCACCAACATACTCTAGTAAAAGGACTTTACGGTGAACAAACCATCACCACCCAAGCCCCATCTCCAAGAGTCGCAGGATGGCTGGGGCCTGTCTTGCCCGTATAGCAGTGCCAACAAATCTTGGAGCTCCGCAATCTCCCAATCTTGCATGTTCCTTCTGAATGAATGAGAGGTCCCATACTACCCCCCTTCATGCTCCTTACGAATCTGTTGGACCATCAGTTCCTTCTGGTTTGAAACTCTGAAAACGTGGGGAATGAGACCCTCAGAGTATCCTCTCCACACCACCTATGATTCCAAAAGTTGATTCTCCTTCCATCTCCCACCCTGTAAGTGATGTTGCCACTGAATGCTTCCCAATTCTTCATGATGCTCCTCCACATGCCACACCCGAAAGGTGTTGTGATCGCCTTGGTCCTCCAACCCCCTCCCGTTGAATCGTACTTTTCTACTATGACCTCCCTCTATAGAGCATGCTCTTCTACCCCGAATCTCCACAGCCACTTTCCCATTAAAGCTCTGTTAAATACCCTAAGATCCTTCACTCTAAGTCCACCCCACTTCTTTGAGGAAGTGACTGTCTGCCTATTCACTAGATGAAACTTTCTAGTTCCATCCGCCGCATCCCACAGAAAGTTCCTTTGAAGTCGCTCCAGTTTTTCTGTGATGCTCACCGGTGCTTGCAACAGAGATAAGTAATAGGTGGGCATACTCGATAAAGTGTTTTTGATAAGCACTTCCTTACCTCCTTTTGACAAATACCGTTTATGCCACCCTGCTAATCGTTTTTCAACCCGCTCGATCACTGGATTCCAAACCGTAGTATCCTTATATGAAGCGCCCAAAGGGAGGCCCAGGTAAGTAGTGGGAAGGGAGCCCACCTTGCATCTGAGAACACCAGACAAGGCATCAATATTAGTAACCTCACCTACCGGAAAAATCTCACACTTGCCGATGTTGATTTTGAGTCCTGATACTAACTGAAACCACTGCAGGACCTGCTTCAGGTAGGTCAACTGATCCATATCGGCATCACAGAAAACCAGTGTGTCATCCGCAAAAAGCAAATGTGAGACTCTTCGGGCACTGAGCACCCCAATCGGAGTTGAGAATCCTCTCAAGAAACCTCTGCACGCCGCACGATCCATCATTTTGCTCAGAGCATCCATCACTAGAATGAATAACATGGGGATAGGGGGTCACCTTGCCTGAAACCTCTGGAGCTGCCAAAGAAACCACACGGGCTACCATTAACCAGGACAGAGAATCTGACTGAGGAAATGCAAAAGTTGATCCATCCCCTCCATCTTTCTCCAAACCTCATCCGCATCATAATGAAGTACAGGAACTCCCAATTGACATGGTCGAAAGCCTTCTCAAGGTCCAACTTGCATAGTAAGCCGGGTTCTCTATTTTTCCTTCTGGAGTCTACAAGTTCATTTGCCACCAAGGCAGCATCCAGGATCTGCCTACATTCCACAAACGCATTCTGGGAGGACGAAACAGTCATGTCAAGAACCTTCTTAAGTCTGTTGGAAAGCACTTTAGAAATAATCTTGTAAATGCTCCCTACGAGACTAATAGTCCTGTAGTCTCTGATACAAGATGCACCTTCTTTCTTAGGCACAATAGTAATAAAAGAAGCATTGATACTTCTCTCGAAAACACCATTCACATGGAAGTATTCAATGGCTTCCATCAACTCCCCCTTGATGGTGTCCCAAAAGAGCTGAAAGAAAGCCAAGGAGAAACCATCAGGCCCGGGGGCCTTATCGCCAGCACAACTCGACACAGCCTCGTGCACCTCCTCCTCCTCGAAAACCCTTTCTAGCCACTCGCTGTCTCCCTCCCCTATATGGTTGAACTCTATTCCCCCCCAAAGTCGGCCTCCAACTAACTTCCTCTTTATATAAGTTCTCATAAAACCCCGCTATCGCCCCTTTTACCTCCTCCTCTCCCTCAATCCTCACCCCATCCACAACTAAGGACTCTATGAAGTTTCTCCTTCGATTTGCAATCGTCACCCTATGGAAAAACTTGGTATTCGAATCCCCCTCCTTTAACCAGAGCGCCCTCGATTTTTGCCGCCAACTAGTCTCCTGAGCTATTGCTAACTCGACTATTTCCCTCTTAACCTCCCCCAATCTTTCTTTCTCAGATTCATCTAACTCCCCCGCCCTTTCTCCTCTTTCTAAATCCCCCAATTCATGCATAAGCTCCCTCATTTTAACCTCTACCCTCCCAAAAAACCTCCTTATTCCACCTAATAATATCTCCCTTGAGTAATTTGAATTTCTTCGAAAGACGGTATGAAGGTGTCCCTGATACCCCGTAGCTTGTCCAACATTCTTTCACCTTGTCACCGAATCCTGGCACTTTCAACCATATGTTTTCGAATCGGAAGGGAGCACGCACCCCCCTCCCTCTGCATCCATCTAGCAAAATAGGCAAATGATCTGAAGTCAACCTAGGTAAAGGAATCTGCAGCACATTCGGCACCAGCTCATCCCATGAGGGAGATGTCAGGAATCTATCAAGTCTAGACCTTGAGTTGGAATCCTCCGCCCTGGCCCAAGTAAACCTTTCCCCTGACAGATGAAGGTCAATGAGAAAGTGATCATTGATGAAGTCAGAAAATTCCTCCATGGCCTTCGAAATCACACTACACCCTAATCTCTCCTCCGGGAATCTAATAGTGTTAAAGTCTCTCCCTAGAACCCATGGAATGTCCCATTCCCCCATAATATTGGCCAGTTCCTCCCAGAAAGACACCTTGGACCCTTCCCCTACCGGCCCGTACACTCCCCAAATCCCCACTCCACCCCACTCACTCTATCTTTGACGAGAGCTGCCAAAGAGAAAACTCCCTTGCTAATCTCCTTTACCTCCAAGCTTCTATCATCCCACATAAGTAGAATGCCCCCGGCACTTCCCGCTGCTGGGACCCAGTCATATTTCACCCAACTACCTCCCCAGACACTTCTCACGATCGCATCCGACAAAACTTCCATTTTGGTCTCCTGAAAACAAACTAGGTTGGCACCCCACTCCCTAACTCCCACTTTGATGATGGCCCTTTTGTTTGGGTCATTCATCCCCCTCACATTCCATGAAAGGATCTTAACTTCCATAAGCGACAATAGCCACCATTTCCCCACCTCCCCTAGTCGAGGTCCCTTTCTCTCTGTCACACATTCGCCCCCTTCTCTGATACACCATTACATCCCCTAAGTTATTTTGCTTAACACCTTTACCCAACTCCCTCCCTGCACCATCGTAAAGAGATTGTTGCTCAATCTCCCTCAACAGTTCTAACACCCTATCTTCCTTCCCTTCAACAGAAACACCTAGAAACTTCCCAAAGTTTAATAGTTTATCCTCCATCCAGAAAGACATATCCCCTACTCCGATCCTTGACGAAATTGGACAGGCGTCTTCTATATGTACCCTTTCCTTGCTACTACCAGAGGAATACAAGACCATAGCATTTCTAGCACTAAGAGTTTTAACCTCCGAAAGGGTCTCACCATTTCCTTGAGGGGTAGCAACCTCTGAAATTAACACCCCGCTGCTATAGGAATGTCCAGAACCATCAGTAGGGTAGCATGGCGGAAGAGAGCATGGAACCCTTGGTGGCATATTAACTGAAAGTACTGGTCCGACACTAACATCAATTGGGGCATGCTCAACAATCTCCCCAGAAGAAGAAGAAACTTTAAGTGTGACCTCAGCACAACTAAGCCCAGGAGCAAGTGAGGGGTTGATGGAATCGGGACCATCAGAGGCGGGGGGGCGTGGATTAACAGCACCATCCTTAGCCGGTTCTGCCCCTGCAGCAGCGGCCATCATAGAGAGGCACAGGTCACTAGAGCTCGGTGAAGGAGTGCCACTGTGTGAAGTACCATGGCCAGAGGAAGGTGGAACGACTGTTCCCATATGCTTAGGAGCTTTATCATGCGCAGCTTGAAATAAACTGGGCCCCTTACGATCAATTCTAATGGAATTGGGGAAAGTTGCTGGGCCCATGTGAGGAGGCCCAGGCCTATACTTGCTGAAAACTTGCCCTGCCCTATGATAAGTAGAAGAGGATCGTCCCATTCTGCCTTTCCAGCGCGCATCACTGACCCATTCACGTCTTCTCCTCTTGTTAAAACTTTGTCTTCCTCCCCCAAGTTCAAACCTCCCGTCTCTTCTCGATCTAATGTCTGATTCCGGCTTAATCCAGTGATCCGGTGAGCCCTCCCCTCCCCTCAGAGGCTGATTTTCCCTCCCTCCCTCCCTTCTATTTGACCTTCTCTTTTTTCTATCGCTATCACAGGCATAAAGATAGGCCGAAATTCAGGGCTCAACCAAACCCTATAACTCAAGTAACCATCTTCCACCACGGTGGAGACTTCTGCTCCCTTTCCTCACCACAATCCTCACTCGCGAGAGATCGTGTAAACTGCAAGTGACATCAACAAAAAACCCCACAGATTTCCCCTATCTTCTTGAATAGGTCAAGAAACCAAAGATGTACCGGGAGACCCACCATGTTAACCACCAATGTTTCGCCAGTGAAGCGAGGGTCAAGACACCCATCATGCTCCACTCATCTGTCTAGATTTAAAAAGTTCTCATCGAACCACCTGTTTCCTCTGACAAGAATTTCTGAAGCTTGAAACTTGTCAACAAAACGAAAGAGATATTGAGTGTCCCCCAATTGCGATATTTTCAACCCGTCCTTGACGTTCCATGCCTCTGTTGCCCAGTTCCTAACAACCTCCAAAGAACCAACCCATTTGGAGAAAGACCCAATGAGACTAGATTCCAAGAAACCCTTGCGCCTGAGAGTGTGCTCCTCGGACAGCGAGAAGTGCGGCTCTTGTCCTACGTCGAGCTTTCGATGGCATCTTCCCCCAAGTTCTAGGGCTGGCCAAGAGACAACTTTGATAAAAGACATGTTTTCCAGTTTTCTAAATTCTATAGAGAAAAAAGAGCTTCTCTCAGTACAATCCATCATATTCTAAATGCGGTTGTCCCGAAAAATCTGGCCGGAGAAAGCCTCAATAGTTGGAATAACATTATACACAGTGGGTGAAAACAGTATATAGGAAGGGAGGAAGGTTTTCTCGTACTGAACAAAGGAAACAATCGTCAGAATCTGGGGTTTAAAGGCCGAAAAAAGAAAAAATCGTCGGAATTTGGTGAAACTGGCACGGGATGGCTCGGAAATGCCTCGAGAAGAGGTTGTTTGAAGAAAAAAATTTGAAAGGTCGCCGGAAAAAGCCACAGCGCGTGGCTGAGATCTCATCGGAAAAACAGGCGAGTTGGCGGCGCGTGAGGGCTCGGTTGCCGGAGAAATTTACTGGGGTTTGGACGCGGGGAGCTTGGCTCTTGATGGGTGTGGTGGAATCTTAGGAAGAAGAGAGGGAAGAGTCTCGGCCATAGAACAGGTTAATGCTCTGTTGCAAGGTTCGTACGTGACTTTTGGAGAAACCAGAGATATTCAACTGCTTGAGGATATACATGAATTAAGATTTAGAAATATCAGCAGGAAAACCTGGTCTACTGCTCATCACTGCTTGATGGAGGACTTTAGTTCATATCGTCTCTCTCTTTCTCTCTCTCTCTCAGATAGTTGACAATGAAGATTGAAGAAGCTTTCCAGATTGATTATGAAATTTGTATTCAAAATCGAGACTTCTTTCTTTATCTATCCATATGTCATTAACATTATTTATTTTTCAAGAACGTACACTTTTTAAATTTTTATTTTGTAACTCAATTATATTATTTAATAATATTTTTTTATTTTTTAAATTATATACTCATTGATATAGGTATACGCGCAATGCGCGTACACTAAAACTAGTTTTATAAATTTTCGCATCTAAGGGTGTGGCTTAGCTGTTAATGAAACCGGAATGAACCATAAGAGACCAAGGTTCAAATTCCAACTGAGGCAAAAACTATAGGTAATTTTTTCCCATCATCTTAAGCCATAGCGCTAATACCTATACTAGTGGGAGGTAGCTAGGTAGTTGATACTTGCTGGATTAGTAGATGCTCAGGTGATGTGTGTGTGTGTGTATATATATATATATATATATATATATATATATATATATATATATTACAAATAAACATGTGTTGCTCGGGAATATAAAATCTAAAGCATGTACTCATGGATTTATGTTTGTAACTGAGAGATCATTAAGGCAGATAAACAGAATACACCAAAAGAAAAATGTTCAATATTCTACATGCTTCTGTCCTTTTTCTTATACTAGCAGCTAATTGCATCTAACCAGTTATGGAGATAAAATGAAGTGTGTAAATACCAATAAGCAGTGCTTGTTTACCTGGAATGACATAAGTAGCCCATGCAGGAACTCGTTCAAGAGGCCCATTTGGTGTGTTAAAATACACCCTGTATTTGCTTCCATGCGGTAAACCAGGCATATATTTCTGTAACCAAGCTTTCCTTCCCTTTTTAGTTTCCAACCAGTAAGCAATAGGAGGCTGCTTCATACGAAATTTCTGAAACGATTCGGGATCACCTATAATATTGAAAATATCATATTCTTTTCCGTTATCTATCACATCATATGATGGCAAATTGCTTGCTGGGTCATTTTTGTGTTGCTCTTTCCAGGCTTTGTATCGTGTCACTGCATCAGGCATTTCTTCTAGTTCCTCTTCCGTTTGGGGTCCATTTGGGCCAAACATTTCCTCGTATAACTTTGCCGCCACCTCATAACGTGACTTAATAAAGCGATCTTCTCCGGGTTCCCAATACTCATCATTTGCTTTTTTAAAGATTTCTTCGATGGTATTGCCAGTGTCACCTTTATCATAGTCATCCACATAATTGTACTGTTGAAAATACAATTTATCAGGTTCTTCTCCTTGACGCAATTTATCTTCAAGAATAATAAACCAATACCCACAATCATCATGACCAAAATGACCCTCTCTGGCACAATTATCAGTTGTTGACCACCCATTAAAGTCACCAACTAGAGCACAGTAGCGAGCACCTGTTAAACATCTTGGCACTTATATGTCAAAAACCATATAAGAAAAAAAAATAACAAAGAAACAACGAAAAAGACAAACAAACAATTCTTGATTATCAAGAGCTAAATCCACTCCCCTGCCCCATCTATAACCCCAGAGCTGGAATCCACTCCCTGAAGCTGCCATTATTGCTTCCCCTTGTCCGTTTACAATCCAGGTTCTACTGTTCCTCTCTTGTCTTGATATTTTAATAGTTTGATATTTTTGCGTAATTGTATCTCCTTGCCTGCCTATCGTGTTCTTGAATCTTTAGTTAGTATTTGCCCCAGTATTGTCAAACTAATTGCATTAATGATAGCTTTGCCTACTTGTTTATACTGTTATCTACCTGTTTACATCTTTATTTTGAATCTTTTTATTTTGGATCTTTATTGCACATTTTCTTGTGACCTTAAGTTGTAGATTATAGCCCCTTTAGCTCTTGTATTTTGGATCTTTATTGCACATTTTCCTGTGACCTTTAGTTGTAGATTATAGCCCCTTTAGCTCTTGTATTGTATTTCTTCACCTATTTTTCTATTCTTTAGTTGTAGATTATAGTTCGTTTAGTTCCTTTGTTTTATTTCTTCACGACTTCACCTGTTTGTCTGACCTTTAGTTGAGATTATAGTTCCCGTTAGGAAGTCAAGAGGCATTTCTGGGAGGATTTGGATGAGATGGTGCGTGGTATCCCGCATACCGAGAAGCTTTTCATATGAGGAGATTTCAACGGCCACATTGGAGCGACGTCTGGGGGTTATGATGATGTGCATGGTGGCTTTGGTTTTGGAGATAGAAACGGAGGAACGTTTTTGCTGGACTTTGCTAGAGCATTTGATTTGGTGATAGCAAACTCGAGTTTTCCGAAGAAGAGGGAGCACTTGGTCACTTTCCGGAGTTCGGTGGCCGAGACTCAAATTGATTATTTACTCTGCAGGAAGTTCGATAGAGGTCTTTGCACGGATTGCAAGGTCATCCCGAGCGAGAACCTCTCGACCCTTCATAGGCTCTTGGTCATGGACCTTGAGATCACGAGGAAGAGGAGGAAGAGGGCAATATATAGCCAATATAGGATCAAGTGGGGAGCCTTGACGGAAGCTAAAGCGCAGGAGTTGGGGGTCAAGCTGGTAACTATGGGGGCTTGAAAGAGTAGTGGGGACTCAAGCACTATGTGGACCACGACTGCGCAGTGCATTAGGGAAGCCGCGAGAGAGGTATTAGGGGTCTCAAAGGGTGACTATGGTGGTCACAAGGGAGACTGGTGGTGGAATGGAGAAGTGCAAGGAAAAGTGAAAACCAAGAAAGCAGCGTATCTGAAGCTAGTGGAAAGTGTAGACGATGAGGAGAAGAGGGCGAATAGGGAGCATTATAAGTTGGCTAAGAAAGAGGCAAAGCTAGCAGCTACGGCTGCCAAGACTGCAGCTTTTAGTCGTTTGTATGAGGAACTCAAGGGCCGAGGTGGGTATAAGAGGTTGTTCAGGTTAGCCAAGGTGCGAGAAAGGAAGGCGTGTGACTTGGACCAAGTGAAGTGCATCAAGGATGAAGAAGATAAAGTTTTGTTCGATGAGGGGCTTATCCGTCAGAGATGGCAGATCTACTTACATAGTCTCTTGAACGAGAAGGGGGACAGGAGCATTGTACTGGGTGATTTGGAACTCTCAGGGAGTCGTTGTGACTTTGGGTATTGTAGGCGGATTAGAGTTGATGAAGTTGAGGGGGCTATGCGTAAGATGAGCAGGGGCAAGGCGGCCGGGCCGGATGAAATGCCGGTGGAGTTTTGGAAGAGTGCGGGCAAGGCAGGCTTGGAGTGGCTCACTAGGTTATTTAATGTCATATTTAGAATGAAGAAGATGCCCGAAGAGCGAAGGGGGAGCACGATAGTTCCTGTATACAAGAACAAGGGTGATATCCAAAATTGCAATAACTATCAGGGTATCAAACTGCTTAGCTATACTATGAAAGTCTGGGAGAGAGTGGTAGAGCTAAGGGTGAGGAGGAGTGTGTCTATTTTCGAGAATCAGTTTGGGTTTATGCCGGGACATTCGACAACAGAAGCCATATCCACCTTGTTAGGAGATTGATAAAGCAGTATAGGGAGAAAAAGAAGGACTTGCATATGGTGTTCATCGACTTAGAAAAGGCGTACGATAAAGTTCCGAGGGAAGTTTTGTGAAAATGTTTGGAGGCTAGAGGTGTACATGTTGCCTACGTTAGGTTGATTAAGGACATGTATGATGGAGTAAAGACCCGAGTGAGGACGGTGGGTGGGGACTCGGACCATTTTCCGGTTATGATGGGGTTGCATCATGGGTCGGCACTCAGCCCTTTTTTGTTTGCTCTAACGATGGACGTGCTGACGCGCCACATCCAAGGGGAGGTGTCGTGGTGCATGCTATTTACAGATGATATTATATTTGATTAATGAGACGCGAGACGGTGTCAACGCATAATTAGAGGTATGGAAGCAAACCCTGGAATCTAAAGGTTTCAAGTTGAGCAGGACCAAGACAGAATACTTGGAGTGTAAATTCAGTGGCGAGACTCATGAAGGGGAAGGGGAGGTGAGGCTGGACTCGCAGGTCATCCCTAGGAGAGGAAGTTTTAAGTAACTTGGGTCTATTATTCAGGGGATGGGGAGATTGATGAAGATGTCACACATCGTATTGGGGCTGGATGGGTGAAATGGAGACTCGCTTCCGGTGTTTTGTGTGACAAGAAGGTGCCACCGAAACTTAAGGGTAAGTTCTACAGAGTGGTAGTCAGACCAACGATATTGTATGGGCTTGAGTGTTGGCCAGTCAAG
Source organism: Nicotiana tabacum (assembly GCF_000715075.1). Taxonomy (NCBI): domain Eukaryota; kingdom Viridiplantae; phylum Streptophyta; class Magnoliopsida; order Solanales; family Solanaceae; genus Nicotiana; species Nicotiana tabacum. The sequence goes on from NC_134081.1 coordinate 78,670,512, forward strand.
ATCGTTCATGTCCAGAAGATGAAGGTAGCAAAGATGAGGATGTTGAGATAGATGTGCGGGCACACCAGGTTAGATAGGATCAGAAATGAGGTTATTCGCGACAAGGTGGGTGTGGCCCCTATTGAGGACAAGATGCGGGAAGCGCGGCTTAGGTGGTTTGGTCATGTGAGGAGGAGCACAGACGCCTTAGTGAGGAGGTGTAAGAGGTTGATATTGGAGGGCCTACGGAGAGGTAGAGCCAAAGAAGAGGTGGGGAGAGGTGATTAGGCAAGACATGGCGCAGCTTCAGCTGACCGAGGACATGACCCTTGATAGGAATGTATGGAGATCGAGGATTAGGGTAGTAGAGTAGGTAGTCTAGAGTGTTCATAATAGTAGTATTGGCACGTAGTCTCGCTTTCTGTTGGTAGTAGGTTTTTATGACTAACCGTTGTTTTTTTTCCATTGTTGATTACCTTACTATCTTTTTGTTTTTATTCTACTTTTATATGGCTTTTTGGTATTGTCCCTTCTTGTCTATATTTTCATTAATGTGGTGCTTATGTTTGCCTGAGCCGAGGGTCTATTGGAAACAGCCTCTCTATCCTCACAAGGTAGGGGTAAGGTATGCGTACACACTACCCTCCCCAGACCCCACGGTGTGGAGTAATACTGGGTATGTTGTTGTTGTTGTTGTTGACTTATTTAAGTTAATGCATAAATGTTACTTACTTACTTTACATGGGAAATCTCACATCTGGTCTTCTCTCCGGTGATATCACACCATAGTCTAACCATGAATCACTAATTGATGGACCGAGAACTCTTAAGTCCATAATGAAAATTAGAAGATACCAAATAGTGAGCAATTTTCAAGATATCATGTAGTGGATGGATGAAGTTTTGAAACATTGTTTATGTACTTAGTACTTGCAGAATGGCCAATGTAACTAAAAATAAGTACCAGATTAATTGCACAATGTAGCATGAATTAAGACATACAAAAGTACACATTAAGATGACATATGCTGATATATAAAACACGTTAAGATGACAAATTCTCGTATGGAATTGAACCTGGAGCCCACTCCAAGAAATCCACTCGATGCTGCACGTTGCGATGCATACCCAGTAATTCATATCTATGAAATAGACATCTAGAATTAGTAAAGAGTTAAATGTGCAAATGCAAGACGCGTTCTTTGATAACTTTAGCAAATAGGCAGAAGGTAGAATTATTGTCAATGTACGAAATTGGGGCATAAAACTAACCCAGTAGACATCTCCTTGAGACTGAAGTGACGAGTCAATATTTCATCCTTCAAGTCCTTCAATGATTTATATCTGCAAAGCAGAATGAGTAAAAGAATAAAACACCCTGAAAGATTATTGCGCATATAAAATGGTTCAAGCATCAAGTAGTACCGGGAACAGTCAAAGTAGACTAAAAAGTGGCTGCTCGTTACTATTTTGGGTAAGGAGCTTCTAGCATGTCTAAAAGATCATTGAAATACTCCCTCCTCCAATTTGACGTAGTTTGACTAGACACGGAGTTTAAGAAGAAAAAAAGAAGATTTTTGAAACCAGTGGTTTTAAACATGCTATTCCTGCCGTTCCAATTTATGTGTCAAAGTTTGAATAGGAACAGAGTTTAAGAAAAATTGAATGACTTTTTTAATTTGTAATCATAAACATGTCATACAATTTGTGAGTGGTTATACGACTTTTGAAACTTGTGATTTTAGACATTCTAAAATATTTGTGTGGCTCATTAAAGATAAAATGAGAACTTTAGGTTAAATTATTATCAAATTTCAAAAGCTCCCATCTTTTTTAACGGGACTAACGAAATGTTGCCACATAAACTGGACTGGAATGGAGAGAGTATAAGGTTATAAGAATTTTGAAACTTGTAATCCGAAAAATGCAATAACATATGTGTAGTTGTAAGAACTAAATAGATAAAATTAAAAGTTCAAAGTTAAATGGGTCATTATATTTTGCACCACTAATAACGAAATTGTGTCATATAAACTGGAACAGATAGAAAGTAAAATTTAAGGCATTGCAAAATAACCTTTCACGAAGAAACTGAGCGAAAGCTTTATGGGTAATGCCGTATTTGGTGAGGAACCCAACAGGATCGATGCCTTTCTCCTCGTCGGACTGCTTTGCCGGGCGTTGTTTGCGCCGTTGTGGTGGCGGTTGCTCGGTGGTTGAGCACCTACATATGTTCCTCTGTGGGAACGAAACCCGAGGACGGCTGCAAACAAGTGTAACTTGCCGAAGGTTTCTGCTGCCGCTTTGAGAAAGAAAGTTGAAACGAGTATCGTTCAAATGTGAAGAAATTGGAATTGAATCCGTCAGAGAGAGCATGATTGAAGCTAATTAGTACTAATTCCTATGTCACATGGGGGGAAGAAGATCAACTAGTTTTTTCGCCTTTGTGATAAGAGGCGAGTACTGTGTCAAACTGTGTCAGACGGGTGAGCGGGTTCCTATATACTGAGGTGGACAGAGCGTAAACGGCTACTCGGACGACGTAAACGGTAACGATATTTTATTTGACAGTGGGTTGACCGTAAGTTTCTAATAGCCTGATTGGCTAAGCTTTTAAAATCTGTTTATTTTGATAAATATTTTTTTTCAAAAAATATTTTTGATAATAATTAATTTGTATTTGACTAATTAATTTAAAAAATACTTTTGAGCAGTAATTAATATTTGATCAAACTTTTGAAAACTATTTCTAAGTGTATTTTTCTCAAAGTGCTTCTAAAAAAAGTACTTTTGGAGAGAAACTATATTTTTCTGCTTCTCAAAATACGTTTTTGGTTCTACTTCTCCTCAAAAGTACTTTTTTCCCTTTTAAAAGTTTGGTCAAACACCTCAATTTTTGGTCAAAAGCACTTTTGCCCCAAAAAAAGCTTGGTCAAACAGGTTATAAATTGGCAGTGTGTGTTCGACTTTTGTGACCTCAAAAACGAGAAAATTTCATGGTGGTCATTCAATTTTGTGTTCATTACGCAAAAGTCATTTTTCTTCTTTTTGTTACGTAAAAATCATTCAACTTTGTGTTCATTACCCAAAATCATTTTTCTTTCTTTTGTTATACAAAATTTATTTTACTTTGCTCTATTTATCACAAAAGTCACCTTGGCCAGATTTTATAATACTTTTACTTGAAAAGTCTATTATGTCCTTGACATTAATCCTCTCATTTATATAATACCTTCTATATTATATACTATATAATATATTTTAACCTAGGTATTTTACTTATGATCAAAATAACTTTAAATTATTTTATTTATTATTTCTATATATCCATACATTTAATTTTTCCATGTCACTCAATTTATTTAATTATATTCAAACATGAATATATTTTAAATATAAAAATAATTAAAAAATTAATATTTATTTAACATAATAAAAACAGATTTGTTTAACAAATGATAGTTTTTTATAGTCAATAAAAAATTTTAAAAAAAGTTTCAAAGATATTTTTGTTTAATATTAAGTTTTTTAAAGTTTTATCTATTAATATTATTTATTTGAAAGTATTAATCTGATATGTCATTTTGCTAAATGTGGGTATTTTATTTATTAAATTAATGGGTACGGCTTGGCTGATAAATCAATGAGCTTTGATTTTTTAATTTTCATTAAACATATTTCATTAAACATGATTAAGAACGTGGACTTGAGATTTGTTCGCGGTAATGTTACTGACAAATTTAATAATGCTACTTATATATCTTGAAAATTAATTTTAAGAAAAAATTAAGTGTATGAATATATTATAAAATAATATTAATTTATTTTTAATTTATTTTAATTATAAGTAAAATACCTGGGTAAAAATATATTATATAGCATATAATATAGAAGGTATTACGTAAATGGGATGATTTATAATGTCAAGGGCATAATAGACTTTTCAAGTGAAAGGTTTGTAAAATCTGGTCAAAGTGATTATTTTGATAACTAGAGCATAGTAAAATAATTTTTGTGTAACAAAAAAAAAGTGACTTTTGGGTAATGAACACAAAGTTGAATGACCACCCATGAAATTTACTCCCTCAAAAACGCAACATTCACTTTGCATAATATAATATGTCCCTTAATTAGATAAGTTTAATTTATGTGCATTGATATTGGGAAATATACTAATTTGAACATTGAAGAATAAAGTTTTTTCTAATATTAGTGAGTTGATTAGAAATGTCATTAAATAACACAATCATCTTCTATTTATTCCTATTATCTTTTATGTGACTTTCTTTTGTCCATGCTAAGTCAGGTGAGTCATTTCTCATATTTGACTGGTACTCTTCAAATATAAAAGTGTGTTAATTGGAGCACGAACCTGCTTAAAGAAAGGAGACAAGTGAATATAAATAGACAATCATGTAGTACTAGCTACTCTGGCTTTGTGTCTTGATCTTCCTAGAAGCACATACCCTGCAATTTAAGAAGAATGGATGGGTGGTAGCTCATAAGTTACATCTATGACTACCTTTTAGTGTTCCCTCAAGTGAGAAAGAGAATTTTATCTATGTGCCCAACATATATTGAATGCAGGGGGTGTGATAGGGTTCAATTAGATCCCTTTCGCTGAAAATTAAGCCGCGAAAAAGGGCTAAAGTAAAAGGATTTGTATATACACATGCTATTGTCCTTACTTTTAGATGATGGTTTGAGTATGTTAGGATTAGCCAGTATGAGCAATTATATGCAACCACGCAATTGGTGTAACTTTCGGAAGTAGAGCTTAGGTATTGATTTCACCTTCGATGATACCATATTTTGTTGACGAGACCAACATGTTAAAGAGGCGATGACTGAGACATTTCATTGTTGAATCAATATAAAATACTTCTTAACGGGGAGGCATGGCTGGCACCCGGTGCCGTACTAGTTCGAGTAAATCACTCTGTAACTTATGATCGTTCGAGCAAAATTAGAACATACATATGTCGAGTTAACTGAACTCATTCATTTTGTAACTATCATGGGCCCACATGGTCACCACTCATAATGTACAACTGTAAGTGAAAAAATACTGTATCAATGAATCATCTTTCTTAAAACATGAATACATATTGGCCGTCAAGGCCTCTTACATACTGTACAAAATGAACCTCTGTCTACAAAGCCTCTAAGATTATTTGACATCAAATGGGACAGGGTACCAGTCTACCCATAAGTCTATAGCAAAACTCTAACACGATGACTTATAGACTCGGTTTCACTTCGAATGAGGTGGAGTCTTATCGATCCTTCGCTGAATGTTAACCTCGTCTACTATAAGGGCTCGTCAAACTGATTATCTATACCTGCAGGCATGAATGCAGCGTCCCCAATAAAAGGATGCCAGTACGAATAATGTACCGAGTATGTAAGGCAGAACTGAAACATAACAATAAGTCAACATTAATTAAAGACATATAAGAATCAACCTGAATCTCTGAAGTGCCACCGTATATACATACTTAGTATACTTATATATATAATGCTTCTCTTTGAGACTATTATCTATATCGTATGATGCATGACTGCCCAACTGATCGGTGGTAACTGCCCCGACCGGCCGTAGCACGGTGGTAAATGCATGACTGCCCGATCGGCCGTAGCGCGGTGGTAAATGCATGACTGTCCGACCGACCGTAGTTCGGTAGTAAATGTGTAACTACCCAACCGGGCGTAGCACGATGGTAAATGAATATGCATGTCTGCCCAAACGACCATAACTCGGTGGTAAATGTATAACTACCTAACCGGCCGTAGCACGGTGGTAAATACATGAAGATGCACGTATCACTATATTATAAACATTAACATCTTTATCATATACCTCAATAGAGACTTAGGAATATACTTAGACATACTTGGATATAACTTTACAAGAATGAATAACATAGACATTCTTAACTATTAAGAGTAGAATCACTTATGGAATAGCATTACGTTTATGTGTCGTTACTTGAATCATGCCAAAAGAAAAGAGGAATAGCCTTAACATACCTGAGCCGGTTCTCTTGACAACCCCTCTAACACACATCTTTTATGAAAAACACATGACGGCGGATCGTAATAGAAAAAAATCTGTATGATATTCTTGAGAAAAATTGTACCGTACTCCCTTAGAATCGCAAATCTCAAGCTTCGAAGTTTTAAGTGAATTGATTAAGCTCCATCGTCACTTTGCAAATCTTAGCATCCCACTTTAAAACTTATGAATAATGTTAGTAATTAGGAATGGGATGTTGTTCTCTGCAAGAAAGGAAAATGAATATGGTCGTACCATTTTTTTTGCTTTCTTAATAACACTCTTCAAGGATGTTGTTCTCTGCAAGAAAGGAAAATGAATATGGTCGTACCATTTTTTTTGCTTTCTTAATAACACTCTTCAAACAAATGAGCTAAGATCTTATCTCTTTAAATGTTGCCACCTTCAAAGTGACTTAATAGTCACTAAATGAATGATATGTTGCTGCCACGTTGGAGACTATTCAACCTTACCCAATTACACTAATTAATTAGTTAATCTTCCACTAAATTACTATTTACCTAATTATTCACATAATTAAAAATTATCTCAAATTACTTATAATATTACTAACTTTTAACATACTTTATGTACCCTACTATCATGGTCATGTGGTACCATATAAAATCAATATATACATTATTATTTCATTAAAATATTCATGTATATATATATATATATATATATATATATTCTCAACTTCTAATTTTCCTAATCTCATATAAAGAGTACAAATTTCCGTACGCTTAACTCTTAAAATGGTAAAAAGATAACCTTCTTTTCTTGTGAGAAAATAATTTCTATCTTTACAATAAAAAAAATCTCATAAACTTTCTTATATTATGTGTATAATTTAAAGCATGTTCGAAAGTAGTAATAATAATAACTATATAAAATCATATTTTTCAAACTTTTTATTTTACAAAAAAATGTCCACTCAAAATACCATATCAAATGTATATAACGGTATCAAGGTTATTAAACTTACGGGGTCTTACAATAACATAGTCACAAATCCTCTATAATCTCACGAATGGTCTTAATCCCTTCAAGCTTATATGGATTACTACGACTTATCCTAGTATTAAAGTACGGGATGTAACAGGAACCTAATTATGATATTTTAATTTTTACATCGCACCTATAAAAGAAGGTCATTGTAGGTAATGTTTGTCCTCCTCGTACATGTAGCTCTAATCTTGCATTCAATTTCTTGGCTTGTTGCTCGATATCGTATAATTGTCTTGTTTGTTCAATCCTTAACACTTTTTGCCCGGTGTATGGAAAAAACACTATTTTCAGTCCCCTAATCTTGGTACTTGTGATATTTTTCAGTCGCCCAATGGCCTATAACACGAGTCACTAACCCACAAGGGCTATGTATGCTTTTATGCAACTCATGTCGACACAGACATTAAGAGCGCCAAATTTTGTAAAATGAAGTTAAATTGGCTCCTCAATTTAGCTGACTAATTAAGTCATTCTCTCAGATATACGTAATCAAATATTAATATTGAATAGTCTGTTTGGCCAAATTTTTCTAAGCCAAAAAGCACTTTTTTTAAAAAAACACAAGGGCTATGTACAGTGGCAAGTTTATGTATCACATTTGGGGGCTTAAGCACCCGTTAACCTTGACAAAGAGTATGTGTAATTATATTAAAAACTTAACCAAATGGATATAACAAGACAACAAATACCCAGGTAATAAGAAGTTTGATGGGTGCTTTATTCAAGGAAAGGTGTTGGGAAGTTTATGTAGCAGCGAGAGTTCGATCTCACTTCTAACAAGTCCTTTTTAATAGGTATTTTCCTTATATTATCAAGCTTCTTTCTTTTGCCCCAATTAGGTCTACTTTTTTATTCTTTCCACTAGCCACTATTTTGACACAAATTCTACTTATTTTTTCATTTTTTTTGCTAACATTTGTTTTATGTTTTCTTTTTTACTTTATCTAATTTAGTATAACAACAAAAGAAAAAGAAAATCTACTTAAAATGTACTCCAAAGTTCATCCCTTTTGGAGACGAACTGGTCTCCTAGAACCGTAAATCCACCAATCTCTTTTTTCGTTAGTTGCCTTATCCGTCAAGTTTTACGACGTCTATAATAGTAATACTATGAGTTTTCTCATAATTTTTTTTATTATCTTGTTTAAATAATTATGCACTTATACGATGTGATTGGTAGTACTTTACATCAAAAAAGTTAAGCACTCACGAATCTAAAATCCTAAATTCGCCACTGACTATGTATACTTTTATGCAAGTCATGTCAACACACACATTAAGGGCGACAAATTTTTAAAATGAAGTTAACCGACTCCTCAACTTAGCTGACTAATTAGGCCATTCTCTCAGATATATGAAATCACATACTAATATTGAATAGCCTGTTTGGCTAAGTTTTTCTAAGCCCTAAAAGCATTTTTTTTTTGTGAAAAACACTTTTGAGAAAAATACACTTATACACACTTTTTAAAAACTTGAGCAAACACTAATTGCTACTCGGAAGTTCTTTTCAAATTTAATTAGCCAAACACAAACTATTTCTCATCAAAACTATTTTTGAGAAAAAAATACTTATCAAAATTAGTTGATTTTAGAAGTTTGGCCAAACATGTTAGAAGTGCTAGAGAATTGCACAAATGCGACTCCTTAACTTTTTAAAAAGGAAAGAAAATGATACGAAAGAGAAGAATTTGTGGACCCAGCTTCGACTATGATAGAATTCATTGGGGCTTAGAGCGGACTTGGATTTCAATTGCCCCAACGAAGATGTGCTTAAATATGACTAAAATGCATTAAGCAAAAGATTGCAAGATGTATTGTCGCCAACCAAAGCCACATTACAAAGATATAGGTATAGAGTACTTTACCTTTTAACATTAAGAAGAAGAAGCGACAGCAGCAAGCCAGCAACATTAGTTCTAAAATATGCCAACACTAGCTAAACTTTAAATAGTTTATAAAAATGAATATATATTTTAAATAGTGGCATCATTAGCAGCTACCTGGTGCCATTCCAACTGGTTTCACTAGTAATGGGCCGAACGTTCACACAAACAGACTGAACAAAAATGAAACTTTTGATATTTATGCTCAGGATGTCAAGAAATGGCGTGGTATAGCTACTTTTTTAAGTAGTATTTATTTTTTAGCCAGTATTTTAAATGTTGAGCAAAAATAGTCACTACTCTATTAAAATTGATACAAAAAGTTATTTTTACCCTTTCTTCATGAGTTATGTGTAAATATTAAGGACATGGTGTCCTTAATTTCATGAGTGTTGTGTAAATATTAAGGACATGGTGTCCTTAATTTCATGAGTGTTGTGTAAATATTAAGGACAAACCATGTCTTAATATTTTACACATCACTCATGAAGTTAAGAACACCATGTCCTTAATATTTTACACATCACTCATGAAGTTAAGGACACCATGTCCTTAATATTTACACAATACTCATAAAGTTAAGGACATTATGTCCTTAACATTTACAATGCACACATAAAGTTAAGGACACTATGTCCTTAACATTTATACTGCACATATGAAGTTAAGGACATGATGTCCTAAAGTTTAACAACAGAAGGTGCAAATACAAGTTAAGGATATGATGTCCTAAAGTTTAACAACAGAAGTTGCAAATACAAGTTAAAGACATTATGTCCTTAACATTTACATTGCACATATGAAGTTAAGAACACCACATCCTTAACATTTACACTGTACATATGAAGTTAAGAACACTACGTCCTTAATATTTACATTACACATATGAAGTTAAGGTCATGATGTCCTAAAGTTTAACAGTAGAAGGTGCAAATACAAGACACTTTGTCCTTAATATTTACACAACACTCATGAAGTTAAGGACACTATGTCCTTAATATTTACACAATACCCATGGACACCACGTCCTTAACATTTACACTACACATATGAAGTTAAGGACATGATGTCCTAAAGTTTAACAGCAGAAGGTGCAAATACATGATACTTTGTCTTTAATATTTACACAACACTTATGAAGTTAAGGAACACTATGTCCTTAATATTTATACAATACCCATGGTATTTTTGTCCGGACGGGTAAAAATTTATTAAGCACTGGCTAAAGAGTAAATACATTTAAAACAGTGGCTAAAAAGTAAAGATATCTCTAATTAGTGGTTATTTGTGCACTTCCCCTCAGGATGTAGGCTCCCAAAGTGACCCAATAAGGCAATAATGTCACAGGCCCACAAACAAACTACAACAAACAAAACATAATAAATTCCAAGTCCCTCGTCAACGAAAAGAAAAGAAGGATTAACACAAATAGCCGTTCATCTAATCGCTTAAAATATATATATATATATATATATATATATATATATATATATATATATATATATATATAGAGAGAGAGAGAGAGAGAGAGAGAGAGAGAGAGAGAGAGAGAGAGTTTATCATAGGGAGGAGGATTGTACCACGTATTTACACTTGTTTATTTCGTTTATTTACTCTGCCCCATATCTGCTTTACTTCTTACTGTATCTGTCTTATAGGACCACTAGTAAGTGTCGATGTCAACCCCTCGTCACTACTTCTCTGGGGTTAGGCTAGATACTTACTGGGTATGCGTTGATTTACGTACTCATGCTACATTTGCTGCACATTTTGTGCAGGTACATATATGTCGAGTGGTCTTTCGGGCGCAGAGGCGCAACTATTACGGGGACTTACCGTGAATTGCATTTCATGTTACGATTCGCAGCCTGCAGAGTCTCCATCAGAGTTATTTATATTTTCCTATTTAATTTGTATTCCAGACAGAGGTTGTATTATATTATATTTCCTAGTTAAAGCTCATGCACTTGTGACATCGGGTTTTGGAGGTGCTTATGGGTTGTTCTTTATTGTAATCGTGAAAACATTATCATTTACCTTGTAAATCCTATATATATATAACGGATCTCATAAGATAGGTCATCATAATCCAAATTAGAAAGACTCATAGATACACTGACTTCTTGTCAAAATATTACACGCGATTCCATGAGAGTATTTTATAGAAATACTGAGGCTTACGGCCTGATCCTATCATAATCTGTGCACTGCCGAGGGTCGAACAACATGAACCATAGATGGATCTATTATACTGCCGAGGCGAACGACCCGCTCCCATGAGAGTGTGGTACATAATCCTGTCGAGGCGAACGGCCCGATCCCATTAGAATAAGAAGCTTAAACGGGTCCTTGAACCCACTCACGAATAAACGTGTGAGTTATAATTTTAAGGAAAACCTTTCGACGAAAACGTATAGCGCGGGAGAAATCCGTATGAGGAAACACAATTATTTTGCGGCTAATCATGAAACTCATCAAATCTCTATAATAGCAAATCTATCACTCTACGCATGTCTAGTCTCAAGTCGTAATGTGAAGTAAAAGCATTTAATAGGCAAGAGATAACTCGAATAGTGCAGTTATAACATGACGTGGACCTGAGTCTACCCGGACAATAACATGAATGTAGCTACGTACGCACTCTCGTCACCTCGTGCATACGTAGCCCCCTAACAAGTAGCACATATAAATTACAACACCTAGGGGTAGTTTTCCCCTCACAGAGTTAGACAAGAGACTTACCTCGCTTTGAAGTTCCATAACCGACTCAAACGCCGCTATAACACCTCAAACCGGTGCCCGTCGCTCCAAAACTAGTCAATCAATGTGAAAATCCATAAATATATACTCTAATACTTATTATAAATTAAATTATAACAATTTCCAACCCCGCTCGAAAAATCGATAAATCCAACCCTCGGGCCCACGTGCCCGATTCCGAAATTTTTCGAAGATAAATATTACCCATAACATTACTAGCTCAAATATATAATTTATTCCCAATTCCATGCCCAAATTCGTGGTCAAAATCCAAAATACCAATTTTTAGGTTTTTCTTCAAAATCCCAAATTTCTACAAATTTTCATGTTTAAATCCATATATATATATATATATATATATATATATATATATATATATATATATATATATATATATATATATCTCATGTATTTAACTTGAAATAGGTGGGAATCACTTACCTTGTGATTGATGTTGAAAATGGTGCTCCAAAATCGCTCCAAGATCGGCTCCCATAGAGGAAATGAGATGAAAATGGCCAAATTCTCGTTTTAAAACTTCACTGCCTAGGTCTGTCCTTCTTCGCGTTCGCGGAAAGACCATCGCGATCGAGAAGGCCAAAAATGCACTGCCTCCAATTTCCTCTTCGTGTTCACGTCAGCTAGGCTACATTCGCGATGCCTTCAGGGCCTACTGCTTCGTGTTCGCGGTTGAAGCTCCGCGTTCATGAAGGCTTAATGGCTCCAGGTCCAGCTCCCCCCTTCCTTCTATGCGTTGGCGATCACCCTTTCGCATTTGCGTAGGTTCCTCAGGCCCTTCTCCGCATTCGCGACCCCTGTGTTGCATTCACGATGAACAAAAATCAACCACCCAAAAAAAACTTTCTTCGCGAACGCGAGACTCCCTTCGCGTTCGCGAAGGACAAAACCAGAACCACCAACAGCCAAAACAACCAGAATTGCTCCGAACCCACTCCGAATCACACCTGAGGCCCCCAGGTTCCCGAATCATACCAACAAGTCCCAAAATATAACACGAACAAGCTCGAGGCTTCAAATTATAACAAATAACATCAAAACTACGAATTGCGCATCGATTCAAGACTAATGAACTATTGAACTTCTAACTTCCACATCCGATGCCAGAACCTATCACATCACGCCCGATTGACCTTAAATTTTGCAAACAAGTAACATTTGACATTACAGACCTACTCCAACTTCCGGAATCGGAATCCGAACCTGATATCAAAAAGTCCACTCCCGGTCAAACTTCCCAAAAACCTCCAAATTCCAATTCTTCTCCAAATGACCCCGAAATGACCTATAGACCCCCAAATCCACATCCGGACGTGTCCCTAAGACCAGAATCACCATACAGAACTATTCCCAGGCTCGAAATCCCAAACGGATATCGATAACATCAAAATATACTTCAACCCAAATTTATGAAATTCCTCCAATATGCTAACTTTCCATAATAAGCATAGAAATGCTCTCGGGTCACCTAAAACCTGATCTGGACATACTCCCAGGTCTGAAATCATCATACGAACATATTGGAACTTTCAAATCTCGATTTCGAGGTCGTTTACTCAAAAGTCAAACCTTAGTCAACTCTTCTAGCTTAAAGCGTCCGAAATAAGAATTTTCTTTCCAAATCAACTCCGAACTTCCCAAAATTCAATTCTGATCATACGTACAAGTCATAATACCTGAAGTGAAGCTACTCAAGGCCTCAAACCACTGAATGATGCACTAGAGCTCAAAACGACCGGTCGAGTCGTTACAGAGGCTAAGGCTTTTCCCCTTTTCTTTACGAGGTAAAGCTTTAGATTGGTTGGAACGATTCCATTCACACTTGGGATGAGTTGGTGGAAAGGTTTATTTCTAAGTTCTTCTCTCCGGGGCACATGGCTACACTTCGGGATGAGATTTTGGCATTCAACTAAGAGCCAAATGAACCACTACATGAGATATGGGAACATTATAGAACAATGGTTAAGGAATATCCCAACAATGATATGACAAAGAATATGATTCTACAAACTTTTTATCGTGGGATTAACACAACCAACCAATGTGTAGTGAATTAAATTGCCGGTGGGAACTTCATAACTACGCCTTATGCAGAGGCGTGTGAGATTTTAGATAAAATGGCAGAAACATCATCGGTGTGGCAATCCCGGGCTAATGTTCCACAAGGTGATCCGAACGTGATATGTGGTTCAATCAAATGATGAAGTTCGAATTGATATTGATGATAGTGTTGAAGAGACTCAAGAGGAGGTGAACCCATCTATGGATCACATTATTGACATACTAGAGCCGGTAGTGCAAAAGGCTAAGGCACCATTGCCTAAGCCTCCACCTTCATACCCTCAAAGACTTGCCAAGAAAAATAGCGAGAATAAATTCAAGAAGTTCATTCAAATGATTAAAAGTCTCTCAATCAATGTGCCATTAGTTGAAACTTTGGAACAAATGTCCGGTTATGCAAAGTTTATGAAGGATCTCATGACAAAGAAGCGGTCAATGAATTTTGAAACTAACAAAGTCACTCATCAAGTGAGTGCAATTGTGCATTCAATGGCTCCTAAGTTATAGGATCCTGGTACTTTCACGATTCCTTGTATAATTGGAAGTGCCGAGTTTGCTAAAGCTCTTTTTGATCTTGGGGCAAGTATCAATTTGATGCCCTATTCGATTTTCAAAACCTTAGGAGTTGGGCAACCAAGACCTACCTATACAAGATTGTAAATGGCCGATCGTACTATGAAGAGACCTTTGGGAGTGATTGAAGATGTCTTAGTTCGTGTTGATAAATTCATTCTTCCGGCGAATTTTGTCATTCTAGATTGTGAAGTGGACTATGAGGTTCTAATTATTCTTGGGAGAACTTTCCTTGCTACGGGGAATGCTCTTTGTGATGTTGAAGCCGGAGAACACCTCAAATTTAGAAATTCTTCTTGGTGGGTTGAGATTCACAATAAAATTGTTCACCAAATCCACAAAAGAGCACACCTCATTGTTATTTGGTTGCCGCGTTGACTTACCCACATGAAAAATCACTTTTTCATCACCAACCTAGAATGTAAGTTCTCCGGCTTTTCGGTTAAAATCACTTTTACACACATGAAAAATCACTTTTTCATCACTATGACTTCTCGGTGGTTGGAGATTATTTTGATGATTGTCTTGAAAATTTGGATAAAGTGTTGGCAAGATGTGAAGAAATAAATTTGGTGCTCAATTGGGAGAAGTGTCATTTCATGGCCGAGGAAGGCATTGTCCTTGGCCACAAAATCTCAAACAATGGAATTGAAGTTGACAAGGCAAAGATTGAGGTGATTTCTAAACTTCTACCTCCAACTTCGGTGAAGGGTATGCGGAGTTTCTTAGGCCACACGGGGTTTTACCGGCATTCCATCAAAGATTTCTCTGAGGTGGTGAACCCGTTGTGCAAGCTTCTTGAAAAGGATGATATGTTCAACTTCAATGATGATTGCATGATGCTTTTAAATTGTTAAAGTTTAAGTTGACAACTACTCCTATCATCACCGCTCCAAAATGGAGTGTCCCTTTTGAAGTCATATGTGGTGCAAGTGACGTAGCGGTTGGGGCTATTTTTGGAAAATGCATCAACAAGTTTTTTCACCTAGTCTACTATGCTAGTAAGACCATGAATAGTGCCCAAGTCAACTACATTGTTACAGAGAAAGAGCTCCTTGCTATTGTATTTGCAATTGAGAAGTTCTGCCCTTACTTGATGGGTGCAAATGTCATTGTCTACACGGATCATGCGACACTTCGCTATCTTATGAGCAAGAAAGATTCCAAAGCTCGATTGATGAGATGGGTGCTTTTGTTGCAAGAGTTTGATATTGATATCCAAGATAGAAGAGGGAGTGAAAATCAAGTGGAGGAGCACTTGTCTCGTTTGGAGGAGGAGGGGAGGCCATATGATGGACTTGAAATTAATGACTCCTTCCCCGATGAGCAACTCTTGGCTATTTCAATGAAATAAGTGCCATGGTTTGCGGATCTAGCAAATTTCCTTGTGTGTGAAATCATCCCAGATGAGTTCTCATAAAACAAAAGGAAAAAGCTCAAACGGGATTGTCAAGAATATTATTGGGATGAACCATATCTTTTCCGGATTTGTATGGATGGGGTGATTAGAAGATGTGTACCGGAAGAAGAGCAAGGTAAAATTCTTGAGGCTTATCATTCTTCGCCATATGGTGGTCATCATAGTGGAGCAAGAACGGCTGCCAAAGTGCTAAGTTGCGGTTTCTATTGGCCCACGCTTTACAAGGATGCTAGTGAGCTAGTGAAAATATGTGATGAATGTCAACAGGCCGGTGGAATCTCAAAGAAAAATGAAATGCCTCTCACTATCATTTTGGAGATTGATATATTTGATGTGTGGGGTATTGACTTCATGGGTCCTTTTGTGAGTTCTTGTGGAAATACCTACATCTTGGTCACGGTTGATTATGTTTCCAAATGGGTTAAGGTCGTTGCTCTACCCAACAATGAGGCGAGAAGTGTGGTGACGTTTTTGAAGAAGAATATTTTCACAAGGTTTGGTACTCCGCGGGCTATTCTAAGCGATGGGGGGTCATATTTTTGCAACAAAGCTTTTGACACTTTACTTGGCAAGTATGGTGTTACTCATAAAGTCACAACTCCCTATCATCCACAATCTAGCGGTCAAGTGAAAGTATCCAATCAGGAGATAAAGAGTATTTTGTCCAAAATGGTGAATGTTAATCGGATGGATTGGTCCAAGAAGCTTGATGATGCACTATGGGCTTATTGGACGGCTTACAAAACACCTATCGGAATGTCTCCATACTGATTGGTGTTCGAAAAAGCTTGTCATCTTCTTGTGAACTAGTGCACAAGGCCATGTGTGCTCTAAATGAGTTGAATCTTGATTGGGATGTAGCCGCTAACTTAAGGGTTGCACATTTGAATGAATTGGATGAGTTCTGGTACCATGCTTATGCAAGTTTATCCATGTACAAAGAAAAGATAAAATATCTTCATGACAAATACATTTGGAACAAAGAGTTCAAGGTAGGAGATCTTGTATTGTTGTTCAACTCAAGGTTGAGGATATTTCCGGGGAAGCTAAAGTCTAAATGGAGCGGTCCTTTTGAAATTGTGGGTGTGACACCTTTTGGTACATTGGACTTGAAGAACAAAAACAATGCAGTATTTCGAGTCAATGGTCACCAGGTGAAACACTATTTGGGAAAAGTTGGAGATAGCTACGTCGTGTCATTCATTCATTTCAATTAATGTTATTACGCATCGTGTCGCGACGTTAAATCAGGCGCTTCTTAGGAGGCAACCTATGTTTCTTTTCTTCTTCTTTTTTCTTCTTTTGTAGTTAGGTGTTATCTTTGTGCTAACTTGATTTGAAGTGTGCTACAAGGTTGAGTGTGACTTACAAGAACTGTGGACAAAAATCTGGCTAAGTGTTGCAAGAATTGCGGACCGCAGTTGAATTGTGCGGACCGCACATTGGTGGTTGCTGCAGCAAAATTGCATTGATGCTGCAGAATTATCTTACAAACTGCACAAATGAGCAAACTCACCGAAGTTTAGTCTGTCAGAAAAATGGTCGATGTGCGACCGTAAGAGTAAATCTGCGGCCGCAACAGGAAATCTGCAGTCACACACAAAATTTTGCTGACCACAGATGAAGAATCAAAATCGAAGACCTAGGTAACAGAGTGCGTACCGCACTTGAAATTGTGCGGCCGCACTCGACCTTCTTCCCCCTTAGCCGACCAAATGGTATAAATAGAGGAACTAGGGCATTTCTTAAGCTTGTTCACTCTTTGAGCATAAAACAATAGTCCTCTATTAAATTTCTTGGTGATTTCATCTATCCACACGCCCAACAATTTGGATCACCCATTCCTTACACTTATTCACATTTGGTATGCTTAAATTCCTTGTTAGAATTTTTTATTTTTAGTTTAATTTGTAGTTTTTAGGCCATTTGTCAGTATAACTCAATTGTACATCCATGTGGGGGTAAATCTATAATGGGTTAACTAATACATGCTCATTGGGGACTGGGTCAACACATTTTCATGCATCTATGATGTTACCATGTTGAATTGTGCCCAAAATTGCAAAACCTAGAATGACCCAACTGAACTGTTCGAAGTTTTTGAATTCTGCGGCCGTAGGTCTAATTGTGCGGTCAGTAGAAATGGATTCTAGGGCTTTATTAGTGAAAAAGGGGTCTGCGCTCACAAGGTAAAATATGCGGACCGTAGAATTTTCATTGCGATCGCAGAATAGCCGTTTTACTATCATCAGAGAGTCTACACTTTGTGACTCAAATGTGCGATCGTAGGTCTAATTGTGCGGACCGCAGAAATCATGTTGCGGCCGCACATCAGCCAATTCTCTGTCATCAGAGAGTTAGCATATTTTGGGTTTCTGAGTTGCGGCCGCAAATAAAATTATGCGGACCGCACTTCACTTTTTGCAGCCGCAAAACAAAATTGTGCGGTCCGCAAGGCCTCATCTGCGGCCGCAAAAAAATTGTACGGACCGCAGATCCTTATCCTGCAAGCATGTTTAAACTGTGAACCTCAATGTGTTTCTTGGTGTATACTTGCATATCTCCTTGTACGTCTGAGCATTGAATTGCAACTAACAATCGCCTTTGCTTGATACAGATAATGGTTCGATCTAGAGGCAGAGGTAACACTTCTAAAGGGAGGGGTGAACCTTCTAGGGGTCGAGGCAAGAGTGCCTTACCCCTCGGCCAACAAAGGACAATAACAAAGAAAGCTACAACTGGCATAGGGAGAGATGTAGATCTCTCCGAGACGAGCTCTTATATCCCGTCTGGGGAAGCATCAGAGGGCAACTCAGCCTCTGTTCAAGAGCAGCCGGCCGTACAGTCAAGGCCGCAAGGGAGATACCAACTCAGGGACAAGTCATCCTCATCTCATAGCACTTCTGAGGGATTGAAAAGTGCTAGTCAGGCATCTGAGCCATCAACTACACTTGTCCCTGAGGCACAAGATACACCAATCCAAGATATCCCGGATGATGGCAGAGGGGAGATGTTATAGCTGCCGGCCTTGAAAGGTCGAAGAACAAAGAAGTCTGGGAGGACCATTTTGTCAGCTTGGCCGCCTTCACCAGCTTTCGTACATGGTGGTCAGTGAGGTCGCTTACTCTTGAGCGACAGTTTCAGTTGAAAGATTTGGAGAGGTACAACCCAGCAATGTTGAGACAGTTCAAGGAACGCAAGGGGTGGATGTGGTTCACCCAGAGTGTCATGGATGCCAAAGAGTACCTTGTCCGTGAATTCTACGCCAATGTGGCGCATATCAAAAAGGGGACACAGGTCACCAAAGTGCGTAACCTCAAAATGAGATTTGATCAGCATACACTCAACACATACTTGGGTTTTGAAGATGTTGAGCCCAAGGAATATTTGGAGAAGTTTGAAATGGGAGATACAACCTGGCCTTGGTTAGCGGAGATTCTAGTAGCACCAGGGCCACCACCACCATGGATTGCCACTGGGGTTCCTATCCACAAGAGCACGCTGAGTTTTGAGGCGAAGGGGTGGCAAACCTTTATCTACAGCAGACTGGACTCGTGCCAGAATGAGACTTACCTTCTGATTCCTCGGGCAGTCTTGGTTGCTTCTATTATGGCCGGGTACCCTATCAATGTGGGGGTCGTGATGTCGGCCAACATCTCAGTGATTGCTCGGCAAGATGACTCGTCCTATCTGTATCCCAACACTATCACAGAATACCTCATAGATGCAAGGGTAGAGCTGAGGGATTATGACATAAAGGTAAGGCCAAATAAGCCTTTTACCTGGTATTCACTAATGGATGCAAACAATCCGAAGAAGAAAGTTCAGCCTCCTACCGCTGCGGGCCAGTCTGATGAGCCAACTATGGTAGCTACTGAGGCAGTTGATGTTCCATCCACTTCGGCCGAGCCTTCCTCCAGTGCCACAACTATGCCTCCACCATCATCCACAACCCCTTTTGCAGCTGCTGCCACAGCTTCCACTTCAGCTTTGAAGCCCGTGCCCATGCCTACTGTCCCACTTTCTACACGTCGAGTCTCCTAAATATTGGCGAGCCTCAACAACTGGATGTAGACAACAGCTGCAAAGTTGTCTGACTAATTGAGTACTATTGTAGCACAGTCTACTGCTCAGGCACCTCAGTTTCCCCGGATAATTGAGGAGACGTTGAAGAAGATCTTAGAGAACCAGAACACAATTATGGCTACCTTGTACAACACGGGTCAGTGATCGAAGAGCTGGGAAAAGAAGTAAAGAAGATGAGCAAGAAGTCAGTGGACAAGCTTCGGAGACAGTGACCAAGCTTGCTGCAGCCGGAGATCTCCCATTTGACATGATGATTGACCCACACCAGTCAGGCCCAGATTCGACAGCACCGGTGGTACCAGCTGGTCAGTCTGAGAAGCCAGACTTTGCTTCTGACACTGCCGAGGCAGTGCGACAGATTTTCACCAACCCAGCCACACCCAGAGTTGAGGATGATGAGATTCAGTTGGATAAGACTAAGGGCAGTGACATTGCTGGGGACACAAAGATGTCCAAGGAGCCATAGGGAGTTTTCTTCACTCTTCCCCTCTTTTACTCTTATTTTGTTAAGTATTGGGGGCAATTCTTATCTTTATTTGGGGGGTGGAGTTTATTGATCATATTTGGTACATTCTGAGACATTTGGCCTGTAATAACTTGATATTATTTTCTTTTTTCTTATTGTGTATATATTCATTCTCTTTCTCTCATTACATGTATTCAGTAGTTTTTGTTTATTAGCTTCTTTATTCTTGTTTCTTTGTTAGTTCTTAGTTTGATATAGTAGCTTCTTTGTTTGATTTAGTAGCTTCTTTGTTTAATTTAGTAGCGTCTTTTTATGTTTTAGTAGATAATAAGCTTTTAGTTTTCTTAATGCCATGGTTCTTTCCAAAGGTAGTTGTTGTGTGAACTAGGTGACTCGTCCCAACGATGGATGGCGTGACAACCTTCTTAAGGAAATGAGTCTGTTTTTGGTATATAGGTAATAATAGTAGTAGTAATGAATAAAAAAGACTTAATTAAGTCATGCTCGAAGAGTCAAACATATTTCAATTGGTACCAACACACTCAACTACATGCTTATGGTTAGAAACAAGGTTTCTGAAAGAAATAGCTCTAGTTAGTGTGTGACTCTTGTGTTGACTTTGACAATCATCGAGTGGTTTAATTGGACCATAGTGATTGTTGAACTTGAGTGTGGTCGTTCGACTCTGTCCTCTTTAACAATCCGGTTGCGTGAGGGGTGAGATGAATTGTTGCTTGTCCAAGTATCCATGCGAAGGGTCTAGAACTTGCCCCGAATGTGTTTCAAGGCGAAATCCTAAGCTTTGCTTGGTTTGAAAAGTGATTGTAGGCCCTCCTTGGCCCGTTTGAGTTTTCTATTTCCAACCAATGTCATTATCCATAGTCAACCCCTTTGAGCCTCTAGCCTTTCTTATTTGATAACCATGTTACAATCCTTTACCTATTTTGTCGTGACCCTCTCTTGGTATCCGATCTTTCCTTAACACTCTTGTGAAACAAATGGCTAAAAATGTAGGTTTGGGGGAGAGACGAGGAACTTGAAAAAGGTATCAAGGCACAAAAAGAGAAAATAAATGATGGGAAGGAAAGGCAAGAAAAGAAAAGAACAAAAAGAAAAATGCAAAAAAAAAAGTGAATAAGTGGAAGAGTTGAAGGGATTCAAAGAGAGGTAATGATCCCAGACATGGAAAAATCAAAGAGGGAGAAAAAGAATGTAATGATAAAGAAAGAGTGATGACAAGTCTCTCTAATCTCCCAAGGAAAATAAAGTGCCTCAAAGAATTGGCAAAGTGTGAGCCGAGAAATGAAAAATGGAGTGCTTAAGGAAAAGTGTAACCACTCACTCATACTGTATCCAACCCTAATCCAAAATCTTTCAGTACATCCTGAAATAAGTCCTACTTGATTTTAAGCCGAGTGAGCTTACATTAATGGTGATCTACATGAGGGGAAAGCCTATGGTACTTGAAGTCGTACTTATGACAGTCTCTTGAGAGAGATGAGTGAACGTTTCATAAATCTTTAGATTGAGTGATAAATTTCTTAAGTGGGTTAGGAAAACAGAAAGTAGAGAAGGAAAGGTTTGGAGTCCACCATGACCTACATGATAGAGTAGGAGTCCTAGATGAGTAAAATCAATTCTTGAAGCTCGAATGTCACATTAGAATTATATGTGCATGAATGTTTAACTTGTCTCCTTATGGATAATACATGAGTAGTGTGGGTAATTGTTAGTCCTAACTAATGTGTGAATAGCTCACCTTTGACTCGCTGCAATGACCCTTAACTTTTGGAGGTGGGAACTAATTTATTTGCTTGAGGACAAGCAAAGACTTAAGTTTGGGGGAGTTGATAAGTGGGGGTTTTGACTGCTTATTAGTGCCTTTTAGCTTTTGTTTTAGTCCAAAAGCATTGAATTGTGTTCCCGAAACTAATGAAATTGTGCAAAATTGCAGGAATCCTGGAAGTTTGGTCTCCCAAGATAAAATCCGACTAAAAATTGAGTGTTCCGAAGCACAAAGCACTAAAGGGCGCAGAAGCATAAATGTGCTGTCCGCAGAAGAAATTGCGAACCGTAGAATTCCATCTGCGGCCGCAAACCAAGAAGAAAAGTTTAGCAGAATTTTACGTAAAATGTGGACTGCACATGAGTTATGTGGCCGCAATAAACTGGGCTAGGAGTCGAAGACCAGAGAGTATGCAAAAAGACCAAGTTCAGGAGCCCCTGTGAATTGCGTACCGCACAAGAATTGTGCGGCCACAGAAGAGTTACCTTGTGGCTGCAACCTAGAAATGTGTGGCCGCAAAAGATTGCCTCGCGGCCGCAGTTCAGAAATGTGCAGCCACAGAACTCCACTTCCTGCCAGATGAAGAAATCTGCATACCGCACATGGAATTATGCGGCCGCAAAACCTCCCGAGGGGAATTTTTGTCCGAGATTTTTAGCCTTGTATAAATAGACGAGTTTCACAAAATTAGGTCAAGCTTTGAACATCTGAAGTTGCTGTAACCGTTTTTCTTTACTACTTTAGGAAGTTTTATATTATTTTGGTGTATTTACATTAGATTTCATCATTTTAATCTTCCATTATGAGTTTAATTAGCTTTTCTTCTTTATTTTCTTCAAAATCCATTATGAGTAGCTAGACTCTTACTAGGGTTGTGACCCAACCCTAGTGTGTAAACCTTATGGGTATCTAATTTAGTGCTTTTTTATGATTGGGCGTTTATTATTTAGCTTAGTTCATGCTTCAGTTTTAGAATTAATGGTTGCAAACTTAGATTCATGCCTATTTGACTTAGTCTCTACTTGAGAAAGAGGGACCTAGTTTAGGATAACTTAGCTAACAAGGAATTGGGTCAATTGAGAGATTGATTAACCTAATTAAAGGGTTCAACCTAGAGATAGTAATAACCCGACTTGAGCTCTTATCAACTGTTTTGGTTGATACTCATTTGGACTTGAAAAATTCAAATTGGGCAAAATCACTCTCTGACCGAGAGGTATTGAGAGGGTAACGTAGAGTTGAGAGCTATAATACTCCCCAATCGACAAAACAAGCATTAACGTCTTTATCCCATTAGGCAAACACCTAGGTTATGGTCACAACCCTAGGCCTTTAAACTACTTGGGAAAATACCAAAAATACTGATTCGCTTCTAGTTTCTTTTCTTTAACTTATAATTGCTATAGTAAAATTAGAATTAGAAATCAAAACTTGTTGTGGAAGTGCAATTTAGCTATTCCTTTCGCTTTCGTCAAGTGTATACTCCTAATACCCCTAGTAACTCCCTGTGGAAATCGACCCCGACTCTTGTTGGTTACTATTCTTCCAACGACCATTTTCACTCACTATTGAGTGCGGATTGGACTGACAACCACGTCCTTGCCTTCCCATTTATGGTCCTCTTGGACAATGGGATAGGTATCTTCAGTAACAGAGCATAAGTATCTCTATGCTCTTTCACCTCGGTCTTGTTTGGCAGAGGCCTTCTCGACCTTGAAGTCATCCCCGATAGAGCAACCCCCGGGTATGAAGCTTATCATGGGGGCCTCTGGAGCCACCTTGGCATCTGCGACCGGGTGAGAAGATGAAGGGGCAGCCTGCTGAGACACTGACTTGAAAGTTTTAGCCATCGTGATCTGAGAAAGTATGAAGATTCGAAGGAAAAATATGAAGGTTTGAAGAAAGGAGTATGAAGGTTTGAAGGTAGGATGTAGATATGAAAGTCTGGGTTAGAAATCTAAGAACAAATATGAAGATTTGAAGATCAGAGATGAAGATATGAAGATTTGAAAGAGTTGAAAGCCACTAGCAAATTCGAAGGGAAAAGGTAGGATCAGAAAGTGAAAGAAGTATAAAAGGTCGAGGCATTTATAGGGGAAAATGCAATCATTACGCGACGTTTCGCATTTGACGACAACCAGCCGATGACCGACACGTGTCCGAAGTCAGAACGAGGCGACTGATGGGACATTTTGGCTTATCCGTCACCTCGGTTGTTATGTACGAAGGAAGGAACCGGGCTTAATCTATCATTTTCCATCGTTTCGGCAAAACCTACTATCTGGGAAACGAGGGGACTATCTGTATACAACTGAAATCAGGGTTAGCGCACACCCCATTTCCCGATGAATCAAACGAAGTAAGAGTATGAGTATATGAGATTGAAATCGAAGCTCAGAACTCTTTGTATCAAGGCCCGAGCGGGGTGCTCGCTACCGGGCCTGATAAGACAACACTCCCCGAGCCCAGAACAAGCTCCAAGACCTCGGAAAGCATGGCAAACGGTTACACACGACTAATAGAGGGCCGTGATATCCGTACCCAACCGGATATCACGGTGCAGATCTCACCTGATGTCAGTAGCGGATCAATAATTGACGAGAAATGAGGATTTTTACTTTTTTAAGAATTGTACTAGGGATGCAACTCTCCTACTATATAAAGGAAAAACTTTTTATTCAATAGAACATATTTTGTAATACGCAAACCAAGGCAATACAAGTCCATTTTTTTGCTTTCTAGCTATTGAAAAGTTCTTATTTTATTGTAGTTCTTCATACACTATTGGTTTCGAGTTAAGAGTCTGATCGACGGCAAGGCTACTGTTCAGCTTAAATCTGAGCCCGGTCGTAACATCACAATTGGTTTGGTTATTTATTTCATTTTTAACTCGTTTATCTAACATTCTTGATTATTTGTGTTGAATAAATCCGTATATCCTTAAATCCGCGTACAAATTCAATTGTTATCCGATTTAAGGGTAAACAAGTTTAAAAAATGATATTATGTATTTTGAGTGAGCAAAAATTGGAAGATAACCCATTAGGCTTGTATATGGGTAAAATCGGGGTTAGCGCACACCTTGATTTTCCGGTGAATCAAACGAAGTAAGAGTATTAGTATAAGATCGAAATCGAAACGGGGAACTCTTTGTATAAGGCCCGAGCGGGTGCTCGCCACCAGGCCTGATAAGATAACACTCCCCAAACCCAGAACGAGTTCCAAGACCTCGGAAAGCATGGCAAACGGTTTCACACGACTAATAGAGGGTCGTGATATCCGTACCCAACCGGATATCACGATTCACGGCGCAGATCTCGCCCGATGTCGGTAGCGGATTAGTAATTGACGAGAAAGAGGGATTTTTACCTTTTTTATAATTGTACTAGGGATAAAATTCTCCTACTATATAAAGGGGAAGCTCTTTATTTAATAGAACACATTTTGTAATACGCAAACCAAGGCAATACAAGTCCATTTTTCTGCTTTCTAGCTATTGAAAAGTTCTTATTTTATTGTTGTTCTTCATACACAATTGGCTTCGAGTTAAGGGTCCGACGAGGGTAGAGCTAGTGTTCAGCTTAAATCCGAGTTCGGCCGTAACATCACGATTGGTTTGGTTATTCATTTTATTTTTAACTCGTTTATCTAACATTCTTGATTATTTGTGTTGAATCAATCCATATATCCTTAAAACCGGGAACAAATTCAATTCTTATCCGATTTAAGGGTAAACAAGACTAACCCACATTTTAACCCACATTTTACCCATAAATATTCATATTTCTACGGTTGAATATGATGAATTGAAACCCAAATTTTACTCTACTTAAATATCACTCATCCAACCTACTAAAATATGGGCGGATTGGACGGGTTGACAAAATATCTCATTTTGCCACACTATATGAGCAGAATTCCTTAAAACTTTTCATTAAGTATCGTGACATACAGACCAATTAACATGGCATTTCACTTAGTATCGTGACATACAGACCAATTAACATGGTATTTCATTTAGTATCGTGACATATAGCTTGTTTAGTCCTCATAAATACGTGTGGCCGCCAATGAGCCACGATAAAAGCTTCAGAGTGTAAATACGAAAAGAAATAGAGAAAAAGGGGAAATAAAAGAATAAAAATGTACGGGGCTATGATAGATTAGTTAGTGTTTGATGAGAGTATTTGAGAAGAGGTTATTTTGTCGGGTAAATTTCACAAATGGTCATATAACTATGATTTTTTTTTCCAAAGTCATATAACTTTCTTTTCTCACACAAAAATCATATAACAATGATTTTATTTCCACAAAAGTCATATAACTTTGTTTTCTCACACAAAAATTATAAAACTTTTACTAACTCAATCAAAAATCCTAGTGGTCGGAAAATAAATTTTTCGGTACTATTTTCTTATTTTATATTTTTTTTCCAGTCTAATAAATAATTACTCAATTAAAATAGGAGAAATATGAGTATATCTTTAGCCTTCCCAAAAATAATATATATATATATATATATATATATATATATATGCAAATGCCATGTGTATATGTATGCATATATGTGTATGTATGTATGCAAATGCAATTAGTTTCCCCCTAAAATAGGAATGACCCAACCCATCCTGACCCAACAACCATATACGTAAGTTAAAATAATACGAAAAATAAATTCTTCCCCCATAAAAAACTTAGTTTGGAATACAGAGATTTGACAAAAAAAAAAAAGGTATAATTAGAGAGCACTTGAAATAAAAATGCTATCGATTTGAATAAACATCTTGAAAAGAAAAATAAAAGATAAAAATATCATATCTTGAAGAATTTTCACTTTTAGTATTATTTTAATTTATATATATATGAGTATTGGGTCGAGTGGACCAGGTCGGGTTGGGTCATCCCTATTTTAATTGAATTATTATTTATTAGACTGAAGATAAAAAATAAAAATCACAAAATAAGAAAATACTACTGAAAATTTATATTTTTCGATCATTATGATTTTTGTGTGAGTTAGTAAAGGTTTTATGATTTTTGTTTGAGAAAATATAGTTATATAACTTTGGTGAAAAAAAAATCACAGTTATATAATTTTTGTGTGAGAAGATAAAGTTATATGACTTTAGTCGAAAAAAGTTATATTTGTGAAATTTACCCTTATTTTATCCCTCATTGGAAAAAGATAGAGGGCGTGTTTGGTATAATGAAAAATATTTTCCGTGGAAAATATTTTTCAAGAAAATATTTTATTGAAAAATAAGTAGTAATCTTATTCATTTTTCGGTGTTTGGTATGCAAATTAAGGAAAATAACTTCTCAAGACTATTCATAAATAATTTAGATACAATAAACATGAAGTCATAAACTTTTGACCCAATAACCTTTCGAACCCACAAATTTCATAAACTTCCGAACCGCTAAACTTTCGAAACCGCAAAATTTCGAACCCGTAAACTTTATAATTTCTAAACTCGTAAACTTCCAAACACATAAACCTCCGAACTCATAACTTTGGAACTTGTAAAATTTCGAACCCGTAAACCGAAAGATGAAAAAACTAAAACTGAAAATATATTAAAAAAATATTTTTTTCCCCAGGGGAGGTACAGAAAAACGAAAAAACAGAAATTTAAAATTACAAAAAAAAGTAATTTTTTTTGTGCGGGGTGGGAGGCAGTGGGGTGGGGTGGGAGGGGGAGGGGATGCAGAAAAACGAATAAACAAAAATTTGAAATTACAAAAAAAAAGTTTTTTTTTTGCAGGGGGTAGGGTGGTGGTGACGGAAAAATAAACTGAATTTTTTTTTTAAAAAAAAAGCCTTTTTGGAGAGAGGGGGTGAGGTTAGGTGGATAGATGTGAGTGTGTGGGGGTGGGTGCGTGAGAGTGGGGATGATTGAGAAGGAGTTTTGAAAAATGTTTTCCCTTCTCTTGATAAGGAAAACATTTTCCTCCAATTGGAGGAAAATGAATTAATAAGAAAAATATTTTTCAAAATATTTAAGTCAACCAAACATGAGAAAATTGAAAAATATTTTACGGAAAATATTTTCCTTCATACCAAACATACCTAGAAAGGAAGAGGCGTTTAAAAACACTTTGTCTTATATGGTTTGAATATTTTTAAGGATATTTTAGAGGAAAATTGAAATTTGATAATATTATTAATTAATAGTGGCTTTGGGCTAATTAAGTAGCCCGAAATTAATATTTTAATCATCTATTATTTTATTAATTAATTTAAAATATTTTTTAATTAAATTTAAAAAAAAAACGTTTTTAACAATTTTCTTTTAAATTCAAAATGTGACTATTGGTTTTAAAAGATGCTTTTTATGAAGAAACGAGTCTGTTAATTCCAACAGACCCCTAGAGGTATTATAAATACCCATATTATCTCCAAAATGAAAGATATCTGAAACTTTCCATCTCTTTCTCTTCTACTTATTTTCTACAACTCACATATATCCTATTCTTGTGAAAAATTCGAGTTAATTATTGAGACTCGAATTTCAAAGGCTTTGTAAAATCGTGAAGGAATTCTGCTATTACCCGTGCAGTAACAAAGTAAGAAACTTAAATTCCTTAAGGACAATGATTGCACTGTCGGAGCTAGATTATGTCATCCCATTATTTTCTAACAGGCTATGTCTTTCCCGTTCACAAAAAGCTGATATATTAGGACGCTCCAAATTAAAGTCACATTGCAGATAGTGTGTGATTAAAGCAAAGCCAGTGGCGGCCGGTCATGAATTAAAAAGAAAATGAGTGGTTATAATGGAGGAAAAGAACATTGAAGTTGGATAGCGTTATCCCTAAGAGTGTAACGAGTCACATTTCTTAACAAGTAGAAAAAAATTATGTTCTCGTTAGCTTAGAGGAGGATTAAAGTTGTTTGCAAAAAGAAAAATATATCTAATTACTTTTAAAAGCAAACGCAGGCAGAATTTATAAAGTAACCTAGGAAAAGGTCATACTATGTAAATATTCACCCTAAAATCACTTATTAGACAAAAGTACGAATTAATTGAATCAATTATCTTCAGAAATCCGATGATTAATATTACACATGGATAATCATGAGCTAAAGAGCACAAATGCTACAAGTGCTTTTTGTTACCCAAAGGAACTTAAAGGGTTCCAAAATTGCGTGAATCTTTGGCTTTTTACGTGTCACAGCTGTGAAACCAACGCATCTCAGCCCTTTTTTTTTTGTCAGCAAATAGGACGAGGAATGGGCATCATTTAGTGATGATAAAAGGTGTGAATCAAAGGCGCTGCTTTTTCCACCTCCGCTACCTCATTGGTTTTGCTTGCGCCTTACATTCTTTCGATAGCATTGAATAGCTGAGTGGTCACCGCCCACGTTCTACTGCATGTCATAGATCACAAAGTTATTACCTACATCGAATGGACAGTTAATATGAGTTGACATATCCGTCTATATATGTGTATAATTTAATGCGAATTTTTCCAGATTTATTAAAAAAACATAAATTATTTACCATATTCTGCAGTTGCCAATATAATATATACACTTGCTATAAATTAAACTTATAAAAATATATAACTTGCTAATTTGATACATAACATAAGTGATTTTACCGAGTTACCGTGCTTTATTTTTGTTAATTTGCTCTATATCTCTCATAAGTACTGTAATTATGATTTACCTCATGTAATGATACAAATTTAGTCACAGTCATACGAAAAGCAAAAAATACAAAAAACAATAAGTCTCACGTTTTGCCTTTAATTTAGACATATATTGTCACTTAAGATTTGCGTATGATGTGCTCTATTATACGTCATGAATTTCTGTTATGTGCTTTATCAACAAGAATATGCACTACATACAATATTATTATGTAAAACAGAATACAAATTAATAATGTAAAAGAATATATAGACCACATATCATGAATTTATTTGAAAACCTATGGCATGTAAAATCCATATGGATATAGATTGTAGCTTATCTTATCTTGGAGGGCAGGTGCGGGCGGCTGTGCTTTACTGTTCATCAGCTTCTGGATTCTACTTTATGAAGAGAGGTTTGTTGTACCAACTTTTTAGCCGTTAAGTTGGCTTTCAATTTACCCCTTCTATCTTTCTAGCTTTTTACCTAAATTGCCAAACTAGTAGTAGAACAAATGGGAGAAAAAAAGAAATGGCCTTTACTTCGATATTAAAGCTAGCTATGTGCTGCCTTTACCTTCTTTTTACTGCCACCAGATACACTTTTTTCATGAGCTTGCTCATTACTGCATTGCTTGTCCTTAAAACAAAATTCACGTGGTATTCGAAATTTACCATTCCGATTAATTTATATATTTGCATAGCATTTGACCCTATCTGTAGTTATATATTTTTATTACACAATTCAAACTTGAGATTGCCCGTTAAATATGAAAAAGGTTATTAATCCTACGGTCAGAGAAATATTCAGAATTTAAACTTTATGAATGTAGATTCATAATTTTATATTTCATCTAATTTAATTGGTTCAAAATTTATTATTTATATATATTTAATTTTTTTTTTTTTTTACGTATAAACAAAAGCTATATATTTAAATGAACTCATACCCTCTACATTAAATACACTCCAGTTACGATACCGTAATGCTTTGTCACTCATATAAAATGGATCCTTAAGTTTTACTCTATAACAAAACCTATGATTTGTGATTGGGGGAAAGCCTTTCACATAATTATCTATTTGACTTTTACTGTTCCGCTCTCTCCTTACTTTAATGTAATTAAGGGATTAAAAAAAAAGACTCCATGGGATTTAAAATTAATTGTTACGTAGCTAGTAGCATTAAAGTTAGATGTTACGTAGCTAGTAGCCAGCAATATCGCTATACTTTCAACTTTCAAGTGCCAATGACGCTAGCATTTTGGTGGATTAAATGTACAATTCTCCCAGAACTTTATTTATAGGTATTTATGCAAAGATTAAATAAAACATGTATGCTCTCCAGAAACAAAATACCCCTTTTGTCTATTTTATTATTACCATTTGACATGTCAACACTTAGTTTTTTCAATAAACTTTTTTACCTTTCAAACCCTATAAATTGTGATATATAACATTTTTCGTTTAGCTTCAACTGTAAAAGAATTATTAAAAAATCCTTAATAATCAATGTTAAAGTTATGCCGAAAAACTAAAACTTTGAGCCTCTGATCCCCCGTAATTTGGAGGCTTTCGTTTCGGAACATGAAATTTTTTATAAATATAATTATTGAATCTCGAAAGGCAGACTGTATGTGAACATCTGAAGAAAGTAAGCACACTGAGGAAACAAGCATTATGAGTTTCAACTCTACGGAAAAGAAAAGTGTATACACATTATACGTTATTGACGGCAAGCTTAAGGGAATTATTACGTAATGTGTCTTGAATGAAATTTGATGAGTTGACTTGGTATTAAGAAAAACTTGCAACACTTTGCTTCTAGTTAAATTTTAGTTGGACTTTTAAATATGAATATACAACATACATGAACCATGTGAACATTCATTTGGTCTTACTTTCACATTTGTAAGCACATTTGGGAAGATAGTTTAAGAACTTAAAATGTATGATAATTAGTAGAATTAACAAAAGGTAGAATTTATGTGATTTGTGAACGTTTTGAAGAAACTACGTATACTGGGGAAACAAAATGATGAGTTCCAACAATATGAGAAAATGAAAATATATGCACATTCAACGCAATTGCCGGCAAGCTTAAGTGCGTTATGTATTACCTAATGTGAAATGTGTGTTTACCCGAAAAACGGATAGAGTTGAAGTTATACGTAGTTCTAAGGATACGCAGTACAACTTGGCACAAATCGAAAAGTAAGTAGAAATTTATCGAATATTGACTTGTAAATAATGAAATACGAACCAATATTGAATTAGAAAGCGATTTTATGAACTAACAAGATGAATCAATGTATAAAGCTCACAAGAGAATAATCTCTACTGTATTTCTTTGTCAATAGTAATATCTAAATATAAGAGTGTATGTATGCCTTAATGTTTTTTCCCTTTACAGAAATAATAATTATCCATATTATAGTGGAGGGATCCTACTTTAGATATAATTAAAAATACATAGTAGGGATCCCATGATAGATTAGCTTTTCCCTAATTTCTGCTGAGATTTTCTCCCTTAGTGCGGCTGTAACGGCTCTTGTCTCTTGGCTCGATCTTGATCGGACTTGGTATTGGTTGATTTTCAGGTTTAGAGCTCGATATTGGCTCGGGGCCCGGTATTGACTTTGGCTCGGTATTGGTCGGTCTCTGGCTTTTAAGCTCGATAATACCGCCTCACATCATAGTTCGATTTGGAATCTAGCTCGGTATTGACTTCGAGCTCGGTACTTAATTGGTCCCCGGAACTTGAGCTTGGTAACCTCGCTTTGGATCTCAAAACCGATATTACGAAGATAACCTTCGATCCATTATGTTCCAATCTTGACTAATCATACGAAGGTCGAAATCGGTTTTGAACATATATAGATAGTCCCCTCGTTTCTCGGTAAGAATGTGGCGAGAAACGGCATGATTTTTCAAGCGGTATGACTCGATATACACTGACGTTTGCATCGAGCCCGGCCATGACGTACGTGGTAGATGTCTCGTCGGTTCAATAACCAAGGAATTAAATGCATGTCAGACGATGGTCGGCCATTGCTTATATTGAACCGTCATTGCCAACCCTATAAATAGCTCATCTTTTTATCATTTTTTACTTTTACATCTTCAATTTTCAAATTTTCTAAGTTCGTTCTTGCGTCTTCTGAGTTCTTCATCTGTAAATCGGTAATTTTTATTGCAAAATCTCTCTTTAAGACACCAAACCTTCGTCATCTCCTTCTATCTTCAATCTTCAAATTCCAATGGCGAAAATCTCAAAAACCGTTCCTCAAAAAGAAAAAGCTTCTTCTTCGCGGCCCACCGGCGATAAAATGCCGGTGGAGCCACGACCTAAGGAGTGTATTCCCGGGGTGTGTGTTCTTACCTCTGATTTTAAGATCGACAAAGCTTCATCGGTTCTCGGTCAATGCGAGCCAGTATCGAGGTATATGTGCTCGATAACCGAGAGCCATCTTAAACAGTTAAGGAAAGATTGCAATTGAGAGGACAAAGAAGTGATAATCCCGGTTCCTGAAGAAAGTATTACCACCGATGTGAAAGGGTTTTTAAGTATGTATACTTACCCTTTAACATTGGCCCCCCTCGACCCCGTTGTCATCGATTTTTGCCGCCAATACCGAGTAACCCTGGGCCAAATCCATCCTTCTTTTTGGGGGATCCTTATTTTGATCCGCTTCTTTGTCAACAAAGTCGAGGGGATGACTTTCACCCTTGACCACCTCATTAGGTTGTACAGCCCCCGCCTCTATCGAGGTGGGTTAATAAAACTCCAGTGCCGGGCTACCAAAGTGATGTTCTCGAGCATAGACAAGGACAAAGACCCGGGGCTGGATGGGCAGGTTCGTTCGAGTAAAGACATCGGACCTAATCCCGGCAGAGAAGATGTCATTTCCCGAGGAATGGAACATGAAGCGTAAGTATGATTCTACTGTTAGCTCCCATTGTTTTGCTCCTTTGTTTATTACCGATATCCTTTTTCTGCGATGTAGCAGTTGCTCGGATGCCTGGTGCTATTCCTAAACTTAAGAGCTGGGTACGGGACCTGGCTTCTACTTTCACATATGCCGAGCACTCGTGGCGCGATTTGTCAGAGGGCCGATGGGAAGCTAAAAATCATGGTAGGCCTCTTCCCCATGCCTTTGATGATTTGAACGAAATGACTTTCTTATACTTAACTAATTGTCTTGTGTGTAGGCCTGGGCAAAGATGCGGTCATGAGGCCCTCGTCTGGCAAGGAAGAGACTTCGGCCCCGGTTCCAAAACCGGCGAAGGATAACATAAGAAAAAGGGCTTCTACCTCCAATGATCCAACACTTAAGACAAAACGACTCGTGAGCCGAGGAAGAACACCATCCCTTTGACCGAAGAGTTAGTTCGGCGTCTGAGAGATAAAGCTGAAGGCCGCAAAGATTTTATTTTGTTATGAGGGAGTCTCAGGAAGAGAATTGGTCGAAGTCCCTGAGTCATCGAGGATCGAGGATACCTCCCACCATAATGAGCCAATGGTGGGTACGGCTGCGGGGACTGGTCTCGAGGCCCCTCGAGATGGAGAGAACACCCCAAGTGATTCATGTGGGGCAATAGAAATTGGAGGCTCCCCGCTGCTCCACTCGTTTTCCGAGGAAATGATTCAAGAGGCTCGGGCCTTGAAGAACCTTTCTGTCGAAGGAGGCCACGGAAGGGAAGACCCCTTTCGTGATTATTTTGCTGGGGTCGAAGATACTACCGGCTTGGGCGATTTGGAAGTCTCGAGGAAGGACTTGGGTGAGGCATCCTGCCTTTTTAACGAAGTACAACGAGATCTGAATCGGGTAAGCCTTAACTCTCAATTTGGTTGGTATTATCTGTGTTTGTTCTCCCCTTCTAACTTCTTTTCTATCTGTGTAGGCCTATGCGCTTCATTGGGAAGTATGCTCTCGGTCCCGAGCTGAATTGAGTCGGTACGAGGCTGACCTCCGAACACTCATGGGGGAGAGAAATGCCCTCAGACTTCTTTGTGAGCACATAGAAGAGGAGACCAAGGACCTCCGAGCTGAGTTGACCAAGGCTCACCAAGATCAGACCAATCTGACCGAGCAGGTAATGAAAATCTTAAAAACTCATGGGTTCGATTCGGGATTGGAGGCTAATATTTTGATCTCACAGCTGCAACAGAAGCTCGAGATGATCGGGCAGCTCCGTGAGGAGGTCGATATAATAAAGGCGGAGACCTTGGGGTAGAAAGAAGGTATGGACCGCCTTGCTGCAGAGAAAGAGGCTGCTTGAGCCCAATTATCATCGGTCGAAAGTCAACTTCAGGGCATGAAGGAGAGGATCTCAGTTCAAGCAAGAAAAATATAGCAGCTCGAGGCTCGGTTGGCTTCCGAACTTACCAAGGCCAAATCTGAAGCTGAAAAAGCAAAGGCCGAGGCGGATGCATTCGTGGCCGTCTATCGGGCCGATGCCGAAGCCGCTCAAGTACAAGCAACAGAGGCAGTCGAGACCGCTCATACTCGAGCATATTGGGTTGTTGAACTTGCCAAATGCCAATATCGTAGGGAAACCCTCGAGGAAATCCATGCTCGAGGTTTCGATCTTACTGAAGAGATAAAAAAGGCTAAAGATCTTGAAGCCGATGCTAGAGCCCTGGCTTCCGATGATGATGATGATGACGAGAGCAAGAGCGGGATGAGTTTGATGGAAAAGAGACTGCTCCCGGAGATAATCAGGAATCTTAGGGTTTTTTTATTTTTGATCTTTTTGTGTAGGGTCCTGATCGGACGTTGTAAATATTCGTTTATATATATATAAATATTTTTTACTTTTCCGACTTTTCTCTGTTTTATTCTCTGTCTTGTGAAGATTTTGTTTGATTCATGCCTTATGAAAGTTTTCATAAGTTCGAGGCCTTAGCCAGTTTGATCGAAGTCGGGCCTTGTAGTCTTTATAACCGAGTGAATGTTAGCTCGAGCTCGAAGTAAGAGTAGCCCTTAGGCTTAATTGTCGAGCGATTGCTTATTTTAACTCGAAGTAATGTAGCTTGTAGGCTTAGTAGTCGAGTAAGTGTATACTCGAACTCAAAATAAGATATCCCTTGGGCTTCGTAGATAGTCCCCGAGTGAGAATGGTTGCTCAAACTTGAGTTAGGGTAGCCCTTAGGCTTTATAGTCGAGTGTTGCCTGAAATCGAAGTGATGTAGCCCGTGGGCTTTATGGTCGAGTGAATGATTGATCGAACTCGAAATAAGATTAGCCCTTAGGATTAGTAGTCGAGTAAGTGATTGCTCGAACTCGAAGTAAGAGTAGCCCGTAGGCTTAATAGTCGAGTGAGTGTTTGCTCGAACTCGAAGTAATAGTAGCCCGTAGGCTTAGTAGTCGAGTGAGTGCTTGCTCGAACTCAAAGTAAGAGTAGCCCTTAGTCTTAATAGTCGAGTGAGTGTTTGCTCGAACTCGAAGTAATGTAGCTCGTAGGCTTAGTAGTCGAGCCATTGCTTATTCGAACTCGAAGTAATGTAGCCCGTAGGATTAGTAGTCGAGTTAGTGTTTACTCGAACTGGAAATAAGATAGCACTTGGGCTTCGTAGATAGTCCCCGAGTAAGAATGGTTGCTCGAACTCGAGTTGGGGTAGCCCTTAGGCTTTATAGTCGAGTATTGCTCGAACTCGAAGTGATGTAGCCCGTGGGCTTTATGGTCGAGTGAGTAATTGCTCGAACTCGAAATAAGATTAGCCCTTAGGCTTAGTAGTCGAGTGAGTGATTGCCCGAACTCGAAGTAAGAGTAGCCCGTAGGCTTAATAGTCGAGTGAGTGTTTGCTCGAACTCGAAGTAATATAGATCGTAGGCTTAGTAGTCGAGTGAGTGATTGCTCGAACTTGAAGTAAGAGTAGCCCCTAGGCTTAATAGTCGAGTGAGTGTTTGCCTCGAACTCGAAGTAACGTAGCCCGTAGGCTTTTATGGTCGAGTGAGAGTTTTTCTCGAACTCGAAGTGATGTAGCCCATAGGCTTATGTGGGGCTTGATCTCGTTGATTTTTCGGTTGGCAGTCCCCGATTTATGGGGTAATGATCGGCCCTTAAGCCTGTTTGCATAATAGATCACGAAGTAGAGGATGGATTCTGAGATATGAAATATCGGTAAAGAAGAAATTTCTGTCATTATATATGTGTTCATGTTTTGTACCAGGGATCGAGCAAACTACATGAGCATAGTTCATTTTGACCGTTTGGCTCTTACAATTTTTTCTATCGAAATCCTGTTGTCATGTAGTAACTTTCTTACATCGAACTTGATGATCGAACTATATATATTCGAGGGTAATGCCCCCCAGTATCCGAGGTTGATTGTAAAGAGGCCTCGGATGCTGTTGACCTATTCTAAGGTAGTACGATCAATGGTTGCCTCATTAAAAACCTTGCCGAAAAACCCATTTGGGACATCTAAGGGAAAAAGAGTGCAACGCGTGCTTGCAGGCCTAAAGGCTTCGAGTTAGTTTTTCCATCCCTGTTTCTGATCGAACACCTGCAAGGGTTAATTTAGAAATATAAATGAACATAGAAGGGTCGTACCTTAACAGTACTATCATTTTAGGTGCGTCACGCTCCAATTGCTTGGTAGTTGTTTGCCGTTTATTACACCGAGCTTTTAGGATCCTTTTCCGACGATTTCGATAACCTGATACGGTCCTTCCCAGATCGGACCCAGTTTTCCTTCATTTGGATTTCGGGTGTTGAGGATGATTTTTCTTAGTACTAAGTCCCCGATTTTAAAATATCGAAGATTGGTTCTTCGATTATAATACCATTCGATCCACTATTTTTGGGCGGCTAATCGAACGAGAGCTGCTTCTCGTTTTTCGTCCAATAATTCTAGGCTCGTGTTTACTGTCTCGTTATTCGACTCATTATTTGCATATAGAAACCTGATGCTAGGTTCTCTGACCTCTACAGGGATAAGAGCTTCTGTGCCGTAAACCAACGAGAACGGTGTTGCTCCGGTACTGGATTTCGAAGTTATGCGATATGCCCATAGGACTTCAGGTAATATTTCTCTCCATTTTCCTTTAGTGTTGGTTAATATTTTCTAAAGATTCTGGATGATGGTTTTGTTGGTCGATTCGGCATGTCCGTTCCCGCTGGGATGATAAGGTGTTGATAGGATCATTTTAATTTTGTGGTCTTTGAGAAATTTAGTTACTTTGATGCTAGTGAATTGCTTTCCATTGTCACATACCATCTCGGATGGCATCCCGAACCGACATATGATGTGGTCCCAAATGAAGATTATTTCCTTTTCTCTCACTTTCTCGAAAACCTGTGCTTCAACCCATTTAGAGAAATAATCAGTCATAAACAAAATAAAGTGAGCCTTACATGGGGCCGATGGGAGGGGGCCGACGATGTCCATTCCCCATTTCATGAAAGGCCACTGAGACATGAATGAGTGGAGGAGTTCCCCGGGTTGATGAATCATGGGCGCATATCTTTGACATTTGTCACATTTTTGAACGAACTCCCTTGCATCTTTGTCCATATCGATCCAATAATATCCTGCTCTCATTATTTTGTGGACTAATGAATCAGCACCTGAATAATTCCCACAAGTGCCCTCGTGAATCTCACGTAGGATGTAGTCGGTATCTCCCGGTCCCAAATATATTGCCAGTGGACCATTGAAGTTCCTTCTAAATAGTGTTCCGTTATTGGATAAGGTGAACCGTGCAACTTTTATGCGTAGAGCTCTCGATTCCTTTGGATCCGATGGAAGTTTTCCGTTCTTGAAGTACTCTATATATTTGTTTCTCCAATCCCAGGTTAGACTTGTGGAGTTTATCTCGGCATGACCTTCTTCGATTACCGATTTCATTAGTTGTACGACAGTTCGCGAGTTGAGTTCGTCATCTTCGACCGACAAACCTAAGTTCGCAAGAGCACCGGCCTCACTGTTCTGCTCTCGAAGTATATGTTGCAAAGTCCATTCTTTGAATCGATGTAGAGTCACTTGTAATTTATCCAAGTACCTCTGCATTCAATCTTTTCAAACTTCAAAAGTCCCGTTGACTTGATTTACCACGAGGAGGGAATCACACTTAGCCTCCACGACCTCGGCTCCTAAGCTTCTAGTTAGTTCGAGACCTACAATCACGGCCTCATACTTGGACTCATTGTTAGTCAATTTTATAGTTTTAATAGACTGTCTAACTATATTACCTGTGAGCGATTTTAGTATGATGCCCAGTCCGGACCCCTTTGTGTTCGAGGCACCGTCCGTAAAGAGGGTCCAGATTCCCGAAGAGGTACCCGATTGTATCAGTAATTCCTTTTCGATCTCGGGTACGAAGGCCGACGTAAAGTCAGCCACGAAGTCTGCTGAGATTTGGGATTTGATAGTGGTTCGAGGTCGATACTCGATGTCGTACCCGCAGATCTCTATGCCCATTTGGCCAATCGACCTGAAAGCTCAGGTTTGTGTAAAATATTTCGTAGACGATAAGTTGTTACAACATGTATCGGATGGCACTGGAAATATGGTTTTAACTTCCTAGCGACACTTATTAAAGTAAGCGCTAATTTTTCTAAGTGTGGATATCTAGTTTTGGCTTCGCCTAGAGTTCGACTGACATAATAAATAGGGAATCGCGTACCTCGCTCTTCTCGAATTAGGACTCCACTTACCGCTACCTCTGAGATAGCTAGATACAGGTAAAGTTATTCCAAAGCTAGATACCGCTACCTCATACCCCGTCTACCTTCGGGGTATGAAGCAACGGTGGGCTTGATAGATACCGTTTTAGCTCTTCCAAAGCATGCTGACATTCTGGAGTGCATGAAAAAGTGCTTTTCTTTTTAAGCAAAGAGAAAAATCGGTGGTACCTATCCGAGGATCTCAAAATGAATCGTCCCAGGGCGGCTATCCATCCCGTTAGCCTTTGCACAACCTTTACATTATCTACCACTGTGATGTCTTCGATTGCTTTGATTTTATCGGGGTTAATCTCGATTCCTCGATTGGACACCATAAAACCGAGAAACTTGGCCGAGTCAACCTCGAAAGCACATTTTTTGGGATTGAGCTTCATATTGTACTTTCTTAATATGTCGAAAGTTTCCTGCAAATGCTTTAAATGGTCCTCTACTCGCAGGGATTTAACCAACATGTCATCAATATAAACTTCCATTGATTTTCCCATTTGCTTTTCGAACATTCTGTTTTCTAGGCGTTGGTAAGTTGCACCAGCATTTTTTAGGTCAAATGGCATTACATTATAATAGTAGGTCCCGTACTTGGTGATAAATGAGGTCTTTTCCTAATCCTCCGGGTTCATCTATATTTGGTTGTACCCGGAATAGGCATCGAGAAAACTGCCAGCTGTGGCATCGATCATACGATCGATATTAGGCAAAGGAAAAGAGTCCTTAGGGCATGCTTTATTCAGGTCTTTATAATCTATACACATTCTAAGTTTGTTCCCCTTTTTAGGGACTACCACCACATTTGCTAGCCATTCGGGGTACTTTACTTCCCGAATGGACCCTATTTTAAGAAGTTTGGTTACCTCGTCTTTGATGAAGGCGTGTTTGGCCTCGGACTGGGGCCTTCTTCTTTGTTTTATCGGCTGGAATTTTAGGTCCAAGCTTAGCTTATGAGCGGTAATTCCTGGTGGGATCCCTGTCATGTCAAGATGGGACCAAGCAAAACAGTCTATGTTAGTTATAAGAAATTGAATAAGCTTTCTCCAGAGCTTGAGATCTAACCTCGTGCCCAAGTATACCTTTCGTTCGGGCAGATGTTCGATTAGTATGACTTGCTCCAGTTCTTCGATTGTTGATTGGGTGGCGTCGGAATCATCGGGAACCACGAAAGATCGAGGCATCTATGTTTATCATCTCCGTCAGTCTTCTGATTCTCTAATTGGGTCGAAGCTGATGTTTGAAATTTCTATTTAGTATTCCGTTCCTCCTTCGAATTCGATCCTTTTTGTTGATGATAATAATGACATCAGAATCACTTCATCGACGACATACATTTCTTTTGTGGTCGGTTGCTCCCCATATACCGTTTTAGTTCCCTCCGATGTTGGGAACCTCAAAACCTGGTGGAGTGTCGAGGGTACATCAATCATATTGTAGATCCACGGCCTTCCGAACAAGGCGTTGTATCTCATATCGCCTTCGATCACGTGGAACTTCGTTATTTGGATGGTTCCAGCCACGTTAACTGGTAAGATTATTTCGCCCTTAGTAGTTTCACATGCCATATTAAATCCGTTTAGTACCAAGTTTGTGGGCACGATCTGGTTCTGTAGACCGAGTTGTTCTACGACCCTCGATCGAATGATGTTGGCTGAACTACCTGTATCAATTAACACACGTTTAACTTGAGTTTTATTCACAAGTACAAATATTACGAGTGCATCGTTATGTGGTTGCATGATTCCTTCCGCGTCTTCATTACTAAAGGATAAGGTTCCTTCAGGGGTGTAATCCTGAGTCCGGGATCGCTTTTCTCTTACAACCGTCATCTTAGTGCGTTTAAGCATCGGCCCCTGGGGGTATCGATCCCACCAATGATCATGTGGATAATGTGTTGTGGCTCTTCTTGTTCGTTTTGTCAATTGAAATTCCTATTTTTGAAATGGTTTTTGGCCCTATCATTTAAAAATTCTCGAAGATGCCCTTGTTAAATAACCGAGCTACCTCCTCTCTTAGTTGCCTACAATCTTCCGTTCTGTGGCCATGAGTGCCATGATATTCGCACATTTGATTGGGATTCCTCTGGACAGGATCGGGCTGTATAGGTCGAGGACATTTAGTATCTTTGATGCGTCTGATAGCCGATACGATAGCGGATGCATCGATGCTGAAGTTATACTCCGATAACCGAGGTGCTTCCTTAGGTCCGGTATGCCTGTCAAACCCATTCCTGTTCATCAGCCTCGAGACCCTTGGCCTCGATCATTTATCTTTTTGCCTCGTACGGGGTTACGTGAAGGTTCGCTTCCCCTACGATCTCCGTTATACGGTCGGTATCGATCCTTGTTTGACCTTGGTTCTCGGTCGATATCCCTTTTAAAATCGGACCCAGAACCCAACTGGTCATCTTCGACTCTTATTTTGGATTGATACCGATTGTGCACATGGGCCCAAGTAATAGTTAGGTACTCGATCAGGTTATGCATCAGTCGTCGTGAAGCCATCGAGCTTCGTTCATTTAGACCTTGAGTAAAAGCTTGAACAGCCCAATCGTCTCTGACTGGTGGTAGATCCATTCGTTCTATTTGGAAACGAGATACGAATTCTCTTAGCATCTCGTTATCCTTTTGTCTTACCTTGAATAGGTCCGACTTCCTGGTCTCGACTTTTATGGCCCCAACATGTGCTTTTACGAAAGAATCCGCAAGCATAGCAAAAGAATAAATAGATTTAGATGATAAATTATAATACCATATCATTGCTCCCTTTGATAGGGTTTCACCGAATTTTTTCAATAATACAGATTCGATCTCATTATCCTCTCGATTATTCCCTTTGATGGCACATGTGTAAGAGTTGACATGTTCGTTGGGGTCGGTCGTTCCATTATATTTAGGAATCTCGGGCATCCAAAACTTCTTTGGGATCAGTTTAGGAGCCACGCTCGGGGGAAAGGCTTTTGTATGAATTTTTTGGAATTTAAGCCCTTCAATATCGGTGGTGCCCCCGGGATCTAATCAACCCTGGAGTTATATGTTTCCACTTTTTTGTCGTTTTCCTCGATCCTCCTTTCTCCTGACTCTATTCGTTTTGTCAGTTCTTCAAGCATCTTAACAATTTCGGGATTAGTCCCCGATTCTTGCTCATTTGACCTTACTATAGCTGGCCCCGTTTTGTGGGTGACTTCTTAGGGTGGACTGGGCTCGAGTCTGGTCAGTGCTTGGGTTTGGCTCTGCAGCTGGGCTCTTACTACTTGGTGAGCTTTCAACATC
Organism: Nicotiana tabacum; assembly: GCF_000715075.1. Classification (NCBI taxonomy): domain Eukaryota; kingdom Viridiplantae; phylum Streptophyta; class Magnoliopsida; order Solanales; family Solanaceae; genus Nicotiana; species Nicotiana tabacum. The sequence goes on from NC_134081.1 coordinate 78,713,207, forward strand.
TCGAAGATCATATGCAAACTGATTCCGTTTTCCTCAGCATTTTGGGTATTTTGAGCTGCAGACCGAGTTTCACCATGAATGCTATTTTCAGTGTCAGAACGTTGGTTCGCCTCGATGGCCGTATGTGAATTGACGTCTTTTGGCTCTTCGACCCGAGCTCCAACGGGATCGGCGAGAAACCTTCCGCCTCCGGGGGTTAAGTTGTTGTTCTCATCTTGAAGGCCAACTTCATTATCGATATGTAGGGCCATTAATTGAGAATTCGTCATTTTCAATCTGAAATCAAAGATACTTCCAAGAGCAAGTGTAAAATGGTGTGTTATGTAGATATTCGTACCAAACAACCACTGTTATCCTTAACCCCACGGTAGGCGCCAAACTGTTTACCCGAAAAACGGATAGAGTTGAATTTATACGTAGTTCTAAGGATACGCGGTACAACTTGGCACAAATCGGAAAGTAAGTAGAAATATATCGAATATTGACTTGTAAAGAATGAAATACGAACCAATATTAAATTAGAAAGCGATTTTATGAACTAGCAAGATGAATCAATGTATAAAGCTCACAAGAGAATAATCTCTACTATATTTCTCTGTTAATAGTTATATCTGAATATAAGAGTGTATGTATGCCTTAATGTTCTTCCCTTCACAGAAATAATAACTACCTCTCTTATAGTGGAGGGATCCTACTTTAGATATAATTAAAAATACATAGTGGTGATCCCATGATAGATTAGTTTTTCCCAAATTTCCGCCGAGATTCTCTCCCTTAGCGCGGTTATAACGACTCTTGTCTCTTGGCTCGATCTTGATCAGACTTGGTATTGGTCGATTTTCTGGCTCGAGCTCGATATTGGCTCGGGGCCCGGTATTGACTTTGGCTCGGTATTGGTCGGTCTCTGGCTTTTAAGCTCGATAACACTGCCTCACATTATAGTTCGATTTGGAATCGAGCTCGGTATTGACTTCGAACTCAGTACTTAATTGGTCCCCGAAACTTGAGCTTGGTAATCTGATTTCGGATCTCATACCCGATATTACGAAGATGACCTTCGATCCATTATGTTTCAATCTTGACTAATCATAATTGTTATGTAGCTAGTAGCTTTAAAATTAGATGTTACCTAGCTAGTAGCCAGCAATATCACTATACTTTCAACTTTCAAGTGCCAATGACGCTAGCATTTTGGTGGATTAAATGTACAATTCTCCCAGAACTTTATTTATAGGTATTTATGCAAAGATTAAATAAAACATGTATGCTCTCCAGAAACAAAATACCCCTTTTGTCTATTTTATTATTACCATTTGACATGTCAACACTTAGTTTTTTCAATAAACTTTTTGACCTTTCAAACCCTATAAATTGTGATATATAACATTTTTCGTTTAGCTTCTAGCTATAAAAGAATTATTAAAAAATCCTTAATAATCGATGTTAAAGTTATGCTGAAAAACTAAAACTTTGAACCTCTGATCCCTCGTAATCTGGAGACTTTCGTTTCAGAACATGAATTTTTTTATAAATATAATTATTGAATCTCGAAAGACAGACTGTATGTGAATTTTTGAAGAAAGTATGCATACTGGGGAAATAAAAATTATGATTTTCAACTCTACGGAAAAGAAAACTGTATACACATTATATGGAATTGACGGCAAGCTTAAGGGAATTATTACGTAATGTGGCTTGAATGAAATTTTATGAGTTGACTTGGTATTAAGAAAAATTCGCAAGACTTTGCTTCTAGTTAAATTTTAGTTGGACTTTTAAATCTGAATATACAACATACATGAACCATGTGAACATTCATTTGGTCTTACTTTCACATTTGTAAGCACATTTGGGAAGATAGTTTAAGAACTTAAAATGTATGATAATTAGTAGAATTAACAAAAGGTAGAATTTATGTGATTTGTGAACGTTTTGAAGAAACTACGTATACTGGGGAAACAAAATGATGAGTTCCAACAATATGAGAAAATGAAAATATATGCACATTCAACGCAATTGCCGGCAAGCTTAAGTGCGTTATGTATTACCTAATGTGAAATGTGTGTTTACCCGAAAAACGAAATTGCTTTTAGTTATTTTAGTTTGACTTTTAAATCTAAATAGAAAATACAATTTTCTAAATATAATTTGTTCTTAGTTTCACATTTGTAAGCACATTGGAAAAGCTGCAATAACGCAACGACTTGCCAAGTCTTCCTTAGGCTTAGTTTAAAGACCAGAATTGACCTCTCAAACTCATTTTAAATAGTAGTGAAGCACTTTACTCGGTAAAGGTTTAAAACGCGGCCTGTTCCGTGGTCCCTTGCGCAAACAGTAAACGCGCCGCAATTTGAAGTGAAAGGAGAAAAATATGATTGGTCAGGTATTGCGTAGCGGTGTTAGCGCAATTAAAGGCACATGCTCACGTGTATTCATGTGGACGGCTTTTTTTAGAGCTAAAGAAACGCCGCCCGCAGTCGGCCAAAGCTGTCAATTCCCCTCCGTTTGCCACGTGGTTCACTCTCCACTTAATATTTTTTGCCTCAAACCCAGAGGAAGAGGCAAATTAAATTCGATCACTTAAAAAATGTAACTAAATTAATTATCTATAAAAAAGTATCTTATTAGCTTAAAATTACGTAGAATATCTGATATAATACGTCAAAATATATTGTTTGACCAAAAAGTGTAGTTTTCGGATAAAACTATTATATTTATGTAATAATATGTTCAACTTAGTTAATGATAATATCTCTAGAGGTAAATCTTAAAAATGTGTGTGAGGTGGGAGAGATTCAGCAGGGGGTTGACGACAACAACAAGCAATAAATAGTCATAAAATATCAGCAATAATGGAAGAAGGGCTGATAATAAATAGCGGTAAATGACATTTGAGTAAATAGGATGAGTGATTCACCTAATAAATAACGAGTTAGGTGATTATTCCTCCTGACAATGATGAATGACAGACAAATCTTAGAACATTCGAAAATCTTCTCGGATCTGATGAAAAAGTGCAGGATAATGTGAATAAGAATCTTGATAAAAATGTGTTCTTTTGTATCTTTTCAATAGGAAGGTAATATTTTGTCAAGTCTGCTCTTAGCGCAATGAATATCACATGCCTCTATTCATTACATTTTTTCCTATGTATATGAGACATGCTCCCAATAAACTCTAATAGTATATGTAAAAAGAATATATCCAGCAGAATATTCTCTTTAATATCCTACCCCAATAAACTAGCTGTTACAGTTTATTTTACGATGCTTGACATCGACCATCTTCTGCACCTCGACATCGGGCTTTGTCATCTCTTGGTCTACCTCAGCCGACTCCTTTCTCGATACTGCTTAATCCCAAATACGGAGGCGGATTTCAACCCATACAATGGTAAATATTTTTTACACCATCAAAGTATATTAGTTGAAGTGTTGAACCCAACCACAAATGAAGAGGCGGATCCATGATTTAAACTATATAAGTTCAATTTTTACGACTTTTAGCAATTAACTCATTATAATTTTAAAATTATGGGTTCATATTTAAAACTATTTATTTTAATTTTAATAAATTTTACATATAAATTTATGTTTCATGTCAAAAATTATGAGTTTAATTGAACCACATTCACCTCTAACCACAAGAAAAGGACTTAAAAATGGAAAGTACCAAAAGGGAAATACATTGCTGTCGTAGGACAAATAATACAATAAAGATTCTTTGTACACAACGACTATGCCCAATAAAGACCTCGGCCAATGACCATTAACTACTTAGCTGCATTTGTAGGCAAAATATTTTGAGCATATAAATATACCAACCAAGCACACTTTTTTTCATTAGAATTGCCTAAAGTTGAATCCACACCGCCCACACACCAAACTCCTCCTCATCTCTTCTTGCTCTCTTTCAATGGAGTGGACTAGGGGTCCTATTATTGGCCGTGGCTCTTCTGCCACCGTCTCCCTCGCTACCAACTCTGCAGGGGAGCTTTTTGCTGTTAAATCCATCGAGCTATCTTGTTCTAACATGTTACAAAGAGAGTACTCCCTAATTTCTCAGCTCAATTCACCATTTTTAGTCAAGTGCTTTGGCTTTGACATCACTAGTGAGAAAAATAAGGCCATGTACAACATGTTCATGGAGTATATACCAGGTGGCACTCTTTCTGATTTGATCAAGAAACAAGGAGGCTCGTTGAACGAGTCCGTGATTAAATCTTGCGCTCAACAAATTCTACAGGGCTTGGATTATCTTCACTCAATTGGGCTTGTACATTGTGACATCAAGGGCCAGAACATTTTAATTGGTCAAGATGGTATCAAGATTGCAGATTTGGGATGTGGGAAATTGCTGGGAGATGAAAATGCTGTGAATTCTGGAATTTCCGGCACACCGGCTTTTATGGCACCTGAAGTTGCTCGCGGCGAAGAACAAAAATTTGCAGCTGATATTTGGGCTTTTGGGTGTACTATAATTGAAATGGCCACAGGGTCACCTCCTTGGACTGATATGAAGGACCCTGTTTCTGCTCTGTATAGAATCGGTTATTCAGGGGATGTGCCCCAATTCCCAAATTATTTATCCACCGATGCCAGAGAATTTTTGGCAAAGTGTTTGAAAAAAGACCCAAAAGAGCGTTGGACGGCTAAACAACTTCTTCAACACCCATTTTTGCAATCTATTGGGTCTAATTGTTTGAAAGTTGAAGAGTTGAAAAGGGGTTCTCCCACTAGTATTTTGGATCAAGGCTTTTGGAATTCGTTTGAGGTGATGGAATCTTCTTCATTAGAATCAAGCATCACCGTTGATTCCCCTGCAGATAGGATCAAACGGCTGATTGGTGATGAGGGAATATCAGGCTTTTTGAAACCTGATTGGGTGGAGGAAGAAAGTTGGGTGACAGTTAGAGGCAGTGATACAGAAGGAAGTTCGTTAATTTCAGAGCAAAATTGCGAGTTGATCCAAGATTTTGAAGAATTGTTAGATATGGAAACATCTGAGTCTACTATTTTTTCTGATCATGAATTTGTGGCCTCATTGGACTTTGATGCTACTTTGATTGATTGCATTACCGATGAGATAATCGGTATTCTTTATACTGGTAATAATAGCAGTAGGAGAAATTTGATGATGTCTCCTGAGAGTGTAGGATATGTTTTTGTATATGAGTTTTATGATTCTGAAATAAACAAGATGAGATTTGATTGTCCAGTTGAAATTCTTTTACTGAATTCAGTTTCCTCTGAACTGCATTTTCCTTTCCCCCCTCTCAATTGCTATACATTCTGTTTTTATTTCTTCTCACCTTACTTTCATTGCACATGAGAAACGGAGAAAGGTACATCATTTTCAAAGAATCATTCCTCTCGTGGAGGGCTTTATTTTAAATACTATTAGGCAGAGTAAACAAATTTTTAGGCTATCATATCATTAACAAGCCAGCTCAGGAAATGCCAGTATGCATTAGTTTGTACTTTGTAGCATGAAAATTGGAAAATATTGTAATGACATGTCGTAAGCGATTAGATTTAAGGCAGATACATTAACCAGGTAGAGACATTTGACTGTATTCTAACTATCACTTCACTTTTATAGTTAACTAGTTTAGAGTTGCTATAGATAGTTATTAAATACCTTGATAGGGTAACCCAATTTTTTTTATTATTAGTGCAAAAAAAAATTAAATTCCAACCGGTTAACTATATTACTAATTCCATAAATATATTTTAAAAAATATGTTTATTTTCTGAAATTGAATATTTTATGTTGACTGTCAACTTGTATAATCCTCTCTCTTATTCGAATTTGGGATCAGATATGAGCAGGCTCATACTTAAGCAAAGTAGGAGTGTGGAAACTATTGCATCATCTATTACTTCTACCTCCTAGCCTGCTTTTCAAGTTGCAAACAGTAGAAGGAATCAAACTAGAAAAAGTGAGCGTGGACTTTTGTGAAGAGGTCATTTTTCATTTGTTCTGTTGAGTGTGAGCGCAGTGGAGGAAAAGTAGAGTCAACTAATTTTGGCCATTGCATTTGGAGCATTCAATAATTTGAATAGATTAGGTGAATGAAAAGCAACTTGTGATGAGGTCAACGGGGAAATTATATCGTTTTTTTTCATTGGCCAACGCAATTGAAGCCTTCTTTATTTTGAATAGATTAGGTGTGAATATAATTGGAGAAACTAACATGAGGTCAATGGAGATATTAAATTGTGTTTCTTTCCGTAGACCATACTAAACTCATCGAACTCCACTTTGAATTGGGCAATGATTTTTGTCTTTTGGAGTTTGGAAGCATGGGGTTTGGCGTATTTAGGTTTATCCAATTTGCCAAATAATGATTTCATTCCTTGAAGAGGCAAAGAACAGTGACCTTTTTTCAATGGTGCAGCAAGTGTTGTCCCAACCTTATTTTGTTTTCCTAGTGGGGTGGCTGTGACAAGCTCCATTTTGCTGTGGATGTAGTTTCTCTTATCTACAAACCGACCAAATGGAAAAATCCAAAAAAAGAACTAATAAGTAACATAACTTCTTGCTTGACTAGACTGATAGAGGTGGCAAATTAAAGGCCAGGAGTGTGTTAAACTCGGTCGGACAAAATGTGTTCAAATGAATAAAATCACAGTAAATTTTACGGGTGGTGATCTAACTTTGTGTTCATTACGCAAAAGTCATTTTTCTTCTTTTTATTACGTAAAAAATATTCAACTTTATGTTCATTACCTAAAAATCACTTTTCTTTTTTTTGTTACACAAAAATTATTTTACTTTGCTCTATTTATCACAAAAGTCACCTTGGCCAGATTTTAAAAATACTTTTACTTGAAAAGTCTATTATGCCATTGACATTATAAATCTTCTCATTTATGTAATACCTTCTATATGATATACTATATAATATCTTTTTACCTAAGTATTTTACTTATAATTAAAATAACTTTAAATTATTTTATTTATTATTTTTATAATATATTCATACATTTAATTTTTTCATGGCACTCACTTTGTTTAATCATATTTAAACATAAACATATTTTAAATATAAAAATAAAAATAAAAATATTTATTTTTAATATTTATTTGAAATAATAACAGCTTTGTTTAACAAATGAAAGTATTTTAAAGTCAATACAGATTTTTTTAAAAATTCAAAGATATTTGTGTTTAATATTAAAAATTTTAAAGCTTTATATTATTTATTTGAAAGTATTAATATGATGTGTCATTGTGCTAAATGTGGGTATTTTATTTATTGGATTAATGAGTATGGCTTGGCTGATAAATCAGTAAACTTTAATTTTATAATTTTTATTAAGAATAATTTATTAAGCTTGGTTGAGAACATGGACTTGAGTTTTGTTCACGATAATATTACTAACAAATTTAATAATGCTACTTATATATATTAAAAATTAACGTTAAGAAAAAATAAAAGTACAAATATATTATAAAAATAATAAATAAAATAATATAAAGTTATTTTAGTTATAAGTAAAATACCTGGGTAAAAGTATATTAAATAGCATATAATATATAAGGTATTACATAAATGAGATGATTTATAATGTCAATGGCATAATAGACTTTTCAGGTGAATAATTTGTAAAATTTGATCAAAATGATTATCGCGATAACTAGAGCATAGTAAAATAATTTTTGTGTAACAAAAAAAAGAAAAATAACTTTTGGGTAATGAACATATACACTACTAGAAAACTGCCTAAAATCGTCCAAAAATACCGACCGAAATCGGTAGAAAAACTAAAAAAATCGACCGATCTCCGACCGGCTTTAATCCGTCGAAAATAGGTTGGTCGGTAAAAATAGCGACCGAAGTCGGTCACAATTTTTGACCAATTTCGGTCGGTAAATTAATTTTCACAAACGACCCAAAAAGAAAAAAATCTGCCGAAAAACCGATCGATTTGGTCGGTTTCTTAAAAAAATAAATTTCGCGGGATGCTAAAATAGTTTTCTGAATTTTTGCGCCAAAAGAAATCGACCGAAGTCGGTCGGTTTATCGCGATCGGTTTTGGCCGAATTTCTAGTAGTGATAAAGTTGAATAACTTTTATGTAATATAAAAAATAATTTTTAGATAATAAATACAAAATTAAATGACCATCCATGAAATTTATTCAGTTTCACGACAGAATATGTAAAATGAATGAATGGTATCGCGACGTAACCCATAAAATTGGTTTGGAAGAGAATGGATTAGATTAATATATAAGGGTCAATGACGGGTGAAAATCTTTCGTCCAATACAATTGTTCCTTTTTTTTAATTTTTCTTTTTGAAAAGCAAAATTTAAAACTAAAACCAATGTATTTTTCTTAAATTATTACTTAACTTCTTCCAAATTAACATAATTTTTAAAATTAATATTGTATGTTTGAATTTGAGTTGCATTTAAATCCGTTACATTGCGATATTTGACATGTTTGCATCTCAACCCGTTAGATGAAATCAACTACTAATTGATCATAATTTAGTTCATTAAACTTAGACAAGTTAGTCGGGATTACTAAAAGATGAGTTGATTTTATCACCTTTAGCGTTTACTAGTATTAAACAAGGGCCATCACAAGTGGTGAACCTTGGAATTAACAAGCTTTGCTGGGCTGTAACAAGAAAATGATTATTCAGCACCATATTTCCATGACAGATAAAACCAAAGTGGAGGAAATTTCAACTCTTTCGTGAATGGTAATTTTTGTCTGGAATCATAAGCATATTCTGGTGGAAATTAAAATGCCCTAATTCCTTAACCTTCTTATAGTTGGTTCCAGTGACTTAAGCAATGACTTCGCCTAGTCCTATGTACGGAGCTCTAGGATCTAGACTATGCACTAATCCGATTATTCCCTCTTCATATCTTACGCACGACTTGCCATGGAATTTTTCTATCTATTCGCACTCTGACTATAGTCCTCTTCTTGTATTCCATATTCTTCTAATCATGAACTACTTACATTTATATCCTTAGGCGTGAATCGTGAAGCAGACTTTTCTAAATGAAAGTTGTTTAGATATTTGTGATATACTTTTTTAAAAATATCTTTGGAAGAAAAATACTTGGCCAACATTTTAGAAAACCTTTTCCACGATCTCTAACCAATCACGTTTAATTATATGGAGCTTTCGATACCATATTCTTTACTTCTTGTCGCAGCCCCCCTCCAGATTTTGATTGAAATATCACTGTAGCGTAACAAATACATAGAGGCTACTTAATGACGTAAAATAGAACTTAACCAAGAGTGAAACTTCTAAAAGGTATTGGAGTAGAAGTTTATCAGTTGGATTAACTGTGCCAGAATCAGTTGACTAATTAGTTTGATATTAGACAATGATCACAATAAATTTTCTAAATTTCTATCGGGATCTGAAGTATATGTTTGTAATCTGTATTCGAAAATATATTCAAAGAATAAAAATCAGAAATGTAGAAGAGCAGAATTATTCCGATCCCACTAAATTTACAGTATTTTCTTAAGGAACTTAATCCCTCCTAGTACCCAAGGTTTAAGATTATTTCCTCCCATGATAGAACGGAATATCTTCATTGGTGTAGCGGTACTTCAAACCCCAGTGACAACGAACGCAAAGAACAGTAGAAAATCACACTTACTCATTTCTTTTCTGTTAAAATAATGCAGAAAGAAGAAGGATATGAAGAGTTACAACTCTTCACGTAAGGTTGCAACTCAAAATGGTTGTTAATTAATATTGCATTAATATTAACAAATAAATTTGGTCCAAAAAATTAATCAATCAATCGATCATTTGACCAAATCCAAAATCCGAATCTGAAGCTGAAGCCGAAGCCGCGACGATGACGACGGCGTGAAGCTTGCCTTCTTCTTAACTCTTTAAGAGCTAGAAGAAGAGCAATTGTATATATACCCATCAAAAGTCTTTTTTCCTCCTCCAATATGGGACAATGTCCCTTTGTCAAGGAGGGAAAATCAAAATTTTATTTTTCCCTCAATTTCTCATTCACTATCTTTTAAGCTCTAAGAAGCTTAAACCCAACAATCCCTCACATGAATGGGGAATGGCTATATCATGGAAATATGCATGAAAAACTGTGTGATTTACAAGCAAGGATTAATCGCATCTGGATAAGTAGATTTCCATTTGAACATTCTATAGTGAACTTATGTCGGATATACTCGATCAATCGATAAATTTGATATCTTTGAACCGTCGAACTTTGGTGTATACCTAGACAACCATAAGTCACACAACCAACCCTTACCCGTCTTTGGTTCTCATAGTTGTGTTTGTTTCAGCCATGAACACCGCCTGGTTTTATAAGTGCGGAGAGAACTGGCATTGCAACATTTTCCTTGAAGCGGCTAACACTTCTCACTTACATAGGTGATTCCTAAACGTGTCATCCCGTAGATACACATTTTGATATAACCCGTATCAAATTTAGAAACCACTAAAAGGCCTTACTGTTTTATCCTTGGTACTGAACATTGTCTCGTCACGAGAATGGACTAAAAATTTAGTTGACAATGTTGAACCGTCACTAATGACTTTATTTGATCTTCTTGAACCTAGATCTTGGGATCTCTAGTCTTCTAGGTAGAGTTACTGCCACAATGACTTATCCTCGGCCATAGTCCCATTCCCCTCTATGATCTTTCAACTACCTCTCTAGTTAGGCTTTTCGTAAGTGGATCTGACACATTGGCGCTTGACTTTACGTAGTCAATTGTGATGATCCCCCTAAAGAGTAGTTGCCTAATGGTTTTGTGTCTTCGTCGTATATGGCGAGATTTACCGTTATACATAACGCTCCCAGCCCTTCCAATCGCGGATTGACCATCGCAATGTATGCATATTGGTGCCAATGATTTGGGCCAAAATGGAATATCTTTCAAGAAATTCCGGAGCCATTCAGCTTCTTCACCAGCTTTATCTAAGGCAAAAAATTTAGACTCCATTGTAGAGCGGGCAATACATATTTGCTTGGATGACTTCCAAGATTCCGCTCCTCCACCAATAGTGAATATATATCTACTTGTGGACTTATAATCAGTTGAACCAGTGATCCAATTTGCATCATAGTATCCCTCAATCACCGTAGGATAATTATTGTAGTGCAAAGCAAAGTCTTGGGTATGTTTTAAATATCCCAAAACTTGTTTCATCTCCATCCAACAAAATTGACCAGGATTACTCGTGTATCGATTCAATTTACTTATAACACAAGATATATTGGTCAAGTACAATTCATGATATACATTAAACATCCCAGCGCACGAGCATAATCCAATTGTTATATGCTTTGGCCTTTGTTCTTTGCAAGTGCAAGATTCATGTCAATTGGAGTCTTTGCAACTTTAAAATCTAAGTGCCTGAATTTTTCAAGTACAGTTTTAATGTAATGAGATTGCGACAATGCCAGACCTTGGCAATGTCATTACTCATTATCAGCATATCATCCACATATAGGCAAACAATGACTATGTGATTTGTAATATTTTTAATGTACACACATTTATTACATTCAATTATCTTAAAACCATTTGACAACATTGTTTGATCAAATTTCGTATGCTATTGTTTGGGTGCTTGTTTTAGTCCGTAAAGTGACTTAACAAATCTACATACTTTATTTTCTTTACCTGAAACCACAAATCCTTCAGGTTGTTCCATGTAAATATTTTTCTCTAAATCTCTATTTAAGAAGGTCGTTTTAACATCCATTTGATGAATTTCAAGACCATATACCGCAACTAATGCTACTAACGTTCGTATGGACGTAATTCTTGTAACTGGAGAGTATGTATCAAAATAGTCAAGGCCTTCTCATTGTCTATACCCTTTGACCACAAATCTTGCCTTATATTTGTCAATAGTACCATCATCTTTCATTTTCCTCTTAAAAATTCATTTAGAACCCAATGGTTTATTTCCTCGAGGAAGATCAACCAATTTTCGTGTATGATTGTTTAGTATGGATTCTATTTCACTATTGATAGCCTCTTTCCAAAATAATGATTCGGAAGAAGTCATAGCTTCTTTAAATGTTTGAGGCTCATTTTTCAATAAGAAAGTCAAAAAATCTGGTCCAAATGAAGTAGACGTTCTTTAACGTTCACTACGTCTTGGATCCTCCTAATTATACGTACTTTCTTTTGTTTCCTCCCGAAGTCGTTTAGATCCTTCACCAATCAACTCACATTTCTTTTTATACGGATATTGTAACGACCCGGCCAGTCATTTTAAAAGTTGTAGCCCCATTTCCCTATTTACTGCTCATTCTTTACTTTATAACTGTTATGTGACTTGTCGAGGTAATCAGTTCAGTTCCGGTGAGGTTTTGGAATGAATTGGAACACTTAGTTCCAAGGTTTAAAGCTTAAGTTCAAATAGTGACCGGATGTCGACTTATGTGTAAATGACCCCGGAATAGAATTTTGATGATTCCAACAGCTTCGTATGGTAATTTTGGACTTAGGAGCGTGTCCGAAATTTTATTTGGAAGTCCGTAGTTAAATTAGGCTTGAAATGGCTAAAATAGGAATTTAAGTTTGGAAGATTGACCGGGGAGTTGACTTTTTGATATCGGGGTCAGAATTCTGTTCCGAAAATTTTTATAGCTTCGTTATGTCATTTATGACTTGTGTGCAGAATTTGAGGTTAATCGGACTTGATTTGATAGGTTTCGACATCGAATGTAGAAGTTGGAAATTCTTAAGTTTCTTAAGCTTGAATTGGGGTATGATTCGTTGTTTTAACGTCATTTTATGTGATTTGAAGTTTCAAATACGTTTGTATGATATTTTAGGACTTGTTGGTGTATTTGGTTGAGGTCCTGAGGGCCTCGGGTGAGTTTCGGATGGTTAACAGATCAAAAGTTGGACTTAAACAACTACTACAATTTTTCTGCTAGAAAATCGGGGGCAGAAATCGAAGCCATGATCGAGCCCATGGTTGAGGGCAAAGATCGAGGGCCATGATCGAAAGCAGGATCGAGGTCCAGGATAAAGGCCAGGATCGAAGCCATGATCGAGGCCATGATCGAGGGCCAGGATCGAGGGCAAACTGGACAAAACTTTAAGTTATAAAGCAGGGGACTTCGTCCCATTTTTCATTTTTGACAAATTGGAGCTTGGGGAGAGGCGACTTTTGGGAGATTTTTAGACAAAACATCGGGGTAAGTGTTCTTAACTCAATTTTGGTTAGATTACCCGAATCCATGGTTGTTTTTATTATTTAATTGGTGAATTAAGTTGGAAAAGTTTAAAAACTCTCGTGGATAAATTTGAGGATTTGAGGGCCGGATTGTTATCAGAATTTAGTAATTTTGGTAAGGTTAGACTCGTGGTTGAATGGGTGTTCATATTTCATAACTTTCGCCGGATTCTGAGACGTGTGCCCCACGGGCGATTTTTGAGTTAATTTTGGATTTTTATTGAAATATGTAGTATTTTCTTATGAAATTGATTCCTATAATTTTTGTTGACTGTATAGAATTATTTTGGCTAGATTCGAGCCATTCAAAGTTGGATAATCGAGGAAAAGACCTATTAGTGGATTAAATTGGAGCAAGTCGAAGTAAGTGACTTGTCTAACTTTGTGTGAGGAAAATTTCCCTAGGATTGGTATTGATGTGATAATTGTAATATGTTAAAAGTCGTGTACACGAGGTGACGAGTGTGTACACGGGCTAAATGTGAAAAACTCTGGTTTTAAATTGTGTATATCTCCATCACACATTAATTAAATTATTTTATCCAATTATATTCATCATCATTGATCTATTTTATATTCCTAAATTTGCCTGACATTTTTTCTACTAATTGTTTTTACCTGTTTAGTTAAAACTTTGCTTTCTTTTATTCTATGCATTATTTGAAGGTTGAATTTCCTTAAATTAACTATTATTAAAAAGAAGTATTTTACATTTATTAATTGGATGTTAAGTGAAGATATTAAATTTGTGGAAATATTATTTTTGCTGAATGTTTTGTGAAGACTTTTATATTCATTGTGATTGAGCCGTGAGCTCCGTATTGTGGAAATAATGGATATTATTTTGCTGAATATTTTGTGAAGACTTTTTTATTTACTGTGATTGAGTCGTGATCTCCGTAATGTGAAAAATTATTCTGGTTGTTGATTTATTTTGGCAAGTTAAAATATTTGGGCACTTGAGGTAAAAATTGTGATATTAATATGCATGCTGTGGTATAAGGTCTGGGTGTTGAAACGCATGCGGTGAGATAAGGGTAGCTTGATACGCGTGGCTAGTAGGGGAACTACTAGAAGTCTTGCGGTGTGATAAGGGTGGCTAAAACGCGAGATGTTATTTCGGGAAAAATGTTTTCTTTAAAATTAAATGTGAAGGCTCCCGCAGTGATATAAGAAAATGAGATATTGTGAATTTATTTATGATTTGGACTACGAGGCGGTACCTCGGGAGTGCCCTTATTGATATTTATTTATTGCTGTGGTTGCCTTTGATTATTGTTGTGATTCTCTTAAAGTTAAAAATAAATCTGTTTTGTTTCTGCGAGGTATTATTTGCCCTTATTTTGTGTAGTTAAATGGTGACATACTATCTACTTGATTCATTTCCATTGTTATTTTATCGCTATTATATTGTTAAACATTTTATCATGCCTTTTATTATTTCCAGTAGGGTCTGACCTGACCTCGTCACTATTCTACCGAGGTTAGGCTTGGCACTTACTGGGTACCATTGTGGTGTACTCATACTACGCTTCTGCATATCTTTTTGTGCAGATCCAGATACATCCTACTAGTCCAGACATCAGTGAGCTACCAGTGTACAGAGACTTTAGGTATATCTGCCAGCGTCCGCAGACCCCGGAGTCCCCTTCTATCTTTATTATGTTGCTTCCTTATTTTTTTAGACTATGATATATAGAGATATTGAGGATAAATTCTTAGAAGCTTATGACTTATTTCTACCGGGTTTTGGGAGATGTAATTTTGAGAATTGTCGATGTATTTATTTCGTATTTCTATTGTTATTCTGCACTGATAGGCTTACCTAGTCTTAGAGACTAGGTACCAGCACAACATCCTACGGAGGGAATTTAGGGTCGTGACAAGTTGGTATCAGAGCTCTAGGTTCATAGGAGTTATGAGTCACAAGCAGGTTTAGTATAGTCTCGCGGATCGGTATGGAGACGTCTGTACTTATCTTCGGGAGGTTATGGAACTGTTAGAAAAATATTCACTTCTTTGATTCCATATCGTGCGCATTTGTTGACTTTAAAATTTTAAACCATTGTCTTTCTATTCTCTCACAGATGGTGAGGACACGCACAACTGGATTCGATGATCAGACACTCGTGCCCTCTGTTGGAGCCGCAAGAGGCCGGGGTCGGGGTAGAGGCCGAGGAAGACCACGTGGTGCAGCCAGAGCACCCGCACGAGCTGCTGCAGAGGAACCACCAGTAGCTCCTGTTGAAGAACATGCACCTGAGATGCATGTTACCACTCCTGCACTTCAGGAGACTCTTGCCCAATTTTTGAGCATGTTTGGCACTCTAGCTCATGTAGGGTTAATTCAACTTGCTCATGCCACATCTTAGGCCGGGGGAGGAGCATAGACTCCCGACGCCCGTACCCCAGAGCCACGGGCCCAGGTGGACCATGCCCCAGAGTTTATACTAGTGTAACCAGTTGTTCTAGTTCGGCCTGAGGTTAGGACAACATTTTCAGAGGGGGAGCACCTCAGGCTCTAGAGGTACAAAAAGTACCACCCTCCTACATTCATCGGTTTAGCTTCAGATGATGCTTAGGGTTTTCTGTAGGAATGTCACAGTATCCTCCGTACTATGGGTATTGTGGATTCCAGTGGGGTTTCTTTCATGACATTTCAGCTTAGAGGGGCGGCCTACCAGTGGTAGCGGGTATATGAGTTGGATAGTCTGGCTGAGGCAGCTTCACTCACTTGGACTCAATTTTCAAATATGTTCTTGAGGGAGTATGTTCCTCAGAGCCTTATAGATGCATGGCGCACAGAGTTTGAGAAGTTGCGCTAGGGTTCTATGACTGTGTCGGAATATGCGATCTGATTCAGTGATTTTGCTAGACATGCACCAGCCTTAGTTGCTACTGTTCGAGAGCGGGTTCGCCGATTTATTGAGGGGATCCACCCTAGTATTAGATTCAGTATGGCTCGAGAATTGGAGATGGACATCGCATACCAACAGGCGGTGTCAATTGCTAGAAGATTGGAGTGTATGCAGACTCGGGAAAGAGAAGAGAGGGAAGCTAAGAGACCCCGAGATTCTGGCACATATAATAATTCTCGTGCCCCTAGTTTCAGCCCGTCATGGTAGAGATTATGTAAGCCGTCCTATTCATTCAGCACTTCCGGCTTCCAGTGGTATTCCGGCTACTCCCAGACCTCAGGTTCCATATTATGCACCGCCAGTATCTTTTGTACCTCCTGTACGGGGTGCTTTCAGCGGGCAGTCTAGTCGATTAGGCCCGAGCCAGTCCCAGTAGCCACGTCCTCTGAGGGCTTGTTTTGAGTGTGGTGACACTTGTCATATTATGAGAGATTGCCCCAGATTTAGGAGGGGTGTACCTCCACAGATTTCTTAGGCCCCATCCATTCCACAGGGCCCTCAGGCTTCTCAGGCCATGATCACTGCACCAGTTGCTACTCCACTTGCACAGCAAGCTAGAGGTGGAGGTCGGACAGGTAGAGGTCGCCCTAGAGGGGGAGGCCAGGCCAGATATTATGCCCTTCCTGCTGGGACAGAGGTCGTTGCATCTAATTTTGTTATCACGGGTATTATTCTGGTCTGTCATAAAGATGCATCAATCTTATTTGATCTAGGCTCTACTTATTCTTATGTGTCATCTTATTTTTCAACGTATTTGGGCATATCCCGTAATTCTTTGAGTTCTTCTGTTTATGTATCTACACCTGTGGGTGAATCTATTATTGTTGACCGCGTGTATCGGTCGTGTTTAATTATTATCAGTAGTTTGACCAGAGCTGATTTATTATTGCTCAGTATGGTGGATTTTGATATTATTTTGGGCATGGACTGGTTGTCTCCCTATCACGCTATCCTTGATTGTTACGCCAAGACAGCGACATTGGTTATGCCAGGTCTACCGTGACTAGAGTGGAGAGGTACCTTGGATCATGTTCCTAGCAAGGTTATTTCATTTCTTAAGGCTCAACGAATAGTTGAGAAGGGGTGCGATGCGTATCTGGCCTATGTGAGAGGTGTTAGTGTTGATACTCCTACCGTAGAGTCAGTTCCTAGAGTAAGGGATTTTCTTGATGTATTTCCAGCGGATCTTCTGGGTATGCCACCAGATAAGGATATTGACTTTGGCATTGATTTGTTACCGGGCATTCAACCTATTTCTATTCCACTATATCATATGGCCCCAGCAGAATTGAAATAATTAAAAGAGCAGTTACATGAACTGCTTGATAAGGGTTTTGTTCGGCCCAGTGTATCGCCTTGGGGTGCTCCTGTCTTATTTGTGAAGAAAAAGGATAGTTCTATGCGGATGTGTATTGATTACCGCCAGCTGAACAAGGTTACAGTGAAGAACAGGTATCCATTGCCACGTATTGATGACCTATTTGATCAGCTTCAGGGTGCTAGGGAATTCTCTAAAATTAACTTGCGTTCAGGCTATCATCAGTTGAAGATTCGGGAACCCAATATCCTGAAAACTGCTTTTAGGACTCGATATGGTCATTATGAGTTCCTTGTAATGTCATTTGGGCTAAACAACACCCCAACATCATTCATGCACTTAATGAATAGTGTATTTCAGTCCTATCTTGATTCTTTTGTCATTGTATTTTTTGACGACATTCTGGTGTATTCCTAGAGTCGGGAAGATCATGAGCAACACAAGAGGACTGTGCATCAGACTTTGAGAGAAAAGAAGTTATATGCAAAATTTTCAAAGTGTGAATTCTAGCTTGATTCAGTGGGATTTTTGGGGCATATAGTTTCGTGCAAAGGGATCAAGGTAGATCTGAAAAAGATTGAAGGAGTGCAAAGTTGGCCCAGACCATCATCAGCTACTGAGATTCGGAGTTTTCTTGGTTTGGCAGGGTATTATCGCCGATTTGTAGAAGGTTTCTCTTCTATTGTTGCACCTATGACCAAATTGACCCAAAAAGGTGCTCCGTTCAGGTGGACTGAGAAATGTGAGGAGAGCTTCCAAAAGCTCAAGACAAATTTGACTACAGCCCCAGCATTGGTATTACCTATAGGTTCAGGGTCTTATACTGTGTATTATGATGCATCGCGTATTGGTCTCGGCATAGTGTTGATGCAAGATGGTGGGGTGATTTCCTACGTGTCCAGACAGTTAGAGCTACACGAGAAGAATTATCCGGTCAACGACCTTGAGTTAGCAGTTATTGTTCATGCCTTGAAGATTTGGCGACATTATTTGTACGGTGTCCATTGTGAGGTCTACATTGATCACCGGAGTCTATAGCATCTGTTTAAATAGAAGGATCTTAATTTGCGGCAGCGGAGATGGTTGGAGTTGCTTAAGGATTATGATATCACCATTCTCTATCATCTCGGGAAGGCCAATGTAGTGGTTGATGCCTTGAGTCGTAAGGCAGAGAGTTTGGGAAGCTTAGCATATTTACCGATAGTAGAGAGGCCTTTAGCCTTGGATGTTCAGGCCTTGGCCAACCAGTTTGTTAGATTGGATGTTTCCGAGCCGAGCCGAGTTTTAGCTTGTGTAGTTTCTCAGTCTTCTCTGTATGATCGTATCAGAGAGTGTCAATATGATGACTCCTATCTGCTTGTCCTTAAGGACACAGTTCAGCACGGTGATACCAAGAAAGTCACTATTGGAGATGACGGTGTATTACGAATGCACGGCAGGCTATGTATGCCTAATGTAGATGGTTTGCGTGAGTTGATTCTCCAGGGGGCTCACAGTTCGCGGTACTCCATGCATCCAGGTGCTGCAAAGATGTATCAGGACTTGAGATAACACTATTGGTGGAGGCGGATGAAGAAAGACATAATAGAATATGTAGTTCTGTGCCTAAATTGTCAGCAGGTGAAATATGAGCATCGGGGACCGGGTAGATTGCTTCAGAAGTTGGAGATTCAAGAATGGAAATGGGAGCGGATCACTATGGATTTCGTTGTTGGTTTCCCACGTACTCAGAGGAAGTTCGATGCAGTTTGGGTGATTGTGGATAGATTGACCAAGTCAGTCCATTTCATTCCTATAGTTTCTACTTACTCTTCAGAATAGCTAGCGCAGGTCTATATTCGCGAGATTATCAGACTTCATGGCATATCGGTATCTATCATCTCTGACTAGGGTACGCATTTACATCACAGTTCTGGAGGGCTGTACAGCGATAGTTGGGTACCCGTGTGGAGTTGAGTACAATATTTCACCCTCATACGGACGGACAGTCCGAGCACACTATCCAGATACTGGAGGATATACTTCGTGCGTGTGTGATAGATTTTGGGGGTGCTTGGGATCAGTTATTGACACTTGCAGAGTTTGCTTACAACAACAGCTACCAGTCGAGCATTCAGATGGCTCCGTATGAGGCCTTGTATGGTAGGTGCTGCCGATCTCCAGTGGGTTGGTTCGAACCGAGAGAGGCTAGGCTATTGGGTACAGACTTGGTTCAGGATGCCTTGGAAAAGTTAAATTGATTCAGGATTGACTTCGTACAGCCCAATCTAGACAGAAGAGTTATGTGGATCGGAAGGTTTGTGATGTTGCATTCATGGTTGGTGAGCGGGTCTTGCTCCGAGTTTCGCCTATGAAGGGTGTTATGAGGTTTGGGAAGAAGGGAAAGTTGATCCCTAGGTATATTGGGCCTTTTGAGATTCTTGAAAGAGTTAGAGAGGTGACTTGCAAACTTGCACTACCACCTAGTCTCTCTGCAGTTCATCCGGTATTCCATGTTTATATGCTCCGAAAGTATCACGACGATCCATGTCATGTGTTAGACTTCCGTTCAGTTCAGTTGGACAAGGATCTATTTTATGTTGAGGAACCAGTGGCTATTTTGGACAAGCAGGTTCGAAAGTTGAGGTCAAAGAACATTGCTTCTGTGAAGGTTCAGTGGAGGGGTCATCCGCTCGAGGAGGCGACTTGGGAGACCGAGCAGGATATGCGCAACCATTTTCCTCATCTTTTCACCACTTCATGTATGTCTCTATGCTCGTTCGAGGACGAACAATTATTTTAAGAGGGGGAGGATGTAACGACCCGGCCAGTTATTTTAAAAGTTATAGTCTTATTCCCCTATTTACTTGTCATTCTGTACTTTATAACTGTTATGTAACTTGCCAGGGTAGTCGGTTCAGGTCCGGTGAGGTTTTGGAATGAATTGGAATACTTAGTTCCAATGTTTAAAGCTTAAGTTTAAATAGTGACCGGATGTTGACTTATGTATAAACGACCCCAGAATAGAATTTTGATGATTCCAACAGCTCTGTATGGTGATTTTGGACGTAGGAGCATGTCCAAATTTGATTTGAAAGTCCGTAGTTAAATGAGGCTTGAAATGCTAAAATAGGAATTTAAGTTTGGAAGTTTGATCGGGGAGTTAAATTTTTGATATCGAGGGCGGAATCCAGTTTCAAAAATTTTCACAGCTCCGTTATATCATTTATGACTTGTGTGCAAAATTTGAGGTCAATCGGACTTGATTTGATAGATTTCGACATCAAATGTAAAAGTTGGAAATTTTTAAGTTCCTTAAGCTTGAATTTGGGTATGATTCGTGACTTTAGCATCATTTTATGTGATTCGAGATTTCAAATAAGTTAGTATGATATTTTAGGACTTGTTGGTATATTTGGTTGAGGTCCCGAGGGCCTCGGGTGAGTTTCGGATAGTTAACGGATCAAAAGTTGGACTTAAACAACTGCTACAATTTTTCTGCTGGAAAATCTGGGGCAGAAATCGAACCCATGATCGAGGGACACGATCGTAGCCATGATCGAGGGCCAGGATCGAGACCCAGGATCGAGGCCCAGGATCGATGGCCAGGATCGGGGGCCAGGATCGAAGCGAGGATCGAGGGCCATGATCAAAGCCAGGATCGAGGGTCGGGATTGAGGCCATGATCGAGGCAGGATCGAGGGCAGCCTGGACAGAACTTTAAGTTATAAAGCAGGGGATTTCGTCCCATTTTCCATTTTTGACAAATTGGAGCTTGGGGAGAGGCGATATTTGGGAGATTTTCAGAGAAAATATCGGGGTAAGTGTTCTTAATTCAATTTTGGTTAGATTACCCGAATTCATGGTTGTTTTTATCTTTTAATTGGTGAATTAAGTTGGAAAAGTTTGAAAACTCTCTTGGATAAATTTGAGGATTTGAGGGTCGAATTGTTATCAAAATTTAGTAATATTGGTATGGTTAGACTCGTGGTTGAATGAGTGTTCATATTTCGTAACTTTCTCCGGATTCCGAGATGTGGGCCCCACGGGCGATTTTTGAGTTAAGTTCGGATTATTATTGAAAAATGAAGTATTTTCTTATGAAATTGATTCATATAATTTTTGTTGACTGTATCAAATTATTTTGGCTAGATTCGATCCATTCAAAGTTGGATAATCGAGGAAAAGACCTACTAGTGGATTAAATTGGAGTAAGTCGGAGTAAGTGACTTGTCTAACTTTGTGTGGGGGAAATTCTCCCTATGATTGGTATTGATGTGATAAGTGTAATGTGTTGAAAGTCGTGTACACGATGTGACGAGTTTGTACACGGGCTAAATGTGAAAAACTCTGGTTTTTAAATTGTGTATATCTCTGTCACACATTAATTAAATTATTTTATCCGATTATATTCATCATCATTAATCTATTTTATATTCCTGAATTTGCCTGACATTTTTTTTACTAATTGTTTTTACCTGTTTAGTTGAAACTTTGCTTTTTTTATTCTGTGCATTATTTGAAAGTTGAATTTCCTTAAATTAACTATTATTAAAAATGAAGTATTTTACATTTATTAATTGGATGTTAAGTCAAGATGTTAAATTTGTGGAAATATTATTTTTGCTGAATATTTTGTGAAGACTTTTGTATTCATTGTGATTGAGCCGTGAGCTCCGTATTGTGGAAATAATGGATATTATTTTGCTGAATATTTTGTGAAGACTTTTTTATTTACTGTGATTGAGCTGTGATCTCCGTAATGTGAAAAAATATTCTGGTTGTTGATTTATTTTGGCAAGTTAAAATATTTGGGCACTTGAGATGCAAATTGTGATATTAATATGCATGCGGTGGTATAAGGTCTGGGTGTTGAAACGCATGCGGTGAGATAAGGGTGGCTTGATACGCGTGGCTAGTAGGGGAACTACTAGAAGTCATACGGTGTGATAAGGGTGGCTAAAACGCGGGATGTTATTTCGGGAAAAATATTTTTTTTAAAATTAAACGTGAAGGCTCCCGCAGTGATATAAGAAAATGAGATATTGTGAATTTATTTATTATTTGGGACTACGAGGTGGTACCTCGGGAGTGCCCTTGTTGATATTTATTTATGGCCGCAGTTGCCTTTGATTATTGTGGTGATTCTCTTAAAGTTGAAAAAAAATCTGTTTTGTTTCTGTGAGGTATTATTTGCCCTTATTCTGTGAAGTTAAATTGTGACATACTATCTACTTGATTTATTTCCATTGTCATTTTATCGCTATTATATTGTTAAACATTTTATCATGCCTTTTATTATTTCCAGTAGGCCTGACCTAACCTCGTCACTACTCTACCGAGGTTAGGTTTGGCACTTACTGGGTACTGTTGTGGTGTACTCATACTACGTTTCTGCATATCTTTTGGTGCAGATCCATGTACATCCTACCAGTTCAGACATCAGTGAGCTACCGGTGTAGGGAGACTTCTAGGTATATCTGACAGCGTCCGCCGACCCCGGAGTCCCCTTCTATCCTTATTATGTTGCTTCCTTATTTTTTTTTAGATTCTAATATATAGAGACATTGAGGATAAATTCTTAGAAGCTTATGACTTATTTCTACCGGGTTATGGGAGATGTAATTTATTGAATTGCCGATGTATTTATTTTGTATTTCTATTATTATTCCGCATTGATACGCTTACCTAGTCTTAGAGACTAGGTGCCATCACGACATCCTACGGAGGAAATTTGGGGTCGTGATAGATATATACTTTCGAAAAATTCATCATTATCTGATTCTATAACTGTATTATTATGAATGTCAGGATTTTCTGATTTATGAACTAGAAATCGATATGCTTTACTATCTGTTGCATATCTTATGAAAACACAATCTATAGTTTTCGGTCCTATCTTTATCCTTTTGGGTTTAGGAACTTGCACTTTTGCCAAACACTCCCACACTTTAAAATAATTCAAGCTGGGCTTCCTTCTTTTCTATTTTTCATATGAAATGGATTGCGTTTTTCTATGGGATACTCGGTTTAATATCCTGTTAGCAGTAAAAATGGCTTCCCCTCACAAGTTTTGTGGCAAACCAGAACTTATCAACAAAGCATTCATCATTTCCTTTAATGATCGATTCTTTCTTTCCGCAATCCCATTGGATTGGGGCGTGTAAGGGGTCGTTGTTTGATGAATAATTCTGTATTCTAAACATATTTCTTCAAAATGAGATTCGTATTCACCACCCCTATCACTTCTTAACATTTTGATTTTCTTGTCAAGTTGTGTTTCAACTTCATTTTTGTATTATTTAAATGTATCTATTGCTTCATCTTTACTATTAAGTAAACATATTAATATCGAGTACTGTCGTCAATACCGCGAGATGGTATTGATTTCATGTCATAAATATATGTGTGAATTAAGTCTAAAGGATTTGAATTTCTTCCAACTGATTTATAAGGATGTTTAACATATTTAGATTCTATACATATATGACATTTTGATTTGTCGCATTCAAACTTAGGCAATACTTCCAAATTAATCATTTTTCACAAGGTTTTATAATTGACATGTCCCAAACGTATATGCCATAAATCATTTGACTCAAGTAAGTAAGAAGAAGCTAAAATTTTATTATTGTCAACAACCATTATATTCAGCTTAAAAAGGCCTTAGTAAGGTAACATATTCCTAAGTACATCTCGTTCTTATTTATTACAACTTTGTCTAAACAAAAACACACTTAAACCCGTTCTTGACGATAAGTGAAATATAAACTAAGTTCTTCCGTATTTTAGGAACATGACAAACATTGTTTAGAGTCACCACCTTGCCAGAGGTCATCTTTAGGAATATCTTTCCATAACCTTCAATTTTGTCCGTTGCAGAATTTCCCATAAAAATGGTCTCGTCGGATCCAACGGGAGCATATGAAGCAAATGCTTCTCTAACAGCACAAACATGGCGGGTAGCACCAGAATCAATCCACCATTCCTTAGGATTTCCCACAAAGTTTCATTCAGACAACATAGTGCACACGTCATCAATATCATCATTTGTTTCAACCATATTTGTGTGTCCCTTTTTCTTTTCTTTCTTTGGAGCACGACATTCTATAACTTTGTGTCCAACCTTTCCACAGTTGTGGAAATTTTCCTTGAATTTCTTCTTGTTGGGATAGTTATTTAGTTCAGAAGACTTCTTTCGCTTCTTCGGATTAGTTGGAGCAGTTTCAACAATATTTGCTCCCATAATTGTGGAGTTCCCACATGTCTTCTTTTCTGCAGCTTTATTGTCCTCTTTGATACTCAATCAAACGATGAGAACTTCGAGTTTCAAATCCTTGCACTTGTGTTTCAAGTAGTTCTTAAAGTTCCTCCATAAACGAGGCAACTTCTCAATCATTGCTGCAACTTGAAATGCCTAATTGATGAGCAAACCTTCAATGAACAATTTGTAATTAGTAACAAAATTAATACTTTCAACAAAAGAATCAATTCAAATTATACCTTCAGCAAGGAGATCGTGAATTATAACTTGCAGCTTTTGAACTTGGGTAATGATAGGCTTGCTATCTACCATCTTATAGTCCAAAAACTTGGCTGCAACAAACTTCTTTAAACCGACATCCTCGGTTTTATACTTCTTTTCCAACGCATCCCGTAGTACTTTAGAAGTTTCTGCATTACTATAGACGTTGTAAAGATCATCTTTCAGTCCGCTAAGAATGTAATTCTTGCACAAGAAATCTGAGTGTTTCCATGCCTCAACCACTATAAAACGTTCATTATCAGGAGTTGATTCCGGCAGAACCGGAACGTCCTCCTTGATGAGCTTCTGTAGACTTAAAGTAGTCAAGTAAAAGAACACCTTCTCTTGCCAACATTTGAAATCAATCCCGAAAAAAAATTTGGGCTTTTTCGCCGGAGCCGGTGGTGGCACAGAACGACTGAAAGTAGTAGCATTACTCGTAGAGCCAACCACGAGGGTTACTGTTTCTGTCATTTCTGTTAACAACAAAACAGAAATAAAATTAATTAACAGTGAAGTATTTAAAATTTTCAAACCGAACAACTTTAACAGAAACAGATTAAATGCCACGGTGAAGATTTTATTTCTTCAAACCGAATATAGAACGAGAAAAAAATCACAGAGATTTTAATCTTGTAATGTCAACCAATGAGTAGAAAATCCGAAAATTTTAGTCTCCAAACTGAGAGTAGAAATCACTAGGATTTAGTCTCCCACAAATAAAATATAAGATGAATACATAAAAAATATATTAAGTTCCTTAAGCTTGTTATTAATCTGTATTCAAAAATATATTCAAAGAATAAAAACCAGAAATATAGAAGAGCAGAATTATTCCGAGCTCACTGAATTCACAGTGTTTCCTTAAGGAACTTAATCCCCTCATAGTATCCGAGGTTTATGATTATTTTCTCCCAGGATAGAATGGATTACCCTCATTGGTATAGCGGTACTTCAAACCCTAGTGACAATGAATGCAAAGAACGGTAGAAAATCACACTTACTGCTTTCTTTTCTGTTAAAACAATGCAGAAAGAAGAAGGATAAATCAGAATTTTCGTAAGAAAAATCTGAGGGAGAGTTCATGTATTTATAGCCAAAAAATATTGGGTTATACTGAAGAGTTACAACTCTTCATGTAAGATTGGGTTGCAACTCAAAATGGTTGTTTCATAAAATGACCATCTATGCAAAACCGCCAAATTCAAATTATAACAAAAAAATTAAAACAGAAGAAAATTGAATTACTGTTAAAGAAACGGTCTAATTTGGATTTATTAATATTAACAAATAAATTTGGTCCAAAAAATTAATCAATCAATCAACCGAATCCGAGCGACAACGACGGCGTGAGGCTTGCCTTCTTCTTAACTCTTTAAGAGCTAGAAGAAGAGCAATTGTATATATACCCATCAAAAAAAAATTTCTTTTCCAATATGCGACAATGTCCCTTTGTCAAGAAAGAAAAATCAATTTTTTTTTTTTTTCATTTTCCATTTACCCTCTTTTAAGCTCTAAAAGGTTAAACCCAACAGTATATTCACCTCAGCAACACTAACTGGAGTTTAAGATGAAGTATGCTAACGGTAATAATCGGAGACACTGCATTAGAATGCGAATATCAGATAGACGACTTTCTCTATTTAATTAACGTTTACTCGAATTTTTAGAAAGTATCCGATATAACCAAATTCCAGGAAAGTGGAAGTTTTGAAATTCTTTCAAAAGACAAGCTTGAGCAAAGAGAAATTTTCTTCTTGATTTGGTAATAACGTAGTTCTCACTTGTTTCATACAAATACATGAAAGAAATGAATAACATAAAGGCTGTTTTGATAAGCTTATACGCGGGTTAAATAAACACTTTTTTACGAACTGAACAAACACCAAAGTGTTTATCTATATTATATTAAAAGCATGAAAATCTTTAGCAAAATATTGTTCGCCTTTTTTATCCTTTTAAAATAGAGTTCACACTTGACAAAATAGTCATTTACTATTTTTTTAATATATAAGAATACTCATTTAAATAATTTCCTACTATTTAGGAATAGTCATTTAATTAATTCCCTACTATATAGGAATCTCCATTTAATACTCCTTTAATATTTATAATATTGATCTTTAATTCTTTTTGGTTCTAGAATTTCAAGCACACATAGTAGGAAAGATTATAGTTCACTACATAATACGAAATTTCCGTCCAACTCCATTAATATTTCGGAGTATTATTAAAATTTCCTTTTAAATTTAGGAGGGCCCTTTTTTTGTTAATAAAATTTTTTCTAATTCGCACACAATAGGAAGGTTTCGGTTTTTTTTTAGTTAATAAATTTTTCGCTAATTCACATACACTATGAAACTTTCGATACTTTCAACTATATTCAAATTTAGAAGTATTAAAATTTTCACACTTGGAAAACTTTTTTAGTAACAAAATTTTATCTAATTCACATACACATACTAGGTTTTGGTATAAATTTTGACACTAATTTTTTATAAAATATATTAGGTGAAAACGAGCTTTTGTGAACTTCTTTTTTATTAGAGTTTTTTTAATAAATTTTTAAACAATTATATACACAGGTACTTCTATAAAAGATGTCACAATTACAACTTTTCATCATTATAAAACTTTGCCTTGTTGAAGCAGCAACTATAAAATTAACGGTTTCAGGTTCTCTTTCTTTGAGTAATTTTTTTTTATATTAATAGTTGAATTTTGCATTCATGTATTTGTATTAGTAGTTGAATTTTGCTTTCACATATTAGTAGTTGAATTTTGCATGCACGTATTCAACTCATACATCTTTATTTTGATGTTCTTGATTGTGAATCTTGATTGCATAGTCGCCTTTTTTGCATTAGAGTGTATGCTTCAATCATTTGTCAAGTTATTTCTTCTACTATTTTTTTGTGCTCTCATTGGATATTTTTTTCCGTTTTAAACAACTTTTAATAGAACTTAAATTGGACAAAACTGTATTAAATTATTTTTCTTAAAATTATAAGATTTTGTAATTAACTAAAATTTTAGTTATAATTTTTTTATTATTTGAACTAAGTGAGAAATAATAATATTTAATACTCTAAATTCTTTCTTTGTTTGAACTATATAAAATGCCTATAATTTATTTTTAAAATCTTTATCATTCAAATTTAATAGGATAATGGAATGCAAATTCTCCACGTACTCTGATTTTGTAACGGAATGTGAATAAAATCCTTCGCTTATTTCGGATAGCTATGTGGCCAATGATTTTGCTACTTCGAGTTCATGCATGATTCAAGACTATTGCCGACAAAATATCAAAGAGAGGATAAAACGTAGTTTTTTGTTGGGATATTAAATCTTTTATGAAATCAAAGTTCTTTAAAAAGAGCTTTACTTTAAAAACGTTATACCTTCAAAAGTTATGTGTTCTTGCTGAAACTTAAAAAAAAATATGGCAACTTGTGAAACTTAAGGAATTGAATTATAAAATTGGAATTAATTTTAAGTTACATATTGATTGAGATGATTTAGTGCTTTTATGGGATAAAGGTTCTTCCTTTATTGAATAACTAAATAAGCCTAATAATTAATCATTTAGAACACAATTTTCTTTTTCTTTTTCTTTTTTAAATTTATTTTATAACTTAAACATAGGTCTAAAATCGAGATGAGGCACACGCGCGCGCAACGAAGGTCCTTAGTGAAATGTCGTTCGTCTTTTTTACCCTTTAAAACTGGTTTTACATTAGGCAAAATCATAATTAAATAATTTCCTAATTTGTAGGACTCTGAAATCAACTAAAAATTTCTTTCCTTATTTGAATTATATAAGAACTCCTAATATTTCTTAATATTTAAGACTTTAAACTCAACTAAATTTTACTTAATAATTCCATCCTATTTGAAATAATAAATTACTTGTTCATTCGTTAGGATTCATAAAGTATTAGAACCACTTCCTTATTAATCCTTATTAAAATTATTAACTAAATTTTTATAAATAGTTATAATGCAAAAATAACTCCTATCAGCTTGACCAAAATTATCGAAGTCATTAATTAGTAGAGCTCCTTTTCTTTTTCTATATGATTTTAAGGAGTATTAGTTCTAACTTTTCAACCGTCGCCAATTAAATTAGGCTTTCAGCAATTGTCGTCATTTGAGTGTCTGATAATGATTCGTTTTTGCTTTTACATAACAAATTTTTATTTACATGGATCTATTTTATCATCCATCATAACATGTTGTTAAACTTTGTTTATTTTTAACCCTTATATATGTCTAAATACCTACTTTTAAAAATTTTGAGTTTTTCGATTTTCATTGAGTTCTGTATGATAACACAGATATGCACTCAGAAATTAGTCGTTGTTGGCTATTCTTTTGTAAAATTTCAAACTTTTGAATATTCTTCGTGCTAATAGTTTCATGCACTTCTAAAAAATTAGTCATTGTCGGTTTTTGGTCAATATATATGAAAATTTGAGTAAGAATGCAAGACGAATAATATTGTCTATGCATAATATAGATAATTTAAGTTTTGTATTAGAAAGATGAAACTCGAAGACATACTAACAATTTCACATTGAATAGACATTAAAAATTCATAAGTTGTATACGAATCAACAATGATTTTGACTACTATGCATAGGGTGCAGAGGACCAGATTAACTGTTTTGACTACTATGCATTGGGTTAAGCCGTTAAGCAGTGTTCCTGAAAATTGACATTCATTGCAGTTCTTTGTGATAACAAAGATATTAACTTTTAGGAAATTATTTATTGTTGGTTATTTCAAACTTCTGGACATCCTTCGTGCTAATAGTTACATGCACTTCTAAAAAGTTACTTTCCTAATATTTCGAATTTTAAAATCAAATAGAATTTTAATTATTACCTAATATTTAGGAGTTCGAAATCAACTAAATAAGAATAAAATAAATTAATTAAAAAGAAGAGAATATAAAAGTAAAAGGTAAGTTTCTTTTCAACCAAGGACAAAAAATATTGTATAATTTTCGTGTAATTGTTTTGTGTCTATATCGTACAAGAAAAATTTTATCGTGCAAGATCAATTTTGATCCTTTATTTTCCTTTTCATACGAAAATATTTTCTTGGTTGTTTAAATTATATTTTATTAAATTTTTTCACAAATATAATTATTTCATGTGTTAATGTTCATAATATTTACTAATTTAGGATTTTAAAATCAGTTTTATTTATCGAATATGTATTATTTGAACCATGTCAAAAGTCTTAATAAATAAAAAAATTAAAATCAATTAAAATTTTAATCATATTTTACAAATTATTTCCTTAAGCAAATATTTAATTTATTTTTATATAAGTTGCTATTTTTCAATAATTTGTTCTTCTTAAATATAAATATAATTATTAATTGACGCGGCACACACGTGCAACGCACGCACACTAAAACTAGTCAAGAGAAAAGTCCAAGGACCGTGTTCACGGGTCCAATAGTCTTGTCTTGTATTTCTTTTTTTTTCTTTTCTTTACTTTATAGAGTATATTGGATTTATCTAACAGATATTAAAACGTAAAATGATATACTAGTATACTAAAATCAGTCAAAAACTAATGACTTTTCACAGCTTACAAGTATTTTTATTTGATCAATAAATTTACTATCTTATCTCTAATGTTTATTGTAATACTCAAAATACCTTTCACAAAATAAAACCCGAAAATCCCACTAAATTCAATCTTCATCATTTGCCTTTTAAGTGATTTTTAATTTATATTCTTATAAATAACTTTAAGGACATGTTAGTTATCTTAACAGAAAAGTTCTGAACCTGCTTATTATTATTATTAGTCTCAACACTTATATCAAACACACATAATTACTCAATTAAAAATTCATTTTAACACTTCAATATTACTTTTCAACACTTTCTAGATGTCAATTACTTTCTATCAGCCAAAACAAACGAACCCATAAACCATTACTCTCTCTTTTTACCTTATCTCAAATCCAGCTAATGCACTGTACTCAAAAGAAATATATGCACTTGAGCAAGGTGTAAGTTTTGTCACCCCTTTCAAGGTGTAGAAATGGCACCAGATAGCACTTTTAGGACCGTTATTTAAGTTTTAACTAGCTTTTGCGAATTGTTTTATGTTTAGCCAAAATTTAAAAGCGGATTGATATTACTTTATTCTTTTTCCCGCTTTGTGAAATTTCAAGATATCATTTCCTAAAGTTTAATTTTTCAATTTAAAAATTTCAGCATATTATGTTGAGTTTAATTTTTTAGTTCATAAAACTTCAAACTATGTCCTAAAGTTTAGTTTTTCCGGTTCTAACGTTAGGATTTTAATTTTAGTGTCATGAAGTTCACTTTTCTCATTTTAAAACTTTAGCATACTATGTTTTTAAATTTAGTTTTTCCAATTCAAATTTTAGGATTTCAATTTTAGTGTTTTAAAGTTTAGTTTTTCCTATTCAAACTTCAGGGACACTATATCTTGAAGTTCGAATTGTGTAGTTCAATCTTCAAGCTTGTATCTTGAAGTTAATTATTGTGGAAAGAAGCTACGGTAGTAGGGACTAACTTGATGTAGTTTTTTTTACGATTTTGATGACTAAAACGATGAATATGTTCTTGAATTTGTGTCCTTAAGTTTGAATTCGACAAATTCAAAACTTCAATTCTGACTCCTATAAATAAGGTGACAAATATGTGAGAGCCATGCTTCGTTGCTAGCTGAAAATCCTCGCTAGTATGTATATTAAGAAGAAGAAGAAGAGAAGTCGACGCTGACATTTCTTTAGTATTGACAAAACCTTAAATGTTTTTGGAGAAGTTACTCATTTGACAGCTCGGCCAAAATTATTAATATTCTAATCAATATATATAAAATTATACACTAATCATACATATGTTGGCTATTTTTTTGGGGTATTCTAAATTACATAGAATACAATCATTTAAAGACTTATTTGTATTCCTCATAACTCCTTTTACAAAATTACTTTTAGTACAACTTATTTTAAATCCCTAGCTTTTTAATTAAATTATGTACAACTTTTCATATCCTAAAATCTCTCCCTTGAGATTCTCTCTCACTTAAAAGATATCTCTTTCTGATTTTCTCTCACCTTAATTATCAATCACTATCCCCCCCCCCCCCATTTCTCCACTAAAAAATATTCCAGTATATCAAAAGCGTTTATGTAACGACCCGACTTGTCGTTTTAAGAATTTGCGTTCCGTTCGGTGGCTTAAGGTCTCGAGCAGCTTTGAAATATGTATTATGACTTGCGAGGGTGGTCAAGTTTGGTTTTCGGATGATTCAGGATTTAATTGAAAGAACAATTCTTGTTTTGGAAGCTTAATTTGAAATAATTAACCGGATGGTGAATTATGTGTAAACGACCCCGAAATGGAGTTTGATGATTCCAATAGCTCCGTATGGTGATTTTGGATTTAGGAGCGTGTCCGAAAAATTATGATACGAAGTGTTATATGATGTATTACCTATCAAATGAAAGATCTTTGAGTCTAGTTTCTAACGCTTCAACCCGTTTATTATTTGGAGATTCCTACAAGTAGTTATGACCAAATTACCAAAAGCTGAAAAAATACGATTATGCGGCAAATTGTGCGACTACAAATCAATTATGCGAGTCGCAAAACAGGTTTGCGACCCGCAAAATGGTCGCCGATATGTCCTGCGCACACCACTTATGGGCATCAGTTTTGCGATCCATTGTGCGACCCGCATACCTATTTGGCGGTGCATTGTGCGATCGCCTACCTATTTTCGGAGAGGTAATTTTCCTATTTTCATAACCCGACCCCATTTTGATAAATAGGTTTTGGGGCATATTTTTGGGCAATTATCTCATGATTTTTGAGAGAAGTGAGAGTGTTCTAGAGAGAGAAAGTAGATAAAGTGTCTTGTTCATCAAATTCTTGTCCAAGTCTTGAAATCCAACAAGAAATCCCTCAAGTTCGTCATCAAAGAGGTAAGGTTCTAACCCCTAATCTTCAATTTCGAGTTTGGGTAATGATGGGTGATTAAGAGTATGATTCTTAGGTATAAGAGTATTATTTATACGTATCAATAAGGTTTATGGAAAGAGTGTTGAGTTCAAATGGGTAAAGATTGAGTTGAAAATGATAGAAATTTTCAAAGACTTTAATTGAAGATTTGAGGGTCGAGTTGATATCGGAATTGGATAATTTTTGTATGGTTGAACTCGTAGCGGAATGGGTGTTTGGATTTCGCGAGCTTTTCCGAGATTTGAGACGTGGGTCCCACTATCGAATATTTAAATGAATTTCAGATTTTTTATCCGGAAAATTAATAAATTCATGTGGAATTAATTCCTATGATTCGTATTGAGTATATCGAATTGTTTGTGAATAGATTTGAAGCTTTTGGAGATAAATTTAAAAGGAAAAGTTGTGGTCGAGTAATTGATTGAAATTTGCAAAGTGAGGTAAGTGTCGTGGTTAACCTTGACTTGAAAGAATAGAACCTTTAAATTATTTATTTTGTGAAATGCATGTTAACGACGTATAGGTGAGGTAACGAGTGTCTATACGTCATCAAATTAATTGTTTGCATATTTACTTGAAAAATCATAAATTATTTTAAATCATGAATTAATTATTTTAATAATTATTTTTCTCCTATTCTTTGTCAAATATTAATTCTTGAATTCCTGCATTAATTGTTACATCTTATTTGAATATGTGTATTAATTGCTACTTGACATTTAGTATATTAAATATTAAACTGCCCATTTTCTCCCTGATTTCCATAATAACTTGTTATTTGTCATTGTTTGTTTCATAATTAAATCATAATTATTGTATACTTGTTGTCTTATAATTTTATATTAATTATTATAATTATTAGGAAAATTTCTTCTATAAGAATTGGTAAATGAATATATTGGAGGAGCGGGTTGCACGCCGCAACAGAATTGAATTGGTAAATGAATATATTGGAGGAGCGGGTTGCACGCCGCAACAGAATTGATTGAAATGAACATACTGGGGGATCAGGTTGCATGCCACAATAGACTTATTAGACTTGCTCGGATTTCAGCTACTCAGAGGAGACTAGAGGTATAACTGCATGGCGTCCGCAGTTCTGAAGTCCCCGTCTACTTTACTTTAGCTGTGTGTTTGTTTCCAGACAACTTTATTTTATTCAGACCTTATTTGTATTATTCTAGAAGCTCGTGCACTTGTGACACCAATTCTGGGATGGTATTTAAACACCGTTGTTTTTATGAATTATTCACTACATTTCAGACTTTACTTCCGCATTTGTTCTTTGTTATTAATAAATTCAAAAATTATTTTAAAAATAGATAATATTATTCTAATGTTGGCTTGCCTAGCAAGTGAAATGTTAGGCGCCATCACGGTCCGAAGGTGAAAATTTCGGGTCGTGACAGAGGACAATATATAGTATATAATATATTTATACTATGTATAATATATAACTTCTTTAAGTATAAAGTATATTGTTTTATTTATATATGTTATTTGACCATTATTTCATATATATATATATATATATAATATATATATTATATCTATTATTTATTAATACATTTAAATATATACATTACCGAATCAATAAATATATATATATATATATATATATATATATATATATATATATATATATATCACTATGTAAATAGTATACAATATACTATATATCAGTTACATGCAATAGTGCAAAA
Source organism: Nicotiana tabacum (assembly GCF_000715075.1). NCBI lineage: Eukaryota > Viridiplantae > Streptophyta > Magnoliopsida > Solanales > Solanaceae > Nicotiana > Nicotiana tabacum. Next base: position 78,747,901 of record NC_134081.1, read on the forward strand.
AGATAGTATATTATTACTCAATGAACATAGACATATGGTGTAATCTCTTACCTATTTTCAATAAAAGCTAAAGTGTAACGATCCGATATATGAGTTACATGCAATAGTGCAAAAAGATAGTATATTATTACTCAATGAACATAGACATATGGTGTAATCTCTTACCTATTTTCAATAAAAGCTAAAGTGTAACGATCCGGCCTTTCGTTTCGAGAGTTATAGCCCCGTTTTCTCTATTTCTACTTCTTTTTGTATTATTTAGCTATATTATGTTATATCGGGTTAGTTGGTTCGGGACCGGAGTGGCTTCAGAGTGAATTGAGACACTTAGTCTCTTAAGTAGAAACTTAAGTTGGAAAACGCCAACCGAATATTGACCTATGTGTAAACGATCTCGAATTTGAATTTTGATGGTTCCGTTAACTATGTTAGGTGATTTTGGACTTAGGAGTGCGTCCGAAATATGATTTGGAGGTCCGTGATAGAATTAGGCTTGAATTGGCGAAATTGAAAATTTGGCGATTTCGGTCGGTAGTGAAAAATTTGATATCGGGGTCGGAATGGAATTCCGGAAGTTGGATTAGGTTCGTAGTGTCATTTGTGACGTGTGTGCAAAATTTGAGGTCATTCAGACGTGGTTTGGTTGGTTTCGGCATCGGTTGCCGAATTTAGAAATTTAGAAGTTCTTAGGCTTGAATCCGAGGGTAATTTGGTGTTTGGATGTTGTTTTGAGTGATTTGAAGGTTCGACTAAGTTTGTATGTTGATATAGGACTTGTTGGTATCTTTGGTTGAGGTCCCGAGGGCCTCGGGATGATTTCGGAAGGTTAACGGGACGTTTGAAGTTGGGAAAAATGCAGTTGGTGCTGCTGTTCTGGTGTGGCCGCACCTGCGGGTTGGGAACCGCAGGTGCGGAATTTAGTCACAGGTGCGGGGTTTGGAAGCCTGGGGTTTTATCGCAAAAGCGGATGAGGGGTAGCACCTGCGAGACCGCAGGTGCGAAGAGAAGATCGCAGGTGCGGGTTTTAGGACCTTAAGTGACTTCTGCAGTTGCGGGCTTTTGGGCGCAGAAGCAGAGGCCGCAGGTGCACTATCTGGACCGCAAATGTGGTTTTGCTGGGCAGAAAGGCATAAATTGAACCTTCGCGAATTTTTGGTCATTCTTCACAAATTCAACTCGGTTTTTTGAGCTCTTGGAGGGTTTTGAAGAGGGAATCAAGGAGGTTTCGTTGAGGTAAGTTATTTGAGCCCTAACACTTGTATATAGGGTGATTTTTCGTTGTTTAATCATGGTAATTAGTGAAAATGAGGGATTAGGGATTAAAATTTTTGGAAAGTAATTTAAGGATTTGAAGGACCAAACGATGTCGGATTTTGATGAAATTGGTATGGTTAGACTCGTGAGTGAATGAGCTTTCTAGTTTTGTAAATTTTATCGGATTTTGAGACGTGGGACTCGGGGCGGGTTTGAGCCAATTTTGGGTTTTTGTCTAATTTTGTAGCTTTTCTTGTGAAATTCATTCCATTAGCACGTATTTACGGTATTGTACTGATTATGAATAGATTCAGAGCATTTGGAAGGCGAGTCCAGAGGCAAGAGCATTGCGAGGTAGAGATTTGACCGGTTTGAGGTAAGTAACGATTGTAAATCTAGTCCCGAGGGTATGAAAACCCGGATTTTGTATCATTCTACTATTTTTAGTAACCCACATGCTAGGTGACGGGCGTATGGTCGTGCACTGTTGGGGATTTGTGACTTGTTCCGTCCCGTAGCAACTGTAAAGTTGCATACTTTGTTGAAACCATATGATACTTATATGTTTTAGAAAGAATTTCTGTAAATTGGGTCGAATGCCATGTTTAGGCCTTGCGCCAATGCTGTTTGGACCCTTATGGGCTGTTTCTTACCATCCTCTCATTGTTTTCGATTGAAAATCTATACTCAGTCATGTTTATACTTGTTTACCGTATAACTCAGTTTTATGACTCTATTTTGATACATATAAATGTTTTGGGCCGAATGCCCTGTTTTACTGAAATGCCCGAGTGGCTTGAGAGGTTTATGACTGAGTGAGGTCGAGGGCTTGATTTGTGAGGATGACTGTGGATCGGGGCTTCCCGCCTGCAACATACTTTATTATTATGGCACGTGAGTTATCCGTGCAGCAAGTGAGTTGTCCGTGCAGATTATAGCGCTTGGGCTAAATGAGCCTCTTCAGAGTCTGTACACACCCCCAATGAGCACAGGTACCTACTGAGTGCGAGTGTCGAGTGCTGAGTGACTGGGAGGCATGAGTGATTGTGAGGTATGCCCGAGTAGCAAGAGTGATTGTGAGGTATGCCTAAGTGGAACGAGTGATTGTGAGGTTTGCCCGAGGGGCTGTATATGAGGGATGTTTTTGCCCGAAGGGCTGTTTATGATTTCATCATTTTTGCTCACCTTTGCATTTTTCCTCTGTCTGAAAACTGTTGAAAAATATCTTTAAATGATTTTTACTGGAACTAGGTTAAACGAGTTGTTTTGATTCAAATCCTGATTTTTTAAAAGCATGTGGTATTTTACTGAGATTTTCCGATATGAATGTTATATGCTTTATTACTCGTCACTACTGCTCAGTCTTTATTTATTGTTGTTACATACTGAGTTGGCGTACTCACGTTACTCCCTGCACCTTGTGTGCAGATTCAAGTGTAGCTGGTCACGGTAGCTATTATTGAGTGTTCTGGTTGCAGATTTTCTTGGAGATAGCAAAGTAGTTGTTTGGCGATCGCAGCTGCTGCTCTTCTCCCTCTTATCTTCCTCTAGTTTTATTTAGCTATTTTTCAGGCTGAATTAGCCTTGATATTGTTAGACAAATTGTAGTAGATGCTCATGACTAGTGACACCCCGATGTCGGGCTTTTCCTTCCATACTTTTATTTTGATTGGAACTCCTTTACGAAGGTTTTTATGTTAAATAACTTTGAAATTATCTTTAAATTGAAAATATATGTTTGTTTTGTAAATGAGTCGGCTTACCTAGTTCCACGATAGGCGCCATCATGACAGGTTAGGTTTTTGGGTCATGACAGATTAGTATCAGAGCCTAGGTTACATAGGTCTCACGAGTCATGAGCGGGTTTAGTAGAGTCTTGCGGATCGGTACGGAGACGTCTGTACTTATCTTCATGAAGCTGCAGAACCTTTAGGAAACTCCACATTCTTTAATTCTTGTCTTGCGAATCTGTTGATTCTAGTAACTAAATATTTGTTGTTTCATTCTCTCACATATGGTGAGGACTCATACTACCGGTCAGGAGGGCCAGCCACCAGTACCACCAGCCAGGGCCGCGAGAGGTCGAGGCCGCAGTAGAGGTCGTGGTAGGGGCAGAGGTGTAGCCCGTACAGCAGCTGGGGCAGTACCTGCAGATCCACCGGTTGTCCCAGATCAGGACAAGGTTCCAGTTATTGATACACCAGCTCAGGCACCACATGTGCCTATAGTGATTCCAGGCCTTCAGGAGGCCCTAGCTCAGATTCTGACAGCGTGTACTGGCCTTGCTCAGGCGGTCTCTATTTCGACGGCCGCAACCACTTCTCAGGCCAGGGGGAGGCACTCAGACTCCCATCGCTCGCACACCCGAGCAGGTTATTGTCATGCCCCAAACTCAGGGAGCGTGACCGACCCTCAACCGAGAGAACCCGGTCGAGCAAGCCTATTAGACTTCCTTCTACCCAAACTCATCCATGAATAAAGAGGAGATATACTCCATTAATCAATCACTGAAAAGATTTTATTTACAACTTCCTTTTCATTCCCACTAGCAGCTTCATTCATAATTTTAAAAATATAATACGAGTTTATAGAATTAATGAAAAACATGATTTCCAAATACCAACATTGCTAGTTCAATTCCCAACTTCAACCACAACCCACAACCTGTCTACGGAGCCTCTAAGTACAATAGAAGGGTAATATGGAAATGCCGGCAACAAGGCCCCGGCTATACCTCAAAACACAGTACATAAGAAACAAAAGATACATGACCCCGAAATGAAATGGGGCTCACCAAATCAACTGAAAAGAGTGTACTGCTATCACTGATCAATGCCGCCTGCTGAAGAACCACCTCATCCATTAAAGATGCAGCGCCCCCGGCAAAAGGGACGTTAGTACTATCGAATAGTACTAGTATGTATAGCTAAAAATCCTCTTTCAAAATAGAATGCCCATATAAGAAAAGGCAACACATAAAAATAGTAAGTCACAATCAACAATATCCAAACGTCCAGTTAAAACATAATAATTTTTAAAATACGAACTTCATATATAATTTTGGTTGGGAGATCATTAGTACCGATATACCACCGTCTTTGTTAGCACGGAGTTCGATCATGCCCGATCGGCTAGGCCATCTCCCCACGAACAATGTGGTTTGACATGTTATGCGAAAGAAAGTTGTTACTAAGAGTAGTACCACCATATGCACAATATGGCGTCTGATCTCCACCCGATCAGCTAGGCCGCCTTCCCACATATGCCGTGTTGGTTAACTTTTCCAATCCACAAAGGTTCCAGTTTCATCCCAATTAAGGTGAATAATATCACAATTTCCAAAGGTTCCAATTTTATCCCAAATAAGGGGAATAATCCCAATCCACCCCTACACCGGCACGTGTAGTTTTAGGTGTGGGCCTTATGACCCACCCTTCCTCGGTATTGCTAATGATGCTCCCAAAAATAGTTTTGCTTTGATTTGCAAACAGAAATATCATAAATACAATTGTACTCACCTCAACATGTTTCACATTGTATGAATTCTCATTAGTATTTCCAGTCATTCACAACGACAATATGTCCTTGACTAATTAGGCCATTCACAAGATTCTTTATTCCTGGCACGATGGCCGTATTTCATATTACACACTTTGACCTCTTTCAATTTCAAAGATCACCATCAAGTATCAACATATAGGATATTTCAGAAATCATATACTTCAAATTCATTTGAAATGGAAACTTCAAACACAAATGGTTTCTTCCCAAAGAATGAGGCATACCAACCAACAATAGAAACACACATGAAAAATCATAAACAGTCAATACACCATTTACTCTTGCAATACTCTTCCCCAGAAATGACAATGTACAATTTCAACACATGAGTATATAGAACTCGAATCACACTGGATATATTTATAAATCAAAGCATTAGTTAAAGCAGCCACTAATGGGCATGAATTTAGTACAAAAGCTTTTAGACAATTCTATCTTCGAAGTCATTTTTAAACAATTGAGTCGAGGCTCATTTCACATTCTTTATCGCATCTTCTCAAATCATTTGCATTACTAGACACAATAACTTAAATTCTTAGCACGTTAGCCACACTCTATATCCCCAATTAACTTATTTCACTTCCAACCATCTTTATAGATTATCAACAATAAGACATTTCCAAATCAAGACTTTAGGTACACATATGAGCAATTTAAAGTCTTAAGAATATTGAGATTTTCTCACACAATTTGACATACTATCTTTCATTGAAACACGACTCAAAGCCATAACCTTTTAATACGTAACCCATAATTTGAAACTTACGGAAACATTATGGAATTCAATTCCAAGAGAGAAAGTTTAGCCAACATACCTCAATCGAGCTTCCTTAACTCTAGAATGATCCGGAATTCATAGCAATCCTGATCTATTTTGAGACATAACAAAATTGAACCATAATTAGGAAGATATTCATGGTCTCAGCTCATTTGAGCATTTTATCATACACTAGGTGTGCAAATTTAACCACAAGGTTCTTCTACAAGATTTCCTTCACTCCACAACCCAATCCTTACTTATTTCAGCTCAACAATCTTCCCACAATTCTTATTGGTACATGCATGTATAAATAATAATCTCATACCCATGAATCATACTCCTAATCAACCATCTTCTACCCAAATTCAAAATTGAAAACTAGGGTATGGAACCTTACCTCTTAGATGAAGAACTTATGGGTTTTCCTTGTTAATCTTCCAAGATTTGAGCAAGACTTGATGAATAATTAGCCTATGGTTTTCCTATCTCTCTAAAACACTCTCCATTCTCTTTAAAACATCAGATTTATGCTCAAAAATGACCCAAAGTGTGTATTTAACGAAGTAGGGTCGGGTTTTAAAAACCCAAAAATGGAGCTCCGGAACAGGTTCTACGGTCGCATATCGGTCACATAATTACAGACCAAAACGATCAAAAATATATCCGTGTATGCGGTCACTATGCAGTCTGCATAACTATTATGCAATCGCATAATGCACCGCATAACAGTTATGCGGTCGCATAGCCGACCGCATAATTGCCCCTAGACTGGCCCTTCTCCTGCTCACTCGGCCATTTGAAGAAAAGACATCGGATTATACAAAGTGTCCCTAATGCTCTGCGGCCATTATGCGCCCCGCAGAGTGATTATGCGATCGCATAACAGACCACATATACGCGTTTTTCCGCCAAAAAAATTTCTTTACTTTTCGGTGTAGATTTTATACCATCCTCAAACACGTAAGCCTACTCCGGCACCACGAAACCTTGAATTCACTTGCGAAATTTACGGGGCTTTACACTAAAATACTTCAAAATTTTCTGGGGTGTTACGTTCTCCTCCGCTTAGGATCATTCGTCCTCGAATGAGGGTCAAAATCCGTCATTAGCATTCAATGTGGTTCAACTGTTGGTTTAGACACACCAGTAGTTTCAAAATTTGGCTAACTTCCTAAATTTTCAAAAATTTTGCTAGAGTCTCCCCTGTAACTGGGCATATCCACCTGCCAGAGTAACACCAAAACAATTCCTAACAACACATCCACAACTTGACAAAGCATCACCATGTATAACAACGTCACTAATCTCATCATTACAGGCATTATAGTATCAAGAGTGGTATCTGGATATGAGCTGCACATATTTAAATCATAACACACAGAAGTACCTTTCAAATCACAATCATTTAACTATACACTCAAGTAGGGATATTTTATTTCCTTAATACTTTTGCCCCTCCATGTGGTCTCCTCGACTTACAGACTTCGCCATAACACATTAACGGAAACAATCTCAACTCCCGAACTTTTCTAACAAGGATAGCAAATAGTTGCTCATCACAATCCCATTATCCCTTATCTTCACCTTATTAGACATAGACACATGAAATATCGGGTACACGGAGAACAATAATAGGAAAACATCATACTCATGGTTTAGCCTATATCCTTTCAAAATTCCATAAGGCCTACTGTGACTTCACATACTTTACCTTTATTAACAATTCACATAGCATCATCATGCAGAAGATTTTATACAATCCTCAAACACGTAAGCCTACTCCGGCACCACGAAACCTTGAATTCACTTGCAAAATTTACAGGGCTTTACACTGAAAAACTTCAAAAATTTCCGGGATGTTACAGTTATTCAGGGACTTCAGACATCGGACGCACCACCAGCGCAGCCGGTTGCTGTTGCTCAGGATTATGTGGTTCCTGCTATGCCTGAGGATGATCAGCGTAGGTTGGAGAGGTTTGGGAGACTTCAGCCACCACCTTTCAGTGGCACAGAGAGAGAGGATGCTCAAGACTTTTTTGACATGTGTCAGAGGATACTCCGTACTGCTAGTATTCTGGAGATTTGTGGGGTCTCATTCACTACCTTTTAGTTTTCTGGGGCTGCACTCATATGGTGGGAGACGTACGAGAGGCGTAGGCCTGTTGGTGCAACACCCCTTACTTGGCAGCAGTTCTCCGTGGTCTTTTTGGAGAAGTTCGTGCCTCGATCCCAAGAGGAGCTGCGCAGACAGTTTGAGCGGCTTCGCCAGGGTGATATATCTGTGACACAGTATGAGATGCGATTCTCTGAGTTGGCCCGTCAAGTGATCTGGTTGGTTCCCACGGACAGGGAAAGAATCATAAGGTTTATTGATGGTCTCACTTATCAGCTACAGTTGCTCATGACCAGAGAGAGGTTTTCGGGTGCTACTTTTGATGAGGTTGTCGACATTGCTCGGCAGATTGAGATGGTTCGCGGTCAGGAGAGGGTTGAGAGAGAGGCCAAGAGGCCTCGTGGTCAGGGTGGATTCAGCGGTGCTCCTTTTGGGGGTCAGTTCCAGCACGGTAGAGATCGTCATTTCAGACAGGCTCAGTCAGCTCGGCCATTTCATCGGGGTGCATCATCTGGCCATATGTCATGACCCAAACTAACCTCTGTCGTGATGGCGCCTATCGTGGAACTAAGCAAGCCAAATCATTTTCAAAACAAACCGATATTTTCATTTCAAAGAAAATTTTAAGGTTATTTAACATACCTCCATTTAAAGAGTTCAAATCAAAGAAAAATAGACGTGCGGAAAAGAAAAGTCCGACATCGGGGTGTCACTAGTCATGAGCATCTACTACAATCTGTCTAACAATATCAAGGCTAACTCAGCCTGGAAAATATCTAAATACAACCAGAGAAAGATAAGAGGGAGAAGAGCATGGGCTACGATCGCCAAATAGCTACCTTACTATCTCCAAGAAAAACCTGCAACTAGAACACTCAATAACTGCTACCGTATCCAGCTATACTTGAATCTGCACACAATTGCAGGGAGTAACGTGAGTACGCCAACTCAGTAAGTAACAACAATAATAAAGACTGAGCAGTAGTGACGAGCAATAAAGCATATAACGTTCATATCATGAAATCTCAGTAAAGTACAACATGCTTTAAAAATCAGTGTTTGAATCGAATCAACTCGTTTAAACCCGGTTCCAGTAAGAATCATTTAAAGATAATTTTCTAATAGTTTTTCAAACAAAGGCTCAATGCAAAGGTGAGCAAAAATAATGAAATCATAAATAGCCCCGAGGGAAAAACATCACTCATATACAGTCCCTCGGGGAAACCTCGGCTCAATGCAAATGTGAGCAAAAATAATGAAATCATAAATAGCCCCAAGGGCAAAACATCACTCATATACAGCCCCTCGGGCATACCTCACAATCACTCTTGCCACTCGGGCATACCTCACAATCACTCATGCCTCCCAGCCACTCAGCACTCGGCACTCGCACTCACTAGGTACCTGCGCTCACTAGGGGTGTGTACAGACTCCGGAGGGGCTCCTTCAGCCCAAGCGCTATAATCTGCATGGACAACTCACGTGCTATCATAATAAAGTATGCTGCAGGCGGGCAGCCCTGATCCACACTCATCCTCACAAATCAGGCCCTCGGCCTCACTCAGTCATAAATATGTTGCAGGCGGGCAGCCCCGATCGACACTCATCCTCACAAATCAGGCCCTCAGCCTCACTCAGTCATAAATCTCTCAAGTCACTCGGGCATTTCAGTAAAACAGGGCATTCGGCCCAAAACAACATTTATATGCATCAAAATAGAGTCATAAAACTGAGTTATGCGGTAAACAAGTATAAACATGACTGAGTATAGATTTTCAATCGAAAACAGTGAGAGGATGGTAAGAAAAAACCCCTAAGGGTCCAAATAGCATTAGCGCAAGGCCAAAACATGGCATTCAGCCCAATTTACAGAAATTCTTTCTAAAACATATAAGTATCAAATGGTTTCAACAAAGTATGCAACTTTACAGTTGCTACAGGACGGACCAAGTCACAATTCTCCAATAGTGCACACCCACACGCTCATCACCTAGCATGTGCGCCACTTCAAAATAGTAGAATGATACGAAATCCGGGGTTTCATACCCTCAGGACTAGATTTACAATCGTTGCTTACCTCAAACCGCGAAATTCTTATTCTGTAATGTCCTTTCCTCGTGAATTGGTCTTCAAACGCCTCAAATCTGTTCATAAATAATTTGTTTCAGTCAATAAAATTCATTGGAATTAATTCCACAAGATAATAATGATTTTTCATAAAAATCCAAAAATTAGCTCAAAAATTGACCGCGGGGCCTACGTCTCGAAACTCGACAGAAGTTACAAAATCTGGAAATCCATTCAACCACGAGTCTAACAGAAGTTACAAAATCTGAAAATCCATTCAACCACGAGTCTAACTATACCAATTTTACAAAAATCCGACCCAACTCGACCCTCAAATCTTCGATTTAAACCAAGATGGTTTTCAACTTTTCCCAACTCAATTCACCAATTAAATGATAAAAACAACCATGGATTTGGGTAATTAAACCAGTATTGAGTTAAGAACACTTACCCCGTTATTTTCTCTGAAAGTCACCCAAAATCGCCTCACTTCCGAGCTCCAAATCGCCAAAAACTGATTTCAGAACTTGAACTCACTGCACAAACTTTTCTTCTTCGCGAATGCGATCAGTGCCTCGCGTTCGCGAAGCACAAAATACCTCCCGTCCAAATTCTTCTTTCGCGAACGCGACATCACCCTCGCGTTCGCGAAGCACAAAATGCCTCCGCTTCAATGCCTTCTACGCGAATGCGTTCAACCCATCGCGAATGTGATGCTTCGTTCCCTCTCACTACGCGAACGCGTAGACCAATTGCCTGGGGGCTTCGGCTGCTTCCTCTCTTCTTCGCGAACGCGTAACACATCTTGTGTTCGCGATGCACCCCCGGTCCACCCTTCGCGAACGCGTGCTTCTCTTCGTGAACGCGAAGAGCAAATATTTCCGGCCTCTCAGTTTCTCTTCGCGAACGCAAGGCTTCACTCGCAAACGCGATGAAGGAAACCAAATGGTGTATCAGAAAAATTTCAGCAGGGTTCCAAGTCCAAAATCCAACCCGTTAACTATCTGAAACTCACCCGAGCCCCTCGAGACCTCAACCAAATATACCAACAAGTCCTAAAATATCATACGGACGTAGTCGAACCCTCAAATCACCTCAAACAACACTAAAACCATGAATTACACCCCAATTCAAGCCTAATGAACTTTGAAATATCTAATTTCTACAAACAACTCCGGAACCTATCAAATCACATCTGATTGACCTTAAATTTGGCACACAAGTCATAAATGACATAATAGAGGTATTCCAATTTTTAGAATCGGATTCCGACCCCGATATCAAAAAGTCAACCCCCGGTCAAACTTCTCAAAAATTAAACTTTCGGCATTTCAAGCCTAATTCCTCTACGGACTTCCAAATAATATTTCGGACACGCTCCTAAACCCAAAATCACCATACGAAGCTATTGGGATCATCACATTTCAAATCCAAGATCATTTACACATAGGTCAATATCCGGTTGACTTTTCCAACTTAAGTTCTACTTAAGAGACTAAGTGTCTTAATTCACTCTGAAACCACTCTGGTCCCGAACCAACTAACCCGATATAACATAATGCAGCTGAATAACACAAAAGAAGTAGAAATGGTGAAAACGGGGCTATAACCCTCGAAACGACCGGCCGGGTCGTTACACCATGATTCTCACAGTTCTCATCAGGGCCACTCATCACTTAGTGCCCTTACAGTTCAGAGTTTGTCCCGTGCTCCACCTGTTCAGGGATATTCCATGCCAGGTTCTTCTACCAGTCATCCTAGTGTTAGGGGTTCCCTTCAGTTTCGACCGCCAGCACCAGAGAGTTGGAGGCAGTGTCCTCGTCGTCATGGAGGTTTATCTCAGCAGAGGAGTCAGCCTCCGACTACAGCACCAGCTACCTCACCACCCGCCCAGTCAGCTCGGGGTGGAGTTCAGTCAGCTAGGGGTCGCCCTAGAGGGGGAGGCAGATTAGGGGCTGGTCAGGCACGTTTCTATGCTCTCCCTGCCAGACTAGATGCTATTGCTTCAAATGCTGTGATTACAGGTATTGTCTCAGTTTGTCACCGAGATGCCTCAGTATTATTTGACCCTGGTTCCACGTATTCATATTTTTCCTCGTATTTTGCCCATTTTTTGGATATGCCCCGTGAGTCCTTAGTTTCATCTGTACATGTATCTACTTCTGTGGGCGATACTATTATTATGGACCACATATATCAGTCATGTGTGGTGACTATTGGGGGTCTGGAGACCCAAGTGGACTTTTTGTTGCTCAGTATGGTCTACTTTGATGTGATATTGGGTATGGATTGGTTATCTCCATGTCATGCTATTCTAGATTGTCACGCTAAGACGGTGACATTGGCTATGCCGGGAATGGGGGTTGAGTGGAGCGGTTCTGTAGATTATGTACCAAGTAGGGTGATTTCATATTTGAAGGCTCAGCGCATGGTTGAGAAGGGTTGCCTATCTTATTTGGCTTTTGTGAGGGATGTTAGTGCAAAGACTCCTGTCATTGATTCTGTTCCGGTGGTACGTGATTTTCCGGATGTGTTTCCTGTAGACCTGCCGGGCATGCCTCATGATAGGGATATTGACTTTTGTATTGATTTGGTGTTAGGCACTCAACCTATTTCAATTCTACCATATCATATGGCACCGACGGAGTTGAAGGAATTGAAAGAACAACTTCAGGAACTCCTTAATAAGGGATTTATTCGGCCTAGTGTATCACCTTGGGGTGCACCAGTGCTATTTGTGAAGAAGAATGATGGTTCCATGAGAATGTGTATTGATTGCAGGCAGTTGAACAAGGTCACAGTCAAGAACAAATATCCTTTGCCTCGCATTGATGATTTATTCGACCAACTTCAAGGAGCGAGGGTGTTCTCCAAGATTGATTTGAGGTCCGGTTATCACCAGCTGAAGATTCGGGATGCAGATATTCTTAAAACATCTTTCAGGACCCGATATGGCCATTATGAGTTCTTAGTGACGTCTTTTGGGCTGACCAATGCCCCAGCAGCATTCATGCATTTGATGAACAATGTATTTCAGCCCTATTTGGACTCATTCGTTGTTGTATTCATTGATGACATCCTAGTGTACTCTCGTAGCTAGGAGGAGCACGCTCAGCATTTGAGGATTGTATTACAGAGATTGGGGGAGGAGAAACTTTATGCAAAGTTCTCCAAATATGAGTTTTGGCTCAGTTTAGTAGCATTCTCGGGTCACGTGGTATCCAACGAGGGTATTCAGGTGGATCCGAAGAAGATAGAGGCGGTGCAGAGTTGGACTAGACCGTCCTCAGCCACAAAGATTAGGAGCTTTCTTGGTTTGGCGGGTTACTATCGTCGCTTTGTGGAGGAATTTTTATCTATTGCATCGCCCTTGACCAAATTGACCCAAAAGGGTGCTCCATTCAGGTGGTCGGATGAGTGTGAGGAGAGCTTTTAGAAGCTCAAGAGTGCTTTGACCACAGCTCCAGTGTTAGTTCTACCATCAGCTTCAGGTTCTTACACTGTGTATTGTGCTGCCTCGAGGATAGGCATTGGTTGTGTTTTGATGCAGGAGGGTAGGGTGATTGCCTATGCCTCGCGCCAGTTGAAGACCCATAAGAAGAACTATCATATCCATGATCTTGAGTTAGCAGCCATTGTTCACGCCTTGAAGATTTGGCGTCATTTTTTGTATGGGGTTTATTGTGAGATCTATACAGATCACCGGAGTCTGCAGTATCTGTTAAAGCAGAAGGATCTTAATTTGCGTCAGCCGAGATTGTTGGAGCTTCTTAAGGACTATGATATCACTATTTTGTACCATCCGGGGAAGGCCAATGTGGTGGCCGATGCTTTGAGTCGCCGGGCAGAGAGTTTGGGGAGTTTAGCATATTTTCCAGCAGCAGAGACACCTTTGGCATTGGATGTTCAGGCCTTAGCGGGCCAGCTTGTCAGATTAGATATTTCGGAGCCTAGTCAAGTATTGACTTGTGTGGTCTCCAGGTCTTCTCTTTATGACCGTATCAGGGAGCGTCAGTATGATGACCCTCACTTGCTTGTTCTTCAGGATAGGGTTTGGAGAGGTGATGCTAGGGATGTGACTATTGGTGACGACAACGTGCTGAGAATGCAGGGCATGATATTTGTGCCTAATGTAGATGGGCTTCGAGAGTTGATTCTTGAGGAGGCCCACAACTCGCGGTATTCCATCCATCCGTGTGCCGCGAAGATGTACCAGAATTTGAGGCAGCACTATTGGTGGAGGCGAATGAAGAAGGATATAGTTGGGTTTGTGGCTCGGTATCTCAACTGTCAGCAGGTTAAGTATGAGCATCAGAGATCGGGTGGCTTGCTTCAGATATTAGAGATCCCGGAGTAGAAGTGAGAGCGAATCACTATGGACTTTGTAGGTGGGCTCCCACAGACTTCGAGGAAGTTCGACGCTATTTGGGTTATTGTGGATTGGCTGACCAAGTCTGTGCACTTCATTCCAGTTGGTACTACTTATTCTTTAGAGCGGTTGGCTGAGATTTACATCCGAGAGATCGTTCGCCTGCATGGTGTCCCATTTTCCATCATTTCAGATAGGGGTACTCAATTTACATCACAGTTTTGGAGGGCCGTGCAGTGAGAGTTGGGTACTCAGGTTGAGTTGAGCATAACTTTTCACCCTCAGACGGACGGGCAGTCCGAGCGCACTATTCAGATGTTAGAGGACATATTGCGTCCTTGTGTCATTGACTTTGGGGGTTCATGGGACCAGTTTCTGCCACTCGCGGAGTTTGCATATAATAACAGTTATCAGTCGAGTATTCAGATGGCTCCGTACGAGGCTTTATATGGGAGCAGGTGTAGATCTCCGGTTGGATGGTTTGAGCTGGGTGAGGCTAGGCTCTTAGGTACAGACTTGGTCCAGGATGCATTAGATAAGGTGAAATCGATTCAGGAGCGGCTTCGCACGATGCAGTCTAGGTAGGAGATCTATGCAGATAAGAAGGTCCGTGATGTGTCTTTTATGGTTGGGGAGAAGGTTTTGCTGAAGGTATCACCCATGAAAGGTGTTATGAGGTTTGGGAAGAGGGGCAAGTTGAGCCCCTGGTTCATTGAGCCTTTTGAGGTGCTTCAGAGAATAGGGGAGGTGGCTTATAAGCTTGCCTTGCTACCCAGCTTGTCAAGTGTGCATCCAGTGTTTCATGTTTCCATGCTCCGAAAGTATATTGGAGATCCGTCCCATGTTTTGAATTTCAGCACGGTTCAGTTGAAGGGTGATATGACTTATGATGTGGAGCCGGTGGTTATTTTGGATCGGCAGGTTCGAAGGTTGAGGTCAAAGGATATAGCTTCAGTGAAGGTACAATGGAGAGGTCAGCATGTAGAGGAGGACACCTGGGAGACCGAGCGGGAGATGCGGAGCAGATATCCACGCCTATTCGAGACTCCAGGTATGTTTCTAGACCCGTTCGAGGACGAACAGATGTTTAAGAGGGGGGATGTAACGACCCGGCCAGTCGTTTCGAGAGTTATAGCCCCGTTTTCCCCATTTCTACTTCTTTTTATGTTATTTAGCTATATTATGCTATATCGGGTTAGTTGGTTCGGGACCAAAGTGGTTTCAGAGTGAATTGAGACACTTAGTCTCTTAAGTAGAAACTTAAGTTGGAAAAAGTCAACTGGATGTTGACCTATGTGTAAACGATCTCGGATTTGAATTCTGATGGTTCTGTTAGCTCCGTTAGGTGATTTTGGACTTAGGAGTGCGTCCGAAATGTGATTTGAAGGTCCGTGGTAGAATTAGGCTTGAGTTGGCGAAATTGGAAATTTGGCGATTTCGGTCGGTGATGGAAAATTTGATATCGGGGTCGGAATGGAATTCCGAAAGTTGGAGTAGGTTTGTAGTGTCATTTGTGATGTGTGTGCAAAATTTGAGGTCATTCGGGCGTGGTTTGGTTGGTTTCGGCATCGGTTGCCGAATTTGGAAATTTAGAAGTTCTTAGGCTTGAATTCCAGGGTAATTTGGTGTTTGGATGTTGTTTTGAGTGATTCGAAGGTTCGACTAAGTTTGTATGTTGATATAGGACTTGTTTGTATCTTTGGTTGAGGTCCCGAGGGCCTCGGGATGATTTTGTAAGGTTAATGGGAAGTTTGAAGTTGGGAAAAATGCAGATGGTGTTGCTGTTCTGGTATGGCCGCACATGCGGGTTGGGAACCGCATGTGCGAGTTTCGCAGGTGCGGAATTTAGTAGCAGGTGCGGGGTTTGGAAGCCTAGGGTTTTATCGTAGAAGCGGATGAAGGGTCGCACCTGCGAGACTACAGGTGCGAAGAGGTGATCGTAGGTGCGGGTTTTAGGACCTTAAGTGACTTCCACAGATGCGGGCTTTTGGGCGCAGAAGCGTAGGCCGCATGTGCGGTTTTGCTGGGAAGAAAGGCATAATTGAACCCTTCGCGAATTTTTGGTCATTCTTCACAATTTCAACTCGGTTTTTAGAGCTCTTGGAGGGTTTTGAAGAGGGAATCAAGGGTGTTTCGTTGAGGTAAGTTACTTGAGCCCTAATACTTGTATATATAGTAATTTTTCGTTGTTTAATCATGGTAATTAGTGAAAATGAGGGGTTAGGGCTTGGAATTTTTGGAAAGTAATTTAAGGATTTGAAGGACCAAACGATGTCAGATTTTGATGATATTAGTATGGTTAAACTCGTGAGTGAATGAGCTTTCTAGTTTTGTAAATTTTGTCGGATTTTAAGACGTGGGCCCGGGGGCCGGGTTTGAGCCAATTTCAGGTTTTGGTCTAATTTTGTAACTTTTCTTGTGGAATTTATTCCATTAGCGCGTATTGATGGTATTGTACTGATTGTGAAAAGATTCAAAGCATTTGGAGGACGAGTCCAGAGGCAAGAGCATTGCGGGGTAGAGATTTGACCCGGTTTGAGGTAAGTAATGATTGTAAATCTAGTCCTGAGGGTATGAAACCTCGGATTTTGTATCATTCTACTATTTTTAGTGACGCACATGCTAGGTGACGGACGTGTGGGCATGCACTGTTGGGGATTTGTGACTTGGTCCGTCCCGTAGCAACTGTAAAGTTGCATACTTTGTTGAAACCATATGATACTTATATGTTTTAGAAAGAATTTATGTAAATTGGGCTGAATGCCATGTTTGGGCCTTGCGCCAATGCTGTTTGGACCCTTAGGGGCTGTTTCTTACCATCCTCTCATTGTTTTCGATTGAAAATCTATACTCAGTCATGTTTATACTTGTTTACCGCATATCTCAGTTTTATGACTCTATTTTGATGCATATAAATGTTTTGGGCCGAATGCCCTGTTTTACTGAAATGCCCGAGTGGCTTGAGAGGTTTATGACTGAGTGAGGTCGAGGGCCTGATTTGTGAGGATGAGCGTGGATCAGGGCTGCCCGCCTGCAGCATATTTATGACTGAGTGAGGCCGAGGGCCTGATTTGTGAGGATGCGTATGGATCGGGCTAAAGGAGCCCCTCCGGAGTCTGTACACACCCCCAGTGAGCGCAGGTACCTACTGAGTGCGAGTGTCGAGTGCCGAGTGCTGAGTGATTGGGAGACATGAGTGATTGTGAGGTATGCCCGAGTGGCAAGAGTGATTGTGAGGTATGCTCGAGTGGCACGAGTGACTGTGAGGTTTGCCCGAGGGGTTGTATATGAGTGATGTTTTTGCCCGAGGGGCTGTTTATGATCTCATCATTTTTGCTCACCTTTGCATTTTTCCTCTGTCTGAAAACTGTTGAAAAATATCTTTAAATGATTTTTACTGGAACTGGGTTAAACGAGATGTTTTAATTCAAATCCTAATTTTTTAAAAGCATGTGGTATTTTAATAAGATTTCCCGATATGAATGTCATATGCTTTATTGCTCGTCACTACTGCTCAGTCTTTATTTATTGTTGTTACTTACTGAGTGTCACGACCCAATTTTTCCTCTGTTGGGTATCGTGATGGCACCTAGTCTTAGGGACTAGGTAAGCCTAACAATAATTAAAACAGCAACATTATTTAAATATAATCTCTTAAAATTTCAAAACCGGTAGTACAAATCATAAGCTCTACAGAGTATTTGCTAGAAAACTTCGAAATACAACTGTCCAGAAATAAAAATAAACAGTGCAAAATGAAAAGGTTGAAGGTGACTCCGAAGTCTGCGAATACAGCAACAGGTTTACCTTGAGTCTCCGAAGCGCGGTGATCATTTTCCTCTTCGCGTTCGTGTGTCACTTCGCGAACGCGAGATAGGGAATGTGAACGCAAAGAAGGGGGGGTGGCAGAACTTCGCGAACGCGAGAGGGTGACTGCGAACGTAAAGAGGAAATATTTCACCCTCCAAAATAACACTACGCGAACGCGAAGGCAAGGAAGCGAACGCGATGAAGGAAATCAGATGACAGATAACAGCAGTTCAAAAATAGGGGGAAAAGACCCGTAGCCCATCCGAAACTCAACCGAGGCCCCCGTCTAAACATACCAACAACTCAACAAGTCCCATAACCTAACACGGACTCGTTCGAGGTCTCAAATCACATCAAACAACGTCGAAACTACGAATCGCACCATGAATTGAACTTATAAATTTCAAATCTTTCAACTTCTAAAACTCGTGCCGAAACCTATCAAATCAACTCGGAATGACATCAAATTTTGCAGGCAAGTCCCAAAATAACATAACGGATATGTTCCAACTCTCGGAATCGCATTCCGACCCCGATATCAAAAAGTCCACTTCCGGTCCAAATCTCCAAAAATTCGACTTTCGCCATTTCAAGCCTAAATCAGCTACAGACCTCGGATTTACAGTCCGGACATGTTCCTAAGTCCAAAATCACCTAACGGAGCTAATAGAATCGACGGAACTCCATTCCGGAGTCGTCTTCACATACTTCCAACTACGGTTAACATTCTAAGACTTAAGCTTCCGTTTTAGGGACTAAGTGTCCCAAATCACTCTGAATCATCCGGTAACTGAATTCAATCACGCACGCAAGTCAATACACCTAATATGAAGCTTCTCATGGCCTTAGGCCACCGAACGAGACTTAATTTCTCAAATTGACCGGCCGGGTCGTTACACTGAGTTGGCGTACTCACGTTACTCCCTGCACCTTGTGTGCAGATTCAGGTGTAGCTGGTCATGGTAGCGGTTATTGAGTGTTCTGGTTGCAGATTTTCTTGGAGATAACAAGGTAGCTGTTTGGCGATCGCAGCCCCTGCTCTTCTCCCTCTTATCTCCCTCTAGTTGTATTTAACTATTTTCCAGGCTCTGTTAGCCTTGATATTGTTAGACATATTGTAGTAGATGCTCATGAATAGTGACACCCCGATGTCGAGCTTTTCCTTCCGCACTTTTATTTTGATTGGAACTCCTTTACGAAGGTTTTTATGTTAAATAACCTTGAAATTATCTTTAAAATGAAAATATCGGTTTGTTTTGGAAATGAGTCGGCTTGCCTAGTTTCACGATAGGCGCCATCACGACAGGTTAGGTTTTAGGGTCGTGACAGAAAGGATATCTTCTAAGAGATGATTCATTGTATTTGAGTTGTAATAGATTTGATTAGGCTAAATTTTAGGGATTTAAAGATTTTTTAAGAAATAATTGGTTGTTGTCAATTCAGTTAATCTTAAATTTAGGAAATGATGAGAATCTCGTTAAATTTGCTAAATTTTTGGGATTCTTATTAAATAATTTTCGTAGAGAGAGGAGATTTTTTAAGCTGAATAATTATTAATCTATATCTATATTATTATAAAAGCACGAATACAATGCCGGTTTATAAAAATAACCTTATAATATTAAGCATAATAACTCATAATAAAAGGACATAACCGGAATTGTAGATATTAGCCTTATAATCCTATTAGTTTTAGGATATAATACTGCACATTAGCAATCCAACATGATTACCTTTGGGAATCCTATTAGTATAATTACTTTTCGACTGTCTAATTCATATAAAATTGAACAAGTAAATATCTCTAGACATGTAATCCTATTACTTTTAGGATATACTTCTTAAAAATTCCTATTACTAATTTAATTTGAATACGTATTATAATGTCCTATTACTAATTTAATTTGAGAATGTATTATATTGTCCGAATTCATTTAGAAAAATGAGAGCCTATATTATTATAAAAGTATCAATATAATGTTAATATACCAAAATAGCCCCAAAATATTAAACAAAAGAACTCAAAAGTAAAGGGCATAACTGCAATAACTTATTTTTTGGACTACAATAGCTTCTATGCTAATTTTTAATATTTTAAAATTAATACAATTTGTCTATTAAATTCTTAATAATTTTTTTAGGAAAGTTTAATAAAATTAATTTTATCATAATCCTCTGCATTGGCAATACATTACCACTCCATAATGTCAAATACCAAAATAAAATTAAAAGTAATAGTAAATGGACTGCATAAAGAGTTAAAATTGAGAAAAATACCCCCATGATAATATATTTTTATATTATATTTGAATTATTTTCCTACTTAAATAATATTTTTTATCAATTTTTCGTGTAATATTAAAAAATACCCAATTATTAAACAACAACTAAAAGATATTTAAGAATGTAAATGTATGAGAAAGAGAAAAAAATGGTTGGTAAGAGTCAATACCACTAATAATTCTATAGATATAAAGATCTAAAAGTGAAATGTCATATCAATCTTTACTCTTTGAAAATAAAATTTATTGTGGACAAAATTATAATTAAGATTAAATATTCAAACAAGAGATGAACTAATATTAAGATTTGAATCAACATAGAGTAAATTATTTTTATGTTAAAATAAAATAATTAAATCTTTTAATTAATTATTTAAAGAGAATCCAATTCAATTATTTTTTAAATTCATCATATGAGTAAAATTCTTATTCAAGTTTTAAAAAAATCTTAGAGTACATAGACTTATTCCATAAAAACAGCGTTAGAATAAAAGTAAAAAAGTTAATATATTATTAAGAATCAAAATGTTATACAAGTGTCCGAGGACGCACAATCAAAATTAAATCCAAAACAAGAACAAGTTTTTAAAACTATATTATAAAGAGTCAACTTTGCTATAACGGGGTTATTCTTTGTAGATGCCTCCGACGGAATCGATATAATATTTTTATGTCATGCATTACTTGCAAATATCATATCAAGAGGCATGGACATTGTTAACAATAATAGTAAGTGGTGTACCAAAAATAATTTTATTGTGAGGTCACCCACTTTAAATTTAATATACCTCTTCAAACAACTTAAATAACCATCACAAAAATATCAAAGTAGAGCAATGATGCTAAATTTATAAGGAAAAAAAATTGATAATATAGAATGAAGCACTTATGGCTGAGTGTCAAACGGGGTTCTAAAGATATATTAGATATTAATGAACTGTTTGGTGAAAAATTGATGGTTTGGAAGGTAATTTATGTCAAATACTACGAGAAGTTCCAAAATCGACAAAAACAGAGACTGTAAAAGCTAGTTTGCCAAAGTTACTTCTTGCCTCAAATGAAAAAGATTCAACTGACAAGAAATATAAAGTAAGAACAAATCCAGTATTCAGTGCCTTCTTTCTTCGTGTCGAAAATGAATAAGAGCATCCAATAAAAGATGATTTGGTTCTTCCTGAACACTAGGTTATCAATCCCAATGGTAATAGTAATGCATATAATCAGATAAATATTTATATCATTAGATTAAAACGTAATTTGTGCAAATCGCAATATATTATCTTGCACGAACAACTGTATGTTGCATTTTCAAGAGGGATATCAAGATCGACAACAAGAGTTCGAGTTAAGGCAGAGCAACCAAAGCATTAGGAGGAAACATACACAAAAAAATATTATCCACAAAAAAGTGTTCATTAAGATACCATCACATTAAATACTTTTAAACTATAATATGTAATTATCTAACTACCATGACAAAATTGATCATTTGTGTAAGTTTTGATGATGTCCTTTTATTTTATATTCATGTATTATGCTAATGTAAATATTTTTCGGCATTTAGATGATTGTTGTATTATTATACATAAAAAAAATTTTATTAATTAAATTGTATTGTTCCTTCGTATAAATAAATGTTTAAATCATCACGTGTCATTATTAACGTGCAACGCACGTTCATAGATACTAGTTGTATAAAATATTATACAAAACGTAAATCAAATAATAGTTGTAGATGCTGTAATATACTCTAATAGAAGTTGTATTTACGAAAATTTCCCTTAATTCTTAAACAGAGGCTCAAAAAATGGTTAGTAGTGAACTTCACCGTTTCAAGATAGTGTGAGTAGGCCCAAAACGGACCGCCAATACAGAAAGATGGAGGGAGAAGTGCACAGTTAGCTACTAATTAGATATGTCTTTACTCTTTAGCCACTGCTTAAAATGTATTTACTCTTTAGTCAGTGCTTAATAAATTTTTACCCGTCCGGATGAAAATATACCTGTGCTAGATATGGATGTTGTGTAAATATTAAGGACATGGTGTCCTTAACTTCATGAATACTGTGTAAATATTAAGGACAAAGTGTCTTGTATTTGCACCTCCCGTTATTAAACTTTAGGATATCATGTCCTTAACTTCATATGTGCAGTATAAAATTTAAGGACATGTCGTCCTTAACTTCATGTGTGCAGTGTAAATGTTAAGGACATAATGTCCTTAACTTGTATTTGCACCTTCTGTTGTTAAACTTTAGGACCTCGTGTCCTTAACTTTATATGTTCAGTGTAAATATTAAGGACATGATGTCCTTAACTTCATGTGTGTGGTGTAAATATTAAGGACATATTGTCTTTTACTTTATGAGTGTTGTGTAAATATTAAGGACATGGTGTCCTTAACTTCATGAATGTTGTGTAAATATTAATGATAGAATGTCCTGTATTTGCACCTTCCGTTGCTAAACTTTAGGACATCATGTCTTAACTTCATATGTGCAGTGTAAATGTTAAGGACATGGCGTCCTTAACTTCATGTGTGCAGTGTAAATGTTAAGGATACCATGTCCTTAATATTCACACAGCACTCATAAAAAAAGGGTAAAAATATCTTATCATATTAATTTTAATAGAGTAGTGACTATTTTTGCTCAACATTAAAAAAAAAAATACGGGATAAAAACTAAATAACATGTTAAAAAGTGGCTATGCCACGCCATTTCTTCAAAGATGGACTCGAAGCCCAGGAGCGTGTCGGGGAGCCTATGT
Organism: Nicotiana tabacum; assembly: GCF_000715075.1. Lineage (NCBI taxonomy): Eukaryota > Viridiplantae > Streptophyta > Magnoliopsida > Solanales > Solanaceae > Nicotiana > Nicotiana tabacum. The sequence continues at coordinate 78,770,886 of NC_134081.1, forward strand.
CGACCCAAAATACCAATCGGGAATCAATTGTCAGAGTAGCCGTTTATTGAATTCCAGCTACATAACAGTAAACCAGAACTAGAGCTTGCGGAAAAGAAATGGAGGCGGCGAGTTTCACTTCAACTTCACAGTTCTTAACAGCTAAATCTTCTTCTTCTTCCTCTTCGTCGACGACATCGTATCCGTCCTTTTCCTCCACTTCTCAATCTCTTTATTCCCTACGTTACAAGCCCCATGCTAAAGCTCTGAATTGCAAATCTTCCAGAAGCTTCTCAGTCCGCGCCTCTGCCGGCGGCGCCGATGATTCTGGTGTTCTCTCAATTTCCCCTTCTAATACTGACAATTAAACAATGCGCAAAATCACATACGCTGTTAATTATATCTAGAATGATATTTTTCAATTCCATGCTGGCAGCGTGATGCCCCTTGTTTTTATAATCATATTTTGACTGTAAGTTTTTTTTTTTTTGCAGTGGTAACTCTACTTGACTATGGTGCTGGCAATGTGCGAAGTCTCAGGAATGCAATTAAGTATCTCGGTTTTGACATCAAAGATGTATACTCTTTCACTTTTACTTTTCTGTTACTACTTTTGTGACTTTTTTTTAAGTACTTAAATTAGGATTATTTGTAGGAGATTAAAAGAAATACTATTCAAAGAAGAATGTATATATGGCACTAAATACTTCCACATGCACATCACTAACATAGTTTAGAGGTACTCTTATGTTCAACCTTAACTGTTTATACGTTGAGAATATGAGGATAATCATGCCCGTTAATAGCCGTGTAGTCAACCGATGAATCATGAAGTAATTCTTATGCTTTCCTTTTATTTTGGGGAGGTGTGGAAAGTTTGTTACAAGAGCAAGCCAAAGCCAGAAGGGAGAAATTATCCATGGATATTGAGTTTTTGTTGCTCTCTTTTCTTACCATTATTATTTCAATGTCTTCCAGGTCCAAACACCAGAAGACATTTTGAAAGCAAAACGACTCATTTTTCCTGGAGTTGGTGCTTTCGCTCCAGCTATGGATGTGCTAAATAAGAAAGGGTAAAATTCACTGACATAATCCATAGGGATGGAATTGTTTATATGTTCAGTGCTTTTCGTTGTAAATAAACAAGTAAATTACTTTATTGATAATTTTACCCGTTTGAGAATCTCATAGCTTGAGCATGGTTATGGGATAATACAACCTCTCGCTCCATATCTATGTAAAAGATAAGTTGTTTATTTGCTCGAGAGTAATCAAACCAGTATTTAGCATTTACTGCGAGACGTTTTCCTCAAAAAGGTACTAATAAAAGCACAAACAAAATAATTATAACACCAGTTAAAAATATATTGTACTAATCTATTTTGGTTAAAGCTTTTGCAAAGATAAGAACATGTTTATGGAAAGTTCGTCCGCCTTTATTGGTAATTGGTTCTCATGTTTTATTTTTCTCGCTCCATATAAATTAGGTTCTTTTTTCCTTCTCTGAAAATTACGGGGAAAAATTGCCATGCAGAATGGCTGAAGCACTTTGTACTTATATTGAGCAAGATCGCCCATTCCTAGGCATTTGTCTTGGGCTCCAACTACTTTTCGAGTCAAGTGAAGAAAATGGACCAGGTCAGCTACTAAGATTGACCTCCTACGTTTATGTATGGCTTTAGACATTTCATATCAACTAGTTCTAGTGAAGTCGCTTTTATCTAACTGTAAAAAGAAACCTCATGCAGCGAGATGCTTAACTTATTGACTACGAGTTTATTGTATATTCCAATAATGAACAGGATCATTCAGCATTTAAATGGTTATATATTTTGGAATATATTTTCATAGAGGAGAATCCATGGCTTACATTTGTAGCGATAAGAATTTGTCTATGGTAAGAAATGAAGTTGGGCCATCCACCAACTTTTCATATTGGCTGGAATGCACTTGATATAGCAAAAGATACTCAGATATTGGATGACATTGGAAAATCCAATGTCAATTTCTACTTTATATAAATTCCCCAAATTCATGTTATTGTTATGTCTCCATAGCAGAGTATATATTTATTTGTTTGCCTGCAATTTCGTACATTTTAACGTATAGCTCCTTCATTTGAGAAACTGACTCTTCAACATGTTTATCAGTAAAGGGTCTTGGTTTGATTCCTGGAGTAGTTGGACGTTTTGACTCTTCTAAAGGGATCAGAGTACCTCATATTGGCTGGAATGCACTTGATATAGCAAAAGATACTCAGATATTGGATGACATTGGAAAATCCAATGTCAATTTCTACTTTATATAAATTCCCCAAATTCATGTTATTGTTATGTCTCCATAGCAGAGTATATATTTATTTGTTTGCCTGCAATTTCGTACATTTTAACGTATAGCTCCTTCATTTGAGAAACTGACTCTTCAATATGTTTATCAGTAAAGGGTCTTGGTTTGATTCCTGGAGTAGTTGGACGTTTTGACTCTTCTAAAGGGATCAGAGTACCTCATATTGGCTGGAATGCACTTGATATAGCAAAAGATACTCAGATATTGGATGACATTGGAAAATCCAATGTCAATTTCTACTTTATATAAATTCCCCAAATTCATGTTATTGTTATGTCTCCATAGCAGAGTATATATTTATTTGTTTGCCTGCAATTTCGTACATTTTAACGTATAGCTCCTTCATTTGAGAAACTGACTCTTCAATATGTTTATCAGTAAAGGGTCTTGGTTTGATTCCTGGAGTAGTTGGACGTTTTGACTCTTCTAAAGGGATCAGAGTACCTCATATTGGCTGGAATGCACTTGATATAGCAAAAGATACTCAGATATTGGATGACATTGGAAAATCCAATGTCAATTTCTACTTTATATAAATTCCCCAAATTCATGTTATTGTTATGTCTCCATAGCAGAGTATATATTTATTTGTTTGCCTGCAATTTCGTACATTTTAACGTATAGCTCCTTCATTTGAGAAACTGACTCTTCAATATGTTTATCAGTAAAGGGTCTTGGTTTGATTCCTGGAGTAGTTGGACGTTTTGACTCTTCTAAAGGGATCAGAGTACCTCATATTGGCTGGAATGCACTTGATATAGCAAAAGATACTCAGATATTGGATGACATTGGAAAATCCCATGTCTATTTCGTACATTCTTATCGGGCAACGCCGGTACTACTTTTCATTGCATAAATATATATTGATGGTGACTCCATCCTCTTTTTTCTCAGTTGCTTTTTCATTTAGTAAACTGCCAAGCAACTTATTTCAGACATTTCTCCTATTTTAGTCAGATGATAATAGAGAATGGATATCATCAACTTGCAAGTATGGTGACAATTTCATAGCATCCATTCAGAGGGGAAATGTCCATGCAGTTCAGTTTCATCCCGAGAAGAGTGGTGGTATAGTGACCTCCTCTTTATAACTTTTTTATGTTAGATCAATTAAAATTATGTTTTATCTGATGAATGTAGCATAGAAGGCATGGAAGTGATCACAATGTAAGCATAGCCAGCCAAATGTCATTGGAGAATTTGTTAAGGAGATAGCCGATTTTTTTAATCATTAATAATATAGTCCTTTTTACCTTTTGCATGTCATTCAAAGATACTTTAATTTGTTTTCTCATCTTTGAAGAGTTCAGAAATAACCCTTTTAAATTTTAGTCCATTATGGTTAATCACAATATGAAATTTGTAAATAAAAAGCGTGCACACATACACACACATGTATCCCCTTAAAACTGTTTAGTTTTTGTTTTCCTTTTAATCACTATCTCATTAAACTGCTGGGTAATGTTTCCAGATGTTGGCCTTTCTGTATTGAGGAGGTTCTTGAATCCAAAATCTGGGAGAACACAGGTATTAATGATGCTTATGATTTGAGTTAGTGTGTTACTTCTCAAGTTAATTGTTCAAAGCATCTAACACATGAAAGCTTCATGCAAGACAGAAGCTAGTCCAAGGGAATGCCTCTAAACTTGCAAAAAGGGTAGGTCACATTCATCATGTAGTAATTTGATTCCCGGAATTTTTTATTTAATTTTGTAACACTGAAGTTTGCAATTTTTTCGACTACTCAGGTTATTGCATGTCTTGATGTAAGGACTAATGATAAAGGTGATCTGGTTGTAACCAAAGGAGACCAATATGACGTTAGAGAGCACACAAAAGAAAATGAGGTCAGTAAGCATTATTCATCGGTTAACCATCAGCTGTTCAATGTTGGAGTAGGTTTTCAAACAGTTGAGAGCGGACACTATAAATTATAACCATTACATAAAAATCAGAGCCAATAAAATTTATATAGAAAAGGAGATCGTTTACGTTATCAAAAAAAGAAAGAAAAGGAGATCGTCTCTAGACGTAAAAACTAAGAAGGATTACGAGGACAATAAAGTATTGTTATTATTTTGTTTAAAAAAATAAAGGGTTATTCTTCCGCTAATAAAAAGGAAAAAGAATTTCTAGTTCTTATTCGTTTGTCTAGTCTATTGCCTATGAGGTTAGAAAATGGAAGCTAGAAAGCTGTAAGTTTTTCGGCTAGCAGACCTCATGGCACAGTGAGATAAGAGGTTCAGGCTCGTACTTGTAAGTTACCTAAAGGAAAAGAGAAGGAACAACAGAAAAATAATGAGGAAGCATGTTAACTAGCTGATTTATAGCCTCTTAAGGTTCTTGGTGTCAGGTACTTGATCCACTTGGTGAATAATTTTTTTATCAGTAGTCTAACTATGTACTATATAGCTATTCTGGAATACTCTGGTTCTTTGACATCTAGAATTTATGGCTCTTATGCTGAAGCCATGTGGATTTCGTACTTGATTTTAATCTTCCAAAAATTGCTCCTCTATTTGAACATGATTGTCTTTCCTGAAGGTGAGGAACCTTGGCAAGCCAGTGGATCTTGCTGGACAGTATTACAAGGATGGGGCAGACGAGGTTTACCTTAGCATTACCTATCCCGGACTCCATGTTACTCTATCCCGATGATAAACTAATCAGTTATTTCTCTGGTTTTAGGTTAGCTTTTTAAATATTACTGCTTTCCGAGACTTCCCCTTGGGCGATCTGCCAATGTTGCAGGTCTGTTCTGTACTCTTCTTTTTGTGTTATGTAGTTAAATATCTGAGTAATTATTAAAATCCTTCCCAATAAAGAGAATGGTTATGATAATTTCTGCTCCTTGATTTGCCATTTAGGTATTGAGGTATGCATCAGAGAATGTTTTTGTGCCATTAACCGTTGGAGGAGGTATTAGAGACTTCAAAGATGGAAATGGCAGGTTTATGTTTTTCTCCATAATTTTCACTTTCTTTTCCTTGCAGTATGGCTATTTGCAAGGCCGGCTCTAATGTTATAAGAGATAAGGCTTATGCCTTAGGCCCCCAAATTTGGGGGGACCTATTTTTAAAAAAATAATAGATTTATAGGTGTTTAAAAAATAATATTTAGTACTTTTAATACAAAAGTTGGTTTTTAATATAAAAGAAAAGAAAGCTCTTTATATATTTATAAATAAAGTAATAATTTGACTTACTTAAAAATAGATAGATGAACTGTTTTCAAACGTTCCAATTTTTTACTTTTTACTCCTTCATTAGCTAACGTGTAAATTTTTTATTCCCCTTTCTTAATTTGTTCAAATCAATCTTTCTTTTTCCCAATCTCTTCATATTTTAAAAACCTCTACATATTTTTTGTCTTTCTCTTTCTTATAAGACTCACATTCTTTCTCCAAGGTTTTATTAGTTTAAGTGTTCAACAATACGTTTAAACTTCCAATAGTTCTATACTTCTATTGCTCTACAATATCTTATCTAAAATCAACAATATCTCAAGAAAGACTAAATGAGTTGTCTATAATATCAATTGAAAAAGAATTATTAGAAAAAATCGATTATAAAAAAGATTATTAACAACTTTATATCTCAAAAAGCTGAAAAATTAGATTTCAACATATTTTAAAACTTTCTTTTAAAAATTTAGGCCTCATATTAAATTTTGGCCTTAGGCCCCCGCATGTGCTTGAGCCTCCCCTGGCTATTTGCTATCCCTGTTCATACATCACTATTTGTTTTCTTTGAATCCTCCAAATTGGTTCCCTAAAACTGAGTTGACAAATTGAATAATGTTCATTTGGGAATGTGGATAAGGATCAAAGTTCACTAGTTCTTATATGGACTTACTTCGCAGATACTACTCTAGTTTGGAAGTTGCCTCAGAATATTTTCGTTCTGGAGCAGACAAAGTTTCTATTGGAAGTGATGCCGTTTATGCTGCGGAAGAATACTTAAAATCTGGAGTATGTGATACTCATTTGTATGAAAATTACTGCATATTTTTCCAGAGAAAAAATGCTTCCTTATTTACTTTTATATTAACGTTATTCTGTCTTTTTGTTTTGCTTACTGTCTTTGAAGGTGAAAACTGGAAAGAGCAGTCTAGAGCAGATCTCCCGAGTTTATGGAAATCAGGTTTGGTTTAAAGCCATGTATAACTTAATGCTATTTCTTCATATAGTTATGTCTGCTAGTAAAGATAACATATTTGTTTCGTCACTATCCTAGGTTAATATCTTAGTTTGGAACTACCAAGATTTGATTTTTAATATGTAAACTACCTTTTTCTTCTCTCTTCACTGATGAAGAGTGACTGACTTAGTAGTCTATAAGTGCTTTCCCTTGTCTGCTTGCTTTCATATATGAATAACATACTCATTATTTATTGGGCAAATTGTACAAAGATTTTATTGAATTTTGTGGTTGTATTGTGATTTTGTAGGCAGTAGTTGTAAGCATTGATCCTCGAAGGGTGTACGTGAGGGACCCCAAAGCTGTAGAATTCAGGACTATCAAAGTGAGAAACCCAGGTAAATGCATTCAGATATTCTCTTCCAAATGTAATTTAGTGATTGACCCTGCATCCGGTGTTTCCGCGTAGAAAGAGAAATCTTTTCGCCCATGAACGATTAAAAATCAGGAAAGAAGATTTTTTAATTAGAGTTGAACATCGACTAACATGTACTATTATATGTTAGAGACTTGCTTTCTAGATGTGGTGACCATACATTTCGAGCTTGTTTGTGAAGTTACAGCTATACCTTTGTGGAGCTCCTTAACCCCCCCCCTTCCCGGGTGGAAAAAGAGCCTGTGGGGTATACTAGCTTGCCATTTGTATATCCTTGGAATGTCACATTACCTTATTCATGCATACCACTGTCTTATCAGACTCGTGTCGGCAGTGAGGAGGTAAAAAGAGAATCTCTTGCTTCATGTCATCTCGCAATCTCACTCGACCAAGATAAAATGGGGGCAAGATGACATGAAGCAAGAGATTCTCTCAAGAAGGGAATATATATTCGACTGAAGTGTGTCTACTGGTTTCAGGTCCAAATGGAGAAGAATATGCGTGGTACCAGTGCACGGTGAGCAGTGACTCTTTTTTGTTCTGAATTGCAAACCATTATTCTTGAAATATCATCCTCTTATTGTTGTTACATGGAATATCAAGATTGTTTTTCAGGGTTGATAACTTTTATGTTTTCACCTAAAGTTCACTTCAATTCTCTATTTCAAGGTGAGTGGTGGGAGAGAAGGTCGCCCTATTGGAGCTTATGAGCTTGCAAAAGCTGTTGAAGAATTGGGAGCTGGGGAGATACTGCTAAACTGCATTGATTGCGATGGTATATGTTCTTACTGAATTTGACGCATATTTATCCTACATTACAGTTCGTGTTAGAATGAGTCTGAAGATGGTCAATAACATAATTTGGTGTTTCTACTGTAACAGTCGCCAAGCAACAGTAGGATATGTCCTGTTTTAAGCTTTCGTTGGTCCAGAAAATTTCCCATTTCACAAAATGGGAAATATTTTCTATATAGTATTCCCAAAACTCACTTTTAGTGCATTAGAAGTTCAAATTTGTGAAAAGTTAAACAAAGCTTCATTTTTGGACCCACTTATGTTATTTACATTGTATTTAAAATACGGGAGGAGTACCTGCTATATTAGGCTTCCTTTGTCTGTGTAATGGTTTTTTTTTCCCCCTTTTATGTAGTAATAGTTTGGTAGGATCAAGGTTAGCTATTTCTATCCTTAATTAACTTGCCTGGTGTTGTGGTCCATGTTACTTGCGAATGAAACTATACCAAACCTGCATAGTTGTCCACTCTTGATATGTAGGGATGGCAATGAGGCGGTGCGGGTTTAAACAATGATATGACTTCTTTCTTTGCCTTATCAGGACAGAATTTTCATTCACCCGTTAGCTCTACTCCAAAGCTTGCTGTCCTGTGGTTTATTATTTCTCCTTAGGATAATAGATTGGTCATACAACCTGAGGGTTCCTTTTTTGCAACAATCTATTTCATGTATTAGGACACTAATGCCTAATATTGCTCTTTTGATATATTTTCAGGTCAGGGAAAAGGATTTGATATAGACCTAATTAAGTTGATTTCAGATGCTGTAAGCATTCCTGTGATTGCAAGCAGTGGAGCTGGAACTGTTGAACACTTCTCAGAGGTCTTCAAAGAAACAAATGCATCTGCTGCTCTTGCTGCTGGAATTTTCCATAGAAAGGAGGTTAGTTGAGACTATATTATACGGAAGCCTTCTCTTCCTTTTAAGTTATTTCAATATTCAGTATCGGTGTCAGCTCGATAACAATTTTGATAGATTAAAGAAGTTAGATGACGAAAACACGTGAATCTTGGATAATCAATGAGAGGTGGATGCTAATGTCTCTGAAAGCCATGCACCTTTTCGAAGAAAGAAGATACCTTCTATTTGAGCCTCACCTAAAGGGGCGTTTTATATCTTCTAAAATGGATCTAAGAAATATCTGCCGCTTGTGTCACTTAAAAAGTGCTTTTTATTTCTTCCGGAAATGCATCATTGCTTGTGTTAAACGAAGCTGAATAAAAAAAAAAGATAAGCATTTAATGAAATGCATATGGTTACACCTTAAACCATTTTAATTAATGGAATCTTGTCAAAAACTAAAATCTTTTAGACTAATAAGCATCTGAGGGAAGATTGAGTGAAGTTGCATATTTTGCAGTACTTTTTAGTTTCAGCAATACACTTTGATAATATTTGCTTAGGTTGTGTTGTCAAAACCTTTTCATGTCCGCACTTAAGATAGTCTGTGTAGTAGATGCAATAAGGGGCCAGCTGCAAATCCTGAAGTTACAGCCAGACACCCTACCCCCGCTACGGAGTAATGTACATACATGGAATATGGATCTCTGACTGACCTGGGCTGTATAATTTGTCTCCTGATTTTCAGGTTCCCATTCAATCCGTGAAAGAGCACCTGGTAAAGGAAGGCATAGAGGTTAGAATGTAACTAAATATTGCTCCTCAGCAACTCGATCTGCCAATCCTTATCTGTAGATGTTTATAAAAAAAATTATTTTGTCGCTACAAGGAAAGCCTCTTTCAGTATCTTGCACTTTTCGACTCTCATGCCAATTTTGAGCAGGTTGTCATTGTATAATTGTATGATTATCATTTTTGTAAACGTCTTCCTTAAACAAAAGTATAAACAAAACATCAGGTTTTACTTGAGCATATCTGTGTGGGTGTTGGTCCTGAATGTCATGGCGGTTGATTGTGACTTAGAAGGCTTAGTTTTTCAGAAACTCTTGACTGCATCCTGGAAATGAGAGGCAATGTCATCGATCCAATTAATAGCTATAGCAAATAAAGTATCAACTAGAATGAAAATACATTTCGTAGGTACTGTCTTTTGATCTTGAGCCCTTGAGAATGAGTCTATTCCCCATAAAATGAATTTGTCTTAGATTATTAGGGAGCTGTAATGCAAAAGTAAAGGCCCAACCTTTTCGTTTTAAAAGCGAGTTAGACAAACCCTTCGGGTTGCCTAGTTGGTTTGGAGGGCGATCGAATCCCCTCAATGCGTTCTGGGTTGAGCCTGTCGCACATGGCTTGCCTAGTGTGGTTTACCTCCCCTGTGTGGTTTGCAGGCTATTACACATGGGGGTTTACCCAGTGCGCACCAAGTGTAGCGGCTGCGTATTTCCCCTATTATATATAAAAAAAAAAAAAAAAAAAAAGGAGTTAGACAGATGTTCACTTGAGAAAGGAAATCAGAGGATATTGTCGCTTCAGGGGTTATTCCTTATTGCTTCTTCACTGCCTTAGAATTATGCATACATTCATCAATCTTGATCCTCGTAAGTTGCAAGCCTAGGAGACAAAGCTATTTTCTGTCTGTGGATGCATTAGAGCATATCAAGCGTTTACATATGAGAGCCATGCAACCAGAGAAGCGCAATTAATATGAGAGCACCATCAACTCTCTTTTTGTGAAAAAGAGTAACAGTGCAAAGTATTAAATGTGGTGCACATTGCTTAGAACACTATAAATAGCGTCATGGCATGAAGAACATATGCAACAAAGGATGAATTTTCAAATAGTGTGGCCAACAAAGGATGAATTCATGCAAATTGCCTTAATAGTTCCTCATTCCCACCGATCATTCAAACAATCATGCAAGCAAATAAACCATCATCAAGGAAATGCAATAGAAGCATTAATAAGGCCCTAAGAATTAAAAGCCTAACATAGTAAAATATATCGAAATATAAAGTATTCCTGTGACGATTTAGCAATTAGTATTGGATATATTAGTTAATATCTAGACAATTAAAGAATTTTGAATAGTAGACAAAAATTTGATACTATTTCAATGAATTTTGTGCCAAGTGTCATCACTATAACATGTCAAATTTAGGTTTTTAGGACAAAACTCCAACAACAGTTTTAAAATTCTTTTAAAATAGAAGGTAGAAAATCAAAATAAAAAAAATTAAACCTGCCAATTTCAAGAAATTAATACTTCCTCCCACGATTAAGAAAAATCAATACTTCCTCCCACGTTTGTTTGGCATTTTTTTAGATTTATTTATTAAACCTTCCAATGTAAAAAGAAATTAATATTTTCTCCCACGTTTTTTTGTGCTGCAGTTTGTAATTTATTTATATACTTAATATTTTCTTACACATAAACAAGAAAAAAGGAAGAAAAAAACAAATCACTTGAAAATTTAACCCCGATGTCTTCCCAAACGTGGGCTTGGAACAACAATTCTAACCTACCTCCATAATTGATTCTTATCATGTTCTCCTATGCAAATAATTATTTATGCGGTTTCTTCCTTCAAGTATCCACACTAAACCAAATGACAACCTAATAATAAGTCACTTGGCATTGCTCAAGACAATTGGCAATATTAGGATAAGATAAATAATAATTTAATAAAATCAGTTAGTTTAGAATTAGTATGGTTAATTTTGCTAATATGAATGTGAAATACGGCATTTCTAATCACATTAGACGTGGAAGTTTTTTTTAAATGATTTTTGTTGCTATTTTATGTGGAAGTTGGATGTAATTTTGTAGCTATCAACACGAAAATCTGCAAAATTATCCAAGCGGCAAAATGCCTAAAAAATTAATTTAACATTTAAATTTCAAAATATAAGTAATACCTAACCCTGAAACCCGCATTTTTAAAAAAGAATTACTGCCCTTAACGCCATCACCAACATCTTCTTAATTAAAAACATATTATTCTCAGAATCTGATCCAAACTATGCCGGCAGATTTTTACATTCTCGCAAACGATGATAATCGGTACGAATAATATACAAATCTTGCTATGGTGTACATTTTTATTTGTATATTATTCGTACCGATAATCATCGTTTGGATCAGATTCTGGTCGGCCAAAATGTTCAAAGGATATATATTATCAAAACAGGTAACTTTTCAACCTATTAATTATATTATTACTGATTTGTCTTTATATTGTTGCACCAATATTTATCAATTGACGGGTTTATAACTATATTATCTACTATTTCATGAAGAGAATAAAAAGATGATAAATATTTTTAAATATTTTAAATACAAACTTTATCCTGATTTTTTTCAATTTCTTCAAGTACTTAATTAATTAAATTATAATTCAAGAAAAAATAGTAAAATTTGGAGACTTGAATGTATGAATAGCTACTGCATTTACATGTTCATAAAATAATATCATTTACGTGTTTCTTTGTGTGTATCATATTTTTCAAGTAATATTTTCTAGTGAAAAATTATATTTAATATTCTCTGCGCAAGTATGAATACCGGTTGCTTAGAACACTGTAAGTAGCCTTATGGCATGAAGAACATATGCAACAAAGGAAGAATTTTCAAATAGTGTGGCCAACAAAGGATGAACTTTCAAACGTGTATTAATTCCAATGCAGAAGAAAATACTGAAGCCAAAGAGCTGTAGGGCAGAAATGCAAAAAGTCCCAATTCAAATACAATTAAAGTTGGTATATAATATATTCAAACAAAAAATAAGCATAGTTGGTGAATCTCAGGGGAACGCACGATCTTTACGGCTCTGCAAATCTCAAGTATAGCTTACTGCAACTAAGTAAATAATCAGGACCAAAGCAACATCGAAGGCCTACAAAACTTAGCCATCGCCATTTATTCTGGTTCTTAGCTTGAGTGTACACTCATGTAAAATAAAAATCCAGAGGATGTTGCCTATTCAAACATCAAGGAGCAAACGGCGGGGATCTTCCACCACATCCTTAATTCTTCTCAGAAAGAACACTGCCTCTCTTCCATCAATCAGCCTATGATCATATGTCAGAGCAATGTACATCATTGGTCTTGGAACAATGTTGCCTCCAACAACCATTGGGCGACTGACTATTGAATGCATTCCCAAGATAGCAGACTACAAAATCAACCAGCAAATTTTCGATGGTGAGATAGGTTGACGGGGTAATTGTAACCACTTCCTATGTTGCATCAAAGACACATACCTGAGGAGGATTTATGATAGGGGTACTGAGAAGACTTCCATAGACTCCACCATTTGATATTGTGAACGAACCTCCAGCCATCTCGTCAATGGATAGGCTTCCATCATTTGCCTTCTTAGCAAGCCCGTTTATTGTCTTCTCTATCTCAGCAAAATTCATCTGCTCAGCATTGCGGAGAACTGGTACGACAAGACCCTGAGGCATGGAGAAAAACAGTGGCCAGAACACTCAAAAGTAGAACCCAAAAAGAGAAGTTTGAAGGACAAAATGAGACTGATTAGGAATTCTGCAAGAAGTTTCCATGTAATCTGAAACTTTGAGGCAAAGAAAGGTTTTGCTTGCCTTTGGGGTACCAACAGCAATACTGATGTCTATATAATCCCTATATATGATGTCATCGCCATCAATAACTGCATTAACTATTGGCTGACTCTGGAGTGCGCTAACTGCTGCCTGAAATATGTATAAGCATTTTAGGCCAGAGTTTCACAATAAGTATACAAATTAATAGAAAACAGTCTTTCCGATTCGTACTTTCACAAATCCAGACATGAACCCTAACTTCACTCCATGCTTTTCAACAAAGGCATCTTTGTAATCAGTGCGGAGCTTCATTAGATTTGTCCTGAAAAGAGAAACAATTAAGAAAGTAAGCTCATCACAGATGCAAAACAAGCATTTCAATACATATGATAAATGCCCGCTACACCTCTCCTAGGTCAGAAGAACAAAAAAAGAAACGGAAGTTATAAACTTACAAATTTCAGTTGCCATTTTAAAAACTTCTTTTTTATTGGCAGAAGTGCTGTATATAAAATTCGTGAAGATATTAACATCAAGATTTAAATCTTCCAAACCAAACTTGATCAATTTTCTGCTGATTTGGCACGTATGTTAATATTCAGGTTTAATCTTAGTTCGATAAAGATGCAGAAATATTAGCACAGAAAAGATGATCTGTTTAATACCAAATCACTGTCTAAACTTACATATCAACTTCATTGAACGTCGTCAGCATTGCAAATGTGTTCTGAGAATCCTTCAAACGTGTGGCAACTCTTTTTCTGAGCCTAGTCATGGGAACCTGTCATCAAAACAGAATTCTAAAGTTACACGTAGTAATCGCGAAGGATGCATAAACAAGTATTGCCACGACAATGAGATTACAACAGCATCAATTGTTGACTAACTCGTCTTTCCCGTTCTTTGGGGGGGAGTTGGAGTTCTGTAGGAGAGCGTTTAGGGGGTGGAGGTGAACTCTCCTTCGGCTTTTCCTTAACAGGAATAGTCTCAACTTGAGGTTTTGCCTTCTCCTCTTTCTTATCTTCAGCTGGAGAGGATGGCTGAGGAGCTGCTTTTTCAGATGGCTTCTTAGATGCAGGAACATGTTCCACACCCTCACCAGATTTTGAAATGATAGCAACTTTATAGCCTGGTTCGACAGTGTCCCCTTCATTGGCTACGAACTACAGATATTCAAAAACAGATTCAGAAGCCATTGACCCAAACATACAAGCAAAATAAACTTTTGGGGGGGGGGGGGGGAGTTCCAATGCTAAAGATGTTCTACCTTTTGGATTACACCAGCTTCAGGACTGGTGACATCAATGGTTACCTGCCAAGTAAAAACCAGTCATATATAAGCCATTAATCTCCACAGAGACCTAAGAAAAAAGGTTAGACTAAAATCAACTAGGTGGCATTTCAATTTTCAAGCTATGTACCTTATCTGTTTCAATCTGAGCAATTGGCTCATCAACTTCTACTCTATCACCAGGATCTGCTCAAAGAGAAGGAAAGAGGAAAGACAGTAAGTTCAGAGAATTAACGAATACTACCGGATTGAAGATAGATCAGGGACAATATCAACAAACACATACTCTTCAGGAACTTGGCCAGTGTCCCATCACTTATGGATTCACCCATAAAAGGAACAACAGCATCAACCTGGTCACCTTCAATACAATTATAGGGAAGCAAATAAAAGCAATGTGAGAAACTATACCAATACAGAAGGGATAAGGTTTGACATACAAGAGGAGAAAGCAAATGAAAAAACAATTTAAAAGATGGAAGCATCCACCAGATTTCAGAATGCACCTTAGATATGCCCCCATTGTTCAAACTATAAACCAAGTGCAAATTTCCTGCTAGTTCTTAATTCTACTCCACCAGATTCTAAGTTATAAGAAAGGGTCATTAAACTTAACGAATTAACTTCTCATGACATATTCTTTCACAGATGATACATTCTAATTATTCAATAGGCTTCTATGGTCGTCTGTGCCCCTGGTTGCGAAGAGACCTTTGGGGGATTACATAGTTTCTACAGGTGGAGATGATGGGGTCAGTTCTTCTTGATGATATTGATGTCGATCATAATGACGATATGATGCTTTGATAAAAGAAATTATATTCCTGTTGCTAAAGATGATATAGAACTTGACACGGAGTTAGAACTGCTTACAAACTATGCACCTTTGGATAGATAATGCAAATACTTCTTTAACTCCCAAATAAGTCTATAACTAACAGCCAAACATTCGGCACAATACTAGGAAGTAATAAAATACCTGTACCGCTGTTTAATATCTATATAAGACCTCAATCCCAAAACAGAAAAGAAAGGAAAGGGTATCTTCACTAAAAAGTTGTGGAGATGATATTCATTCAGGAGAGAAGGTACAACTGAATTCAAGGTGTCCAACTGATAACTGAAAATGCTCAAAAACGCTAAAGAATAGAGTAGATGGAATCATGATCAATTGCAGGAACAATACCATGAGACGAAATAACATTTTTGAACGATATCATATGCATTGTAAGCATGTGCATGACTAATTACTATATTGAGATTCCAGCAAAGCTTAATTACTATAGAAATATACCACTATTTGCACAGAATGGCCTGCTCCAATTCGGTAGTGTTGCACTTGACCAAAGATTGATAACAGCTCCCCTGCAGGCAATGTACTAATTCATATAAACCAACTGGAGACACACACACACACACACACACACACACACACACACACACACATATATATATGCGGAGGAAGAGAGAGAGAGAGAATTAGCAATCACCAAGTCTCATATTTTTGCTAATTAACATGAACGAAAGAAAATTGAAGCATCACAACAAAGTACCCTTACGAAAAATTCTGACATCCAAACATTCCCGAAACCCATACACTTTGAATTTGGTAAATGCATATGGTCTTTGGTTGAACTGAAAATGAAGCATCAAGGCTTGATTTAGTAAAAACCAACTAAAATTGGTAACATATTTAATTATCTGTGATTACTATTCCTTTTTCTAGCTTGAAAGGAGATCTGGATATAATTTTATTCATGTTAAGACTTCAAGTGCTTATGAGCTATGTTGCTCGGACTCTCCAAAAATATCGCCAGGTGCGTGTCGGATCCTCCAAATGTAGTGTATTTTTGGAGGATCCGAAACGGGTGCAGTGTCATTTTAGAGAGTCCGCGCAACATAGCTTATAAGCAAGCCATCTAATTTGCATTAGCCTGGTTGTTTGGTAGGAGTAGGGGTGGCAAACGGTCGGGTCGGATATGGGACGGGTCAAAACGGGTAATGAAAACGGATAAATTATCCGACCCGACCCATATTTAATACGGATAAAAAAACAGGTTAACCGGCGGATAATATGAGTAACCATATTATCCATGGCTTCTTGAATATGATCACTTTTGAGAGAATTCCTAGTCTCCCAAACTTGAGGAAGCCCCAATTTGAGGCTTTAGAAATGTAAAAGTTAAACTCATTAGTTATCCATTGGTTATCCATTTTCTAAATGGATAATATGGTTCTTTATCCATATTTGACCCGTTTTTAAAAAGCTCATTATCCAACCTATTTTTTAGTGGATAATATGGGTGGCTAACTGTTTTCTTTGAACCATTTTGCCACCCTAGGTAGGAGTCTATTTAGTTGGTTATAGGAAAAAATATGATATTCGCTATACTTTCTATTTATTGAGTAATGGAATGAAATGAGTTGCAGCGGAATGGATATAGAAGATTCATACAACCAACCCCAACTTGTTTGAGATTGACACGTAGTTGTTCTTGTGCAAAAGAGAAAGAAAGACAGATAGAAACAGGTGAATACTAATCCCAATATGTATGACACTATTGATTATATCACTTTAGGACATCCCAAATGCTTGAGACAATTTCAAAATGTATGTTGTTAAATCTATGAAATTGTCCACAACAAAGAAATTAATCACACAAACTTCAACAATTATAATATTGTCTTCCGACTATAAATGGGTATGATAGTGTAAATCTTTAGTTAGCGATAAAGAATAGTGTAAGTCATTTAATTTGTTATTCTTTTTGGAAAATCAAGCTATGTGACATGCACACACTGTCATTCTAATATAGGCACATTCAGTAACAGAGGTCTACCCATCTCCATCTCCCTTGTGGATAACACAGTAATTATCTGGAGCGCCTCAGCTTTAAGTTGCTCAACCGAGCAAATGAAAACACAAAAGAAGCTCTGCAATACTGAGCTAGGTCCTAAGAAATGCAAATAACAAATTTAAAAGCAGTGGCATGGTATTTTACCAAGTTTGTCCTATGCAGAGAAATATAGAATGGCTAATTCAGAAGGACATCGCGCATTTGTTAATGCTCTAAGCCTTCAAATAATGAATGCAAGGTGTATTAGCAGTAATAGATACTAACCTTTCTGGCCTCAAATTCGATGAGCACCCTGTATTAGGAAGTAGGAGTTAATTATAACAGCAACATGATGCCAGTATGAATGTATTGAGTTATCATAGATTAACTACAAGTACCAGGTAGCACAAGCTGACTGAAATTCCGCGCATGACCACATTGTCTAGTAAGAAGTGATGTCTGTTCTCATATTCAAAATATGTGACAAGATTTTAAACGGGATTAGAAATAGAATAGCAGGAAGACCAATAGCATAAAGCTTCGCATTCAACATAATGAGGGGGAGGACAAAAATAAATGTCTGATGAATGGTTAAGTCTCAGTAGGGTTGCCATAGACGGTATGTCATGGAATCTGAAAAGCATACTAAGTCAGAGCATAATGTTTTAGAAGCAATCATAGCGAGAAGGGCTAGTACTAACACATTGTGTAAGGAGAGGGTAAGGATAAACCACAGGCAATCTCAATAATAGATATGATTAGAGTACAGACATCTTAAAATTTGAATTAGATTCCTGAAATTTACACAATTTTTGAAACTGATGTATCAAAAATCCAAAATAGATTTAATACAACACTAAAGAAAACAATGTGAAAAACAACTTGATAACTTGTACCTAAATAAAAATGATACTTTCATTAACCAATAGTATGAACTACCAATTGATTATGATATGAGTTGAGCTTGAAGAAAGAAGTGAGGATTCATATCGCCGACCCAACTTTATTTGGGACTGAGGTGTAGTTGTTGTTGTTTCATTTCATTAACCAATAGTATTAACTACCAATTGATGAAGATCAAGTATTGTAAAATTGTGGCTAAATTATGTGCTTATCCTAAAAATGACAACATTTTAACAACTTACCAAGAAGTTGACTTGAGCTTTAGGAAAATAGCTCTTTTTTTCTTTTCTTTTTTTCTTTTTTTGCCAAAAGATATTTCAAAATCAACCGAACGAAAATTACACCACCCTAAAACTGCCATTCGACTATGTATTCTAATAAGAACTGGAAACACATGTTTGCCGGAAGAAAGGAAAAATCAGCTGAAAAATACAAGAAAAAAGGAATAAATCAGAAATAGGCATTACTACCTCTTCTGCTGCGGCAAAGGGAATTCTAGATGAGGATATTGCAGGCCCAACCGTATGCAGAGATTTCCTTACACACTGTCCCAGAAAAAGCTAATTGTTTGTCACATCAAATACCTTTAATATCTCATTGTACAGAATGCACTATATATCAAAACGAAAGGCCAAATCACGAGTTTTACCGAAGTAGTAGAGGCGCTAGAAACGACTTTGCGCCTTAAAACGCCCAACATCGCGGCTTTCGATCTTTTAAAACTGTTTAATCAATAGCATAAAATATTTTTTTTTAAAACAATTTGATTGACACAAAGGCACACGTTGAATGACCATATATGTGTGGAATATGAACAGTGCACTAAAGCAGATCTTGCGTAATATGAAAAGGAGGAAAATGAAGATTTGACCTGATGATGTAAATGAGAGAAGATCAAAAATCAAAGAGAAGGGTAGGGTTCGAGAAGAAGGCGCCGATTGAGAATTCGGAACTTGTTCTGCAGCTGCTTACTGCTTACCTTTCTTTATTCAGGACTTTTTCCTTTTTACTTCGAGAAAGAGTGACTCGATGGAAATGCAAGTGGACCAGTCAGCTTGTCCCGCAAAAGACCCAAATCTTTTAATTGACGCGTCAAATCGTAAAAGTCATACGTATGACCTTCAAATTATATAATTTATTTAAAAATAATTAACTTACACAAAGTTATGAGATATTTAATACTACTATAAATTTGTTATACTGGCATTTTAAGACTAAAAATTTCAAAAGTATTATAGCCACACCAATGTTATTACATTAGGCCAAAATTTGTAAAAGTTTTTATTTTTTTTCTTAAATTTCATGTTGGAGTCTAATTATATCAAACAAGCCAAAACATAGAAACTTGCAAGATAATACTCCCTCCACCCTAATTTATGCGGTACCATTCGGTACTTATACGAGTTTTTTTCTATCTGTATAATTTTTAATTATTGTTACTTATAGTATTTTTACGTAGTTTTCAAATATATAATATTACTTAAAAATTAAGATTTCTTGTCAAATTATAATTATTAATAAAGTTTAACTCTCAAAGTCCGAACAGTAACACATAAATTGGACAAAAGACGAAACAAAACCTAAATTCCAAGCCAAGTGGATCTACTCGACTATGTAGGTCTTTATTGACCATACCGCTTGAGTTACTTATCTTAGCCCTATATTACACATTTACGCAATAATTGTTGAGAATTGAGTTTTGATGATTATCAATTGTGTGCAATGAACGTGTGCTGAAAACCATATTTTCAAAGTAGCTGCTGAAGGTTCTTACATGGCAGTAACTTTTATACAAAGTTACTACAGTACGATATTGCTGGGAGGGACTCTTGATGCGATAAAGATTGTCGCACAAGAATATCTAACCGCATATCTGGTAGATATGAGTCACAAGATTCGTGGAGTCCTCAGAACTTCAGGTTTTTCAAGCAAACGAGAGTTTGACTATGTGTAGGACTCTCAAAGATCTCGAAGCATTGGAAAGTTAAATACTTTGCCTATTGAGTGTGAAGACTATCAGTTTGCACATTGACTGAAGAACGTAGCATATCATTATCAGTTCAGCACTCAAGTCTCTCATCGGTGTGTTTTGAAAGTCATTCCTTCTTAAGCCAGTTTAGTTTATGTGTATTAGGAGATTGAGTTGTAATCAAGATGTTATTCAAACAATATTAGTTGGAGTATTGTCCGAGTGTGTAAGTTAGAGTAACTTGTAATTCATACAACAAGTAGAAGTAGGGGAAGTGTGAGGGTATTGATTTACAAGTGTTGTAATCAGTATATTTGACTCAATTGTTCTAGTGAAGTTGAAGTTAAAATCCTACGTGGTAGGTCGTATTTTTTGCACCTTTGAGTTGGGTAATTTTTTACGTAAAAATTGATGTTCTTACTTTACTAATTATTTCATTTACGCGTAAGGAGTAAAGCAATGAACCAAGTTGTCACGGCCCAAAATCCCACCACAGGCGTCGTGATGGCACCTAGTCTTAGAGACTAGGTAAACCGATTTCTATTACATTTTGAAGCCATTTTTTTTTAATTAAATAAGTAACCAAAACTGACAGCGGAATAAATATGAATATACAACCTTTCAAGATTGGTAGTACTGAGTTACGAACTCTAGCTGAATACATGGATTGATCACGAGGATCGAATATACAATATTGTTTGATTACAAATTAACAGTACAATGAAATGAAAAGACTCCAAGGGACTGCGACGACCAAGCAGCTCTACCTTGAATCCTTACGATCCCGCTTTAACTCTACTCAAGTCCGTTATCTTCAATACCTGGCTCTGCACAAAAATGTGCAGAAGTATAGTATGAGTACGCCACGGTCGGTACCCAGTAAGTATCAAGACTAACCTCAATGGAGTAGAGACGAGGTACAATCAAGACACTCACTAGTCTAATAATCTGTACAATATAATTTACAAAATAATATGAAACAAATAATAATAAGGGCAAGATAAATCAACTAGTTATATGCACAATAGACAACAAGAATACCATTAATATCACTCAATAATTAATAAATACAATTACACCCAATTAAATCGAGTCCTTCAAATAAATATCTTTCTCATATAATTCTTCCAGATAACTCTCTTTTAAATATAATTTTCTCAAATAATTATTTTTCATATATAATTCTTTCAATAAATCTTTTCAAATATAATTTTCTCAAATAAATATCTTTCAAATACAATTTTTTCATATAATACTTTCTAAGTAAAAATTCTTCCAAATAAATATTTTGAATATAATTCTTTCAATTAAAAAGTCATCATGTGACACCTCATTTCATAATCATAAAAATACGGGTCTCAGCCCATTTTCATATTTTTCTTAAACACGGGTCTTAGCCCATTTTCATATTTCCACGGCACCTCGTGCCCATAATTAAATTATCATATTTCCCTGTTACCTCGTGCCCTCATTTCATATCACAACTGCACGGACAATTCACGTGCCAATTATCATTATCATTTCATTACAGCACTTCGTGTCCACATTTCATATCACAACTGCACGGACAATTCACATGCCAAATATCCTCATTATTTACTCACGGCACCTCGTGCCCACATTTCATTTTATAATTCGCCTGGCAATAGCCACATGCTCTCAATTTCAACATAAATCAGATTGTTATCAATTTACCAACAACAAGACAAATTACACAAGGTATAAAAATAAACACAAGAAAATCACAACATCACATGAAGATTATCAACACCATAACCCCACATCATCACATATCGTCCCTGACAATAGCCACCCTTATCGCTCCTATTGCCACCCTTATCGCTCCTATAGCCACCCTTATCACTCCTCCCAGACAATATTAATAGCCACCCTTATCGCTCCTATTGCCACCCTTATCGCTCCTATAGCCACCCTTATCACTCCGCCCAGATAATATTCCAACAAACACAACAACAGTGAAATGCCACCCTTATACCCACATAATATCAACGGTGAAATGCTACCCTTATCTTCTCAAAATAACAACTCACACAACACAACAATTTACACGGGAAATTATCACAACAACATAACAAAAATCAATTCATATCACAATTTGTCCAATGGCCACAACCAAATTCTAAAGCTACAACCAAATCAATTAATTTCACAATAAATAGCCAAAAGCTTCACACAATGCGTACAACACCCAAAAACAATCAATAGAGATAGAAATTACTCAACAAAAAGCAAATCCTTCATAAAAATTAAATTTTCAATAATTATATAAACACCTCTTCTTAAGCTCATTTAATTAATTATTTGCAGGGAAAAAATCCAAAATGAAATGAAATTCCAATAATTATCAAACCAGCAAATTCACGAAATTTCATAAATAATCAAATAACAATCACATCAAATTGTCATATAACAACAGAGTCAACATCAAGGATTTAGGCACGACAAGTAGATGATTAAATATATGCCAACAATTATCCAATTTACTACACAATATGCTCTAGACTTTAACTCAATAAAATTTGCACATATAAACCAAGTACGTACTCGTCATCTCGCGTACATGGTTTTCAATTACACAAATTGCACATAAGACTCAATGCCTAAGGAAAAATTCCCCCACTCGAGGTTAAGCAAGGCACTTACCTCTTTGAAGTTATGCTGATATTTCAAAATCGCCTTCTTGCTTGAATTGACCTCCGGGCCGTTCAAATCTATCCAAATTAATTGTATAACTTCATTAAAATTCATCAAAAATAATTTCGGATAATAATACGTCGACTTAAAATTTTATTCCAAAAAGTCAACAAAAGTCAACGCGGGGCTCGCCTCTTGGAACCCGATATAATTTTCATGAAATCCGAACACCCATTCCGATATGAGTTCAACCATATTAATTTTATCAAATTCCGATACCATTTCGTCCTTCAAATCGTGATTTTTCATTTTAAAAAATTTTCTTCAAAAACCACCCTTTTCCTCAACTCAAAACACAATTTAAATGATAAACATAAAGATAGAATTATGAAAATAAATAGATTCTAGGTGAAGAACACTTACCCAATCGATTTGCTTGAAAAACCCCACAAGGAATCACTCAAAACCGAGCTCTACAAGTCAAAATGTGATAAGAATGGCCTAACCCTCGATTTGAAAAATTTATAATCTGCCCAGGTCTGAAAGCATCGCGAACACGGAGAAAGGCTCGCGTTCGCGAAGAAGGAAGGTAAGGCTGTCCAGAAAAACACTTCGCGAACGCGAGGGAAGGAGTGTGAACGCGAAAAACAAGGGACAGAACCTATGCGAATGCGAGACGTTGAATGCGAACGCGAAGAAGAAATATGAGGCTGCCATGAAGAGCTTCGCGAACGCGATGGAGGAAAAAGGCAAACCTTCGCGAACGCGAACGCGAAGAAGAAATATGGGGTGGTCAGCAGTAACACTTTGCGAACGCGAGGTACTCTTCGCGTTCGCGAAGAAGAACACCAGAAGACAGAACATCAGTTCAAAATAGGAGGGAAATGACCCGTAGCCCATCCGAAACTCACCCGAGCCCCCCGGGATCCCGTCCAAACATACCAACAAGTTCCATAACCTAACACGGACTCGCTCGAGGTCTCAAATCACATTAAACAACGTCGAAACTACGAACCAAACCATGAATCGAACTCATAACTTCCAAAACTTCCAACTTCGAAAACTCGTGTCGAAACCTATCAAACCAACCCGGAATGAAGTCAAATTTTGCAGGCAAGTCCCAAATAACATAACGGAGTTGTTCCAACTCTCGGAATCGCATTCCGACCCCGATATCAAAAAGTCCACTTCCGGTCCAAAACTCAAAAAATCCGACTTTCTCCATTTCAAGCTTAAATCAGCTACAGACCTCAAATTCGCAGTCCGGACACGCTCCTAAGTCCAAAATCATCCAACGGAGCTAACGGAACCGACGGAACTCCATTCCGGAGTCGTTTTCACACAGTCCGACTACGGTCAAAATCCTAAGACTTAAGCTTCTGTCTTAGGGACTAAGTGTCCCAAATCACTCCGAATCATCCGTAAATCAAACTCGACCACACAGGCGGGTCATAATACATATTGCGAGGCTGCTCAAGATCTTAAGTCACTGAACGGGGCTAAAATTCTTAAAACGATAAGTCGGGTCGTTACATTTCTTTAGGAATTTAGGAATGCACTCAAATTAACAATAATAATAGTAGTAATAATAATAGCAATTAAAATGATTGTTTGAATCGTATGCGCTCTAAAATGATTGTTTGCGATTTAGAGTGATTACAACTTTGATTGACAGTTAGTTGTTCACCAATACTATCTCTCCTTCCAATTATTGTTCAATCATATGACACATTATGATGTGTTTGCAAAGAGAAAAATTTAAATGGAAACAAAAAATAAAAAGCAGGTCGGGTGAGTGCTGCTACGACAATTTTTAAGGGAATCGTAAGCTTAGCTTGATTAAGAGGGTATTCTGCTAAGCTTGTCAATTTATCTACACATTTGATAAAATTAGTATTTGTGTACGTGCGTTGCACGTGTGTATAATATTAATCAATATAAAGTATATATAAAAAGAACAAAATTATTGCATCTGTACCTCATACTGTTGAGTACATCGATTTTAAGAAATTACATATAAAGTTATTAAATTATATATATAACTTATAAAATAAATATCAAAATAAAAAATTATAAAATAAATATCAAAATAAAAAATTATAGGTTCCTGAAAAATGTTGAATTGATCCGATATAACTAACTTAATAAATGAATAAGTCTTGCTCCAACCCTCATACTTCAGATGCCTCATTGTAACTTCAAGCTTTGCCTCCAATTACCGAAGTTATCTGATTTTCTTCTTTCTTGTGGTATTAATTAATAAAATATACTTGATAAAAAATAAATAACAAATTATAACATAATCTATTCTTATTCCCTAAAATTATGTTGTCTGAACTTGACGTGAGTACTTCTATAAATTGATGTTGAGTTAAAGAGTTTACGAAAAGGTAATGAGAGAATTTGTATCTAGGGAATGGTATTTATTAGAATATGTACTGATATCTTTGTACACAAATGTTATAGAATGAGTGTTTAATTAAAAGATAAAAAAATCATTCAACTTTATATATGCATGCATTTTGGTCTATCATTTTTTTACATTAGATCCTTCCACTTTTATAGTAATTAGTTTTCAGGTACGTGTGTTTGTTTGTTCCTCATATCAATGAGTATACAATTTTAAGAAATCACATAAATAATTTTTATAAATACCAAACTGTTGTTATTGCTATCATCTAATACAGCAAAAAAAAAGTTATCCAAAATATTTCCTTGGACTTAAGAGAATTATTTTATGAAAATTGTTATTGTTCCTAGTACATAATACTAAACACAAAGAATGTAACGACCCGGCCGGTCGTTTTGAGAGTAATAGCCCCGATCCCTTATTAACTGCTTCCCCGTATCTTTTTCTGCTTATGTGACTTGTCAGGAGGTTTTGTTTTTGGTTTCGGAGTGTTTTGGGACACTTAGTCCCTAAACGGAAGTTTAAGCCTTAGGATTTTGAACGTAGTTGGAACTGTGTGAAGACGACTCCGGAATGGAGTTCTGTCAGTTGCGTTAGCTCCGTTGGATAATTTTGGACTTAGGGGCATATCCGGATTATATTTTGGAGCTCTGTAGCTGATTTAGGCTTGAATTGGCGAAAGTTAAATTTTTGGAGATTTTGACCGAAAGTAAACATTTTGATATCGGGGTCGGATTCTGATTCCGGAAGTTGGAGTAGGTCCGTAATGTCAAATATGACTTGTGTGCAAAATTTAAGGTCAATCGGACGCGATTTGATATCTTTCAGCATCGGTTGTAGAAATTTAAAGTTTTAAGTTCATTAAGCTTGAATCGGAGGGTGATTCATATTTTTAATATTGTTTGATGTGATTTGAGGGCTCGACTAAGTTCGTATAGTATTTTAGGACTTGTTGGTATCTTTGGTTGAGGTCCCGGGGGCCTCGCGTGTGTTTCGAATCATTATAAGATGCATTTTGGACCTAGAGAAATGACTGAAGTTCTGTGATCCGGTGCATCTGGTTTCCTTATACGCGATCGCGAGAGAGGGGCCGCGATCGCTTAGGCTCAGCTAGGCAGAGGAAGTTTTGTTCTTCGCGTTCATGGGCATAAGGATGCGAACGTGTAGTGGTATGAAGTGGTGCTTCGCGAACACGTGGCCAAGGTTGCGTTCGCGTAGAGTTAAGGAGGCTAAAGCTGGGCCACGCGCTTTGCTCATCGCGAATGCGTGAGGACGTTCGCGATCGCGTAAGTCTGAAAGCTAGCACATCGCGTTCGCTTGGTGTTTTGCGCGTTCGCGTAGGGTTAAATCCTGGGGCAGCGAAGTTATTCTTCGCATTCGCGAGGCTATTTCTGCAATCGCGATTAAGGAGTCACCGGGCAGACTTATATCATTTCAAGACGGGGGTTTGGCCACTTTTATCAAAACTTGAGTTTGGAAGCTCGGAAATGGACGAGATTGTTACACCCCATATTTTCGTACGTGAAAGTACGCCATAAGTAAATTGATGGAAGCTCAAAAATGAGATGTTACATCCCGCATTTTTGTATGTTAAAGTTTCGTCGTAAATCGACGTAAGTTTGGGAATTGGATTGTGAGATTATAAGCATTATTCTATTTCAAACAAGTGATGAGTAAATTCGTGAAGGTGGGAGGGTAAGGGGATCGAAGAAAACGAGTTTCGTCGAAGTTTTTCATTTTGAGATAAAATACGGTCCAAGCTATAATACCCGGTATTTATGAACTAGTGCGATACGAGGTACCACATGACCATAATAGTAAGATGTATAAAGTGTATTAAAAGCGAGTAGTATTTTTAGTAATTTAAGATAATTTTTAATTATATGGATAATTAGTTAATTATTGAATTAGTGAGAAATTATCAAGTTAATTAATGGATTGGTAATTAATTTAATATTTTGGATAATCTTACCCTTGCCCAATGTGGCAGCAACATGTGATATCCATTAAGTGACTCTTAAATTATTTTTGCAAGGTGGCAACATTTAAAGATGCCATTATCTCATTTGGTTAAGAATATAATAAAAAAGGGCAAAAAATGGTACAACCCTTTAGACTTCCTTTCTTGTATGTTTGTCGTTGAGCTTTCTTGATATTTAGAGAATGTGACGAGTCTTTCTAGTGTAGCATTCCCTTCCTCCAGTTAAAAAGTGAAAGACTAGCTTTTCATTTGGTATTTGAAAATAATCCGAATTGGAATCTTGCTAAGACTTACAAAGTAACGATGGAGTTTAATCAGTTCATTTGAAACTTCAAAGCGTGAGATTTGCGATTATAAGGGAGTACAGTATAATCTTTTTCAAGAATATCATACGGATTTTTCCCTACTTCGCTCCGCCGTTACGTGTTATCGCAATTGACGTGTGTTAGAGGGATTGTCAAGAGAGTCGGCTCAGGTATGTTAAGGCTAAGCCCTTCCTTCATTTTGACTTGATCTCGTAATTACATGTGTTTGATAACGAGTCATAAAGAGAAGTTCATACTCCCGAATTTATATACATTATCCTAGTCTTATAAATTACAGCATTCTCCTTATCGGGACTTCATATTTAATTGAGTATTGTCTTCTTCCAGTCAAGAGAGCAGAGAGCCTATATATACAGTATTATAGTATTTTTATTACAATCGAGCTATAATCGATGGGCAGGCCCCTATTGGGCAACCTCTGATCAGATGGTAAGTTATATACCGAGCCTACAATGGCCGAGCGCCTATGGGCGAGCCCAGTTAGCCGAGATACAGAGCCTAGTATGGTCGAGCGCCTATGAGCGAGCCTACTACGGAAGAGCAATTGTATATATACCGAGCCTTATATGGCCGGATAGCTATTTTACTTACTATATTGAGAGAGTTGAGTCAGTATCAGCAGGTAAGAATATCTTCAGATTATCTTTGACTCCGAGTTACTTTCAGTTATTATATTATCAGTTCAGTTTCAGCTTTCAGTATATTACCTTACATACTCGGTACATTATTTCGTACTAACGTCCCTTTTCTGGGGGCGCTGCATTTCATGCGTGCAGGTTTAGACAGACAAACGGGTAGACCTCCTCATTAGGTGTTGCCCGAGTTCAGCTTGATCGGTAAGCTCCATGCCCTTCGGAGTTGCCGGGTCTAGAGCTTTATGTACATCTTGTGTATATATATTATGAGTAGGTCGGGGCCCTGTTCCGATCACAGTATATCCAACAGTAGAGGCTTGTAGACATATCCTGTGAGTTAATGCAGTATGTTGGGATTGTAGGCCTTTTATGTATATTTTGTTGGTTTGCCAGCCGTAGAAGTTATGACGTCCTTATCGGCCCAACTTTATATTGATGTTTAGTCAGCATTCGCAATTGTCTTGCAATATGGCCCATGTCCAAAGTATGACATTATATGTTCAGAGTCCCTTAGCCGTAAGTTGGTATGCAAGGATAGGTGAGGCACCGGGTGCCGGTCTCGCCCCCAGGTTCGGGGCGTGACAAAAGTGGTATCAGAGCAATTCTGTCCTAGTGAGTCTACAAGCTGTGTCTAGTAGAGTCTTGTTTATGGGTGTGTCGTGCACCACACTTATAAGCATGAGGCTACAGGGCATTTAGGACCGTCACTTTTTCTTCTTGCTCTAGATCGTGTGGTAGAGCTCACTTATAAGAATTCACATTCCTAAATTCTATTTTATTCGTAATACAATGATACCTACATCCAAAAGGACAGTTGGTAAGGGATGGAATGCGGTTGTGGAAGAGTTGAGTTGGAGGAACTCGAATTTGCATCATGCTTATGATGAGTAAATGTAGGGTCTCCAGCAGATCATGTGTGCACTAAGACGTGTGAGCTTCTGGAAAAGGAGCCATAAGGCATGAATATCTATCCACCCATATGGTAAAAAGCAACAAGAGATTCAGAAGGTAGATACAAGCTTCAACAAGTAAAAGGAGAAAGATGAGAAGGGTACGAGGTACCTAGTTAATGAAGATTATCGGTATTTACAACTCAGGCAAAAAAATATAAGCATTGTGAGTAACCTTCGACAGTAACAGAGGTATGTATAATTGGCCACACCCATCTCAGTTATGCCCTATGAGGGCTAACAGGTGTAGTTTAAGAAAAGGACGGGATATCAGGATCCAGCTAGGGTTAGAGTAACCCAAAATAGTGGATGGATTTTTTGTGTTAGTTAGCATTTCCGAAGGATATTACAAAGATAGGTACTGGAAGCCTGGAAGAGATAAATATTATCTTAGTGTGGCTCCCGTCCCTAGTAAAGAAAGAATGTTAGGCAACCCGAAGAACTAGTAGATGGAGCAAGGAGAGCTAAAAGCAAAAAAATGTCCTGTTGAAAATTTTAAAATAAAGTGATAGACAGAAATGTTAGCAGGAAATG
Organism: Nicotiana tabacum; assembly: GCF_000715075.1. Classification (NCBI taxonomy): domain Eukaryota; kingdom Viridiplantae; phylum Streptophyta; class Magnoliopsida; order Solanales; family Solanaceae; genus Nicotiana; species Nicotiana tabacum. Next base: position 78,800,536 of record NC_134081.1, read on the forward strand.
AGAAGAGAGTTAATGAAGCATTATGAGTAAGATGTGATGCATAGATGACAATGGTAGAAAAAAAATGACAGTATTACAGAATATATAGTCAAGCGAAGGAAAAGACGAGAGGAGCCAGGCCTTGAGACAACAAAAGAGTATAGGCCATAAAGTCATATTCTCATTTTGAGAAATAAGTTCGTGACTCTAACGTGATTACCAGGAGGAAAAGTTAGACCCCAGCGTAATAGAAATCAGTATGGACTGGTGAACAAGATAAACTACACATGAATTAGGAACTGAGTGATTTGATAATAGTCGGCATCGTGAAAATTTTAGAGATTGCGTTTCGGCGATAATAGAATGGACGATAGAAGAATAACCTTTAAAGGTCATTTAGGAAGACGCTTCCCTAAAGCAAGCAATGCGAGCAAAGTTAAGCTTATGGGATTATGTGTGCCAGTTACACTAAGTGTCACCCTCGTGGATAAAGAATTTTGTTATCCTTAGTATAGAAGGATTACCGCAAGGCAGGAAAAGGTCATCGATGATGTGAAAAGATGCCAAAGAGGAATAGGTAAAACATCTATAGGTAGATCGTCGTGGCTCTAAATCTTAGTACCCCCCCTAAAAGGGGGAATATGGAGTGATGTGACATTAAGTCAGAATTAAGTGATTCTAGTGACTATGGAATGGTAAAGGAAGAATGCGATAAAAAATGAGAAAGGAATGATATTGTACTTATTTAAATCCTACGGATATGCTACGACTTCAGAACATTATGCAAACATGATGTCAAGGAGAGGGAGTAAGGGTTCCTGCCCGAGATGTTATTGATAGATAAGGAGTCAGTGCGGGACGTAAGTTAAGATAAAGGAAATGAGCTAAGAAGGATTACGCGGAATATTGATATGAGAATGGGCCAACGAGTAGTTAGTAGTTGATCCAGGAAGAGCCTAGTTATGGCTAGATAAGAGGATACATAAAAATCAACAGATCGTGCAAAATAAACATAGTGAACCCTAACATGGGGAATTCAGTCTCGCAGATATGACATCGTGATCCTTGAAAAATATTCGGATAGGAGTTGGGGTAGTTAAAGATACCGTATGAGTGTTATGGGAATAAAAGAGAGTCCCATTGGGAAGATAATCAAAACTTCAGTTCAGAAGCAACCATACGAGCACATGAATGTAGAGGTAAGTAACTAAGGATGATTATAGGTGAGTACGAACATCAAAAACAATTATGTCGGGTAAACGATATAACAAGCTTGTAACTTTACAAGAGCTAGAAGGTCTCCCTAAGTACTCCAACGAAAGACTAGCAGAGGAAATAAGGAAGAAGGCTTCAACCTAAGTACAGTAACCTGAAGAGGTAATGGTCTTATAATAAGTGTCTCACAACAACATTGTATGCACTCCATAAGAAAATGGCACCTACAGTGGCTAATGAACGAGAAGTAAAATCAGAAGTGATATTCAAGATCATATGAGTTATATGGAATTCCAATGTGTGTGGGCACTAAGGCAAGCTAAGTATGCACGCAACAAGGGGGCAGAAAGACCAGAAAAAGTAATTGCTTACTTTTAAAAGAAAAAAGCCGGGAAGGAACAAAAAGAATTATTCGATTAATGACCCAAAGTACGTTATGAACGCACTTAAGAGTTCGGAATTTTATATATGTTGTCAATTTATAGACATAGAAGACTCAGGTATAAGTTAAAAGAAAGAATTGAGCCCAGGGCATAGATAAATGATTGAGTTGTTAGAAGATTGTATCATGAATATTCCATAACGCCCATGAAAGGCTAAAGTAATAAATAATACCAGGAGCTGCAGATCGGAAGAAGCTTTAGCCTACATAAAGGCTGATCAGAAGGAAGAGGAAACTAAAGAATTGTATCAACCAAGTACATCAGGAGTCTGATTATTGGACCCAGAAAATTATGAAAATCAGGATTGAGAACATTGCAGGATCACTTAATATCAGAGGTACAAGAGAGAAAGTACAACAACCATATTCCATAACGGCCATATGATGAAGCCAGTTAGAAAAGTACCAGCCTCATAAGAAGTCAGTACGAAACTTCCATCGGATTGTGTATGCACTAGAGGTGCAAGTATGTCACGATCCAAACTAACCCCTGTCGTGATGGCACCTATCGTGGAACTAGGCAAGCCGACTCATTTCCAAAACAAACCGATATTTTCATTTCAAAGATAATTTCAATGTTATTTAACATAAAAACCTTCGTAAAGGAGATCAAATCAAAATAAAAGTGCAGAAGGAAAAGCCCGACATCGGGGTGTCACTAGTCATGAGCATCTACTACATTCTGTCTAATAATACCAAGGCTAACTCAGCCTGGAAAATAGCTAAATACAACTAGAGGAAGATAAGAGGGAGAAGAGCAGGGGCTGCGATCGCCAAACAGCTACCTTGCTATCTCTAAGAAAATCTGCAACCAGAACACTCAATAACCGCTACCGTGTCCAGCTACACCTGAATCTGCACACAAGGTGCAGGGAGTAACGTGAGTACGCCAACTTAGTAAGTAACAACAATAAATAAAGACTGAGCAGTAGTGACGGGTAATAAAGCATATAACATTCATATCGGGAAATCTCAGTAAAATACCACATGCTTTTAAAATCAGGATTTGAATCAAAATATCTCGTTTAACCCAGTTCCAGTAAAAATCATTTAGAGATATTTTTCAACAGTTTTCAGATAGAGGAAGAATGCAAAGGTGAGCAAAAATGATGAAATCATAAACAGCCCCTCGGGCAAAACATCACTCATATACAGCCCCTCGGGCAAACCTCACAGTCACTCGTGCCACTCGGGCATACCTCACAATCACTCTTGCCACTCGGGCATATCTCACAATCACTCTTGCCTCCCAGTCACTCAGCACTCGGCACTCGCACTCAGTAGGTACATGCGCTCACTAGGGGTGTGTACAGACTCCGGAGGGGCTCCTTCAGCCCAAGCACTATAATCTGCACGGACAACTCACGTGCCATAATAATAAAGTATGTTGCATGCGGGCAGCCCCAATCCACACTCATCCTAAAAAATCAGGCCCTCGCCCTTACTCATTCATAACCCTCTCAAGCCACTCGGGCATTTCAGTAAAATAGGTCATTCGACGCAAAATATTTATATGCATCAAAATAGAGTCATAAAATAGAGTTATGCGGTAAACAAATATAAACATGACTGAGTATGGATTTTCAATCGAAAACAATGAGAGGATAGTAAGAAACTGCCCCTAAGGGTCCAAATAGCACTGGCGCAAGGCCCAAACATGGCATTCAACCCAATTTACAGAAACTCTTTATAAAACATATACGTATCATATAGTTTCAACAAAATATGCAACTTTATAGTTGCTACGGGACGGACCAAGTCACCCATCCCCAATGGTGCACGCCCACATGCCCGTCACCTAGCATGTGCGTCACCTTAAAGTAGTAAAATAATATGAAATTCGGGGTTTCATACCCTCAGGACTAGATTTACAATCGTTACTTACCTCAAGCCGTGAAATTCTTATTCTGCAATGTCCTTTCTTCGTGAATTGGTCTCCAAACACCTCGAATCTGGTCATAAATAATTTGTTTCAGTCAATAAAATTCATTGGAATTAATCCCATAAGAAAATAATGATTTTTCATAAAAATCCAAAACTAAATAAAAAATCACGCCTCGGAACTCGACAAAAGTTACAAAATCCGGAAGCCCATTCAACCACGAGTCTAACCATACCAATTTTACCAAAATCCGACCCTAACTCGACCTCAAATCTTCAATTTAAACCAAGAGGGTTTTCAAATTTTCCCAACTCAATTCAACAATTAAATGATAAAAACAACCATAGATTCGGGTAATTTAACCAATATTGAGATAAGAACACTTACCCCGTTGTTTCCTCTGAAAATCACCCAAAATCACCCCAAATCCGAGCTCCAAATCATCAAAAACTGTCCCATTTTCAGAACTTAAACTCTCTGCCCAGGCTTTTCTTCTTCGCGAACGCGGTCAGTGCCTCGCATTTGCGAAGCACAAAATAGCTCCCGTCGAAATTCCTCCTTCGCGAACGCGACATCACCCTCGCGTTCGCGAAGCACAAAATGCCTCTGCCTCAATGCCTTCTACGCGAACGCGTTCAACCCATCGCGAATGCGATGCTTCGTTCCCCCTCCCTACGCGAACGCGACACCCCCTACGCGAACGCATAGAACAATTGCCTGGGGTCCTCGGCTGCTTCCTCTCTTCTTCGCGAACGCGTAACACCTCTCGCGTTTGCGATGCACACCCAGTCCACCCTTAGCAAATGCGTTCTTCTCTTCGCAAACGTGAAGAGCAAATATTTCTAGCCTCTCGGTTCCTCTTCGTGAACGCGAGGCTCCACTCACGAACGCGATGAAGGAAACCAGATGGTGCATCAAAAAAATTCCAGCGGAGTTCCAAGTCCATAATCTAACCCGTTAACCGTCCGAAACTCACCCGAGCCCCTCAAGCCTCAACCAAATATACCAACAAGTCCTAAAACATCATACGGACTTAGTTGAACCCTCAAATCACCTCAAACAACGCTAAAACCATGAATTACACCCCAATTCAAGCCTAATGAACTTTGAAATTTTGAATTCTACAAACGACTCCGGAACCTATCAAATCACGTCCGATTGACCTCAAATTTTGCACACAAGTCATAAATGACATAACAGAGGTATTTCAATTTTCAGAATTGGATTCCGACCCCGATATCAAAAATTCAACCCCCGGTCAAACTTCTCAGAAATTAAACTTTCTGCATTTCAAGCCTAATTCCTCTACGGACCTCCAAATAATATTCCGGAGACGCTCCTAAGCCCAAAATCACCATACGGGAGCTATGGAATTATCAGAATTCAAATCTGAGATTGTTTACACATAGGTCCATATCCGGTCCACTTTTCTGACTTAATTTTTCAGTTATGAGACTAAGTGTCTCATTTCACTCCGAGTTCCTTCCGGACCCAAACCAACTAACCCGATATAACATAATATAGATGAATAGCACAAAAAGAAGTAGAAATGGGGGAAAACGGGGCTATAACTCTCGAAACGACCGGCCGGGTCGTTACATCCTCCCCCTCTTAAACATCCGTTCGTCCTCGAACGGGTCTAGAAACATACCTGGAGTCTCGAATAGGCGTGGGTATCTGCTCCGCATCTCCCGCTCGGTCTCCCAGGTGGCCTCCTCCACAGGCTGACCTCTCCATTGCACCTTCACTGAAGCTATATCCTTTGACCTCAACCTTCGAACCTGCTGATCCAAAATAGCCACCGGCTCCACATCATAAGTCATATCACCCTCCAACTGAACCGTGCTGAAATCCAAAACATGGGACGGATCTCTAATATACTTCCGGAGCATGGAAACATGAAATACTGGATGCACACTCGACAAGCTGGGTGGCAAGGCAAGCTTATAAGCCACCTCCCCTATTCTCTGAAGCACCTCAAAAGGCCCAATGAACCGGGGGTTCAACTTGCCCCTCTTCCCAAACCTCATAACACCCTTCATGGGTGATACCTTCAGCAAAACCTTCTCCCCAACCATAAAAGACACATCACAGACCTTCCTATCCGCGTAGCTCTTCTGCCTAGACTGCACCGTACGAAGCCACTCATGAATCAATTTCACCTTATCTAATGCGTCCTAGACCAAGTCTGTACCTAAGAGCCTAGCCTCACCCGACTCAAACTATCCAACCGGAGATCTACACCTCCTCCCATATAAAGCCTCGTATGGAGCCATCTGAATACTCGACTGATAACTGTTGTTATATGCAAACTCCGCGAGTGGCAGAAACTAGTCCCATGAACCCCCAAAGTCAATGACACAAGCACGCAACATGTCCTCCAATATCTGAATAGTGCACTCGGACTGCCCGTCCGTCTGAGGGTGAAAAGTTGTGCTCAACTCAACCTGAGTACCCAACTTTCGCTGCACGGCCCTCCAAAACTGCGATGTGAACTGAGTACCCCTATCTGAAATGATGTAAACTGGGACACCATGCAGGCGAACGATCTCTCGGATGCAAATCTCAGCCAACCGCTCTGAAGAGTAAGTAGTACCAACTGGAATGAAGTGCGCGGACTTGGTCAGCCGATCCACAATAACCCAAATAGCATCGAACTTTCTCAAAGTCCATGGGAACCCAACTACAAAGTCCATGGTGATCCGCTCCCACTTCCACTTTGGGATCTCTAATCTCTAAAGCAAGCCACCCGGTCTCTGATGCTCATACTTAACCTGCTGACAGTTGAGGCACTGAGCCACAAACCCAACTATATCCTTCTTCATCCGCCTCCACCAATAGTGCTGCCTCAAATTCTGTTACATCTTCGCAGCACCCGGATGGATGGAATATCGCGAGCTGTGGGCCTCCTCAAGAATCAACTCTCGAAGCCCATCTATATTAGGCACACATATCCGGCCCTGCATTCTCAGCATGCCATCATCACCAATAGTCACATCCCTAGCATCACCTCTCCAAACCCTGTCCTGAAGAACGAGCAAGTGGGGGTCATCATATTGACGCTCCCTGATACTGTCATAAAGAGAAGACCTGGAGACCACACAAGCCAATACCTGACTAGGCTCCGAAATATCCAATCTGACAAGATGGCCCGCTAAGGCCTGAACATCCAATGCCAAGGGTCTCTCTACTACTAGAAGATATGCTAAACTCCCCAAACTCTCTGCCTAGCGACTCAAAGCATCGGCCACCACATTGGCCTTCCCCGGATGGTACAAAATAGTGATATCATAGTCCTTAAGAAGCTCCAACCATCTCCGCTAACGCAAATTAAGATCCTTCTGCTTTAACAGATACTGCAGACTCCGGTGATCAGTATAGATCTCACAATGAACCCCATACAAATAATGACGCCAAATCTTCAAGGCGTGAACAATGGCTGCTAACTCAAGATCATGGATATGATAGTTCTTCTCATGGGTCTTCAACTGGTGCGAGGCATAGGCAATCACCCTACCCTCCTACATCAAAACACAACCAATGCCTATCCTCGAGGCATCATAATACACGGTGTAAGAACCTGAAGCTGATGGCAGAACTAACACTAGAGTTGTGGTCAAAGCAGTCTTGAGCTTCTGAAAGCTCTCCTCACACTCATCCGACCACCCGAATGGAGCACCCTTTTGGGTCAATTTGGTCAAGGGCGATGCAATAGATGAAAATCCCTCCACAAAGCGATGGTAGTAACCCGCCAAACCAAGAAAGCTCCTAATCTCCGTGGCTGAGGACGGTCTGGGCCAACTCTGCACCGCCTCTATCTTCTTCGGATCCACCTGAATACCCTCACTGGACACCACGTGCACCAAGAATGCTACCGAGTTGAGCCAAAACTCACACTTAGAGAACTTTGCATAAATCTTCTCCTCCCTCAATCTCTGTAATACAATTCTCAAATGCTGAGCGTGCTCCTCCTGGCTACGAGAGTACACCAGGATGTCATCAATGAATACAACGATGAATGAGTCCAAATAGGGCTGGAATACACTGTTCATCAAATGCATGAATGCTGCTGGGGCATTGGTCAGCCCAAAAGACATCACCAAGAACTCATAATGGCCATATCGGGTCTTGAAAGCTGTCTTAAGAATATCTGAATCCCGAATCTTCAGCTGGTGATAACCGGACCTCAAATCAATTTTGGAGAACACCCTCGCTCCCTGAAGCTAGTCGAATAAATCATCAATACGAGGCAAAGAATACTTGTTCTTGACTGTAACCTTGTTCAGTTGCCTGTAATCAGTACACATTCTCATGGAACCATCCTTCTTTTTCACAAATAGAACCGGTGCACCCCAAGGTGATACACTAGGCCGAATAAACCCCTTATCAAGGAGTTCCTGAAGTTGTTTTTTCAATTCCTTCAACTCCACCGGTGCCATACGATACGGTGGAATAGAAATGGGCTGAGTGCCCGGCACCAAATCAATACCAAAGTCAATATCCCTGTCAGGCGGCATGCCCGACAGGTCTGCAGGAAACATATCCGGAAAATCACGTACCACCGGAACAAAATCAATGACAGGAGTCTCTGCACTAACATCCCTCACAAAAGCCAAATAAGATAGGCAACCTTTCTCAACCATGCGCTGAGCCTTCAAATATGAAATCACCCTACTTGGTACATAATCTACAGAACCGCTCTACTCAACCCTCGGAATTCCCGGCATAGTCAACATCACCGTCTTAGCATGACAATATAGAACAGCATGATATGAAGATAACCAATCCATACCCAATATCACGTCAAAGTCAACCATACTGAGCAACAAAAGATCCACTTGGGTCTCCAGACCCCCAATAGTCACCACACATAACCGATATACGCGGTCCACAATAATAGTATCACCCACTGGAGTAGATACATGAACAGAAGAAACTAGAGACTCACGGGGCATATCCAGAAAATGGGCAAAATACGAGGAATCATATGAATACGTGGAACCAGGGTCAAATAATACTGAGGCATCTCTGTGACAAACTGAGACAATACCTGTAATCACAGCATCTGAAGCAATAGCATCTGGTCTGGCAAGGAGGGCATAGAAACGGGCCTGGCCACTCCCTGATCTGCCTCCCCCTCTAGGGCGACCCCTAGTTGACTGACCTCCACCCCGAGCTGACTGGGCGGGTGATGAGGTAACTGGTGCTGTAGTCGGAGGCTGACTCCTCTGCTGAGATAGACCTCCATGACGACGAGGACACTGCCTCCACATATGCCCAAGCTCCCTACACTCAAAACAACTCCCTGGTGCTGGCGGCGGAAACTGAAGGGAACCCCTAGCACCGGGATAACTGGTAGAAGAACCTGGCATGGAAGAGCCCTGAACAGGTGGAGCACGGGACGAACTCTGAACTGGAAGGGCACTAAGTGATGAGTGGCCCTGATGAGAACTGTGAGAACTATGGCCAGATGATGCACCACGGTGAAATGGCTGAGCTGACTGAGCCTGTCTGAAATGACGACCTCTACCGTGCTGGAATTGACCCCCAAAAGGAGCACCGCTGAATCCACCCTGACCAAGAGGCCTCTTGGCCTCCCTCTCAACCCTCTCCTGACCGCGAACCATCTCAATCTGCCGAGCAATGTTGACAACCTCATCAAAGGTAGCACCCGAAACCCGCTCCCTGGTCATGAGCAACTATAGCTGATAAGTGAGGCCATCAGTAAACTTCATAATCCTCTCTCTATCCGTGGGAACCAACCAGATAGCATGATGGGCCAACTCAGAGAATCGCATCTCATACTGTGTCATAGACATATCACCCTGGCAAAGTCGCTCAAACTGTCTACGCATCTCCTCTCTGCGGGATCGAGGTACGAACTTCTCCAAAAAGACCACGGAGAACTGCTGCCAAGTAAGGGGTGCTGCGCCAACAGGCCTACGCCTCTCGTAAGTCTCCCACCATCTGATGCAGCCCCAAAAAACTAAAAGGTAGTGAATGAGACCCTACAAGTCTCCAAAATACTAGCAGTACAGAGTATCCTCTGACACCTGTCCAAAAAGTCCTGAGCATCCTCTCTCTCTGTGCCATTGAAAGGTGGTGGCTGGAGTCTCCCAAACCTCTCCAACCTATGCTGATCATCCTCAGGCGTAGCAAGAACCACATAATCCTGAGCAACTACAACCGGCTGGGCTGGTGGTGCCTCCGGTGTCTGAAGTACCTTAATAACCTGCTCGGGTGTGCGAGCGATGGGAGTTTGAGTGCCTCCCCTGGCCTGATAAGTGGCTGTGGCCGTCGAAATAGAGACCGCCTGAGCAAGGCCGGTACACGCTGTCAGAATCTGAGCTAGGGCCTCTTGAAGGCCTGGAATCACAATAGGCACAGGTGGTGCCTGAGCTGGTGCATCAACAACTGGAACCTGGTCCTGATCTAGGACAACCGGTGGATCTGCAGGTACTTCCCCAGCTGTTGTACGGGCTGCACCTTTGCCCCTACCACGGCCTCTACCGCGGCCCTGGCTGGTGGTACTAGTGGTTGGCCCTCCTGACCGATAGCATGAGTCATCACTATCTGTGAGAGAATGAAACAACAGATGTTTAGTTACTAGAATCAATAGATTCGCACGACAAGAATTCAAGAATGTGGAGTTTCCTAAAGGTTCTATAGCCTCTCAAAGATAAGTACAGATGTCTCCGTACCGATCCGCAAGACTCTACAAAACCCGCTCATGACTCGTAAGACCTATGTAACCTAGGCTCTGATACCAATCTGTCACGACCCAAACTAACCCCTGTCGTGATGGCGCCTATCGTGGAACTAGGCAAGCCAACTCATTTCCAAAACAAACCGATATTTTCATTTCAAAGATAATTTCAATGTTATTTAACATAGAAACCTTCGTAAAGTAGTTCAAATCAAAATAAAAGTGCAGAAGGAAAAGCCCGACATCGGGGTGTCACTAGTCATGAACATCTACTACATTCTGTCTAACAATACCAAGGCTAACTCAGCCTGGAAAATAGCTAAATACAACTAGAGGAAGATAAGAGGGAAAAGAGCAGGGACTGCGTTCGCCAAACAGCTACCTTGCTATCTCCAAGAAAATCTGCAACCAGAACACTCAATAACCGCTACCGTGTCCAGCTACACCTAAATCTGCACACAGGGTATAGGGAGTAACGTGAGTACGCCAACTTAGTAAGTAACAACAATAAATAAATACTGAGCAGTAGTGACAGGCAATAAAGCATATAACATTCATATCGGGAAATCTCAGTAAAATACCACATGCTTTTAAAATCAGGATTTGAATCAAAACATCTCGTTTAACCCAGTTCCAGTAAAAATCATTTAGAGATATTTTTCAACAATTTTCAGATAGAGGAAGAATGCAAAGGTGAGCAAAAATGATGAAATCATAAACAGCCCATCGGGCAAAACATCACTCATATACAGCCCCTCGGGCAAACCTCACAGTCACTAGTGCCACTTGGGCACACCTCATAATCACTCTTACTACTCGGGCATACCTCACAATCACTCTTGCCTCCCAGTCATTCAGCACTCGGCACTCGCACTCAGTAGGTACCTGCGCTCACTGGGGGTGTGTACAGACTCCGGAGGGGCTCCTTCAGCCCAAGCGCTATAACCTGCACGAACAACTCACGTGATGCACAGACAACTCACGTGCTATAATTATAAAGTATGCTGCTGGCAGGCATCCCCGATCCACACTCATCCTCACAAATCAGGCCCTCGGCCTCACTCAGTCATAACCCTCTCAAGCCACTCGGGCGTTACAGTAAAACAGGGCATTCGGCCCAAAACATTTATATGCATCAAAATAGAGTCATAAAACTGAGTTATGCGGTAAACAAGTATAAACATGACTGAGTATAGATTTTCAATCGAAAACAATGAGAAGATAGTAAGAAACAACCCCTAAGGGTCCAAACAGCACTGGCGCAAGGCCCAAACATGGCATTCAGCCCAATTTACAGAAACTCTTTCTAAAACATATAAGTATCATATAGTTTCAACAAAATATGCAACTTTACAGTCGCTACGGGACGGACCAAGTCACTAATCCCCAACGGTGCACGGCCACACACCCGTCACCTAGCATGTGCGACACCTCAAAGTAGTAAAATGATACGAAATTTGAGGTTTCATACTCTCAGGACTAGATTTACAATCATTACCTACCTCAAGCCGTGAAATTCTTATTCTGCAATGTCCTTTCCTCGTGAATTGGTCTCCAAACGCCTCGAATCTGGTCATAAATAATTCGTTTCAGTCAATAAAATTCATTGGAATTAATCCCATAAGAAAATAATAATTTTTCATAAAAATCCGAAAATTATCTCAAAAATCGTCTGTGGGGCCCACGCCTCTGAACTCGACAAAAGTTACAAAATCCGGAAGCCCATTCAACCACGAGTCTAACCATACTAATTTTACCAAAATCCGACCCCAATTCGACCCTAAAATTTTCAATTTAAACCAAGAGGGTTTTCAACTTTTCCCAACTCAATTCACCAATTAAATGATAAAACAACAATGGATTCGAGTAATTTAACCAATATTGAGTTAAAAACACTTACCCCATTGTTTCCTCTGAAAATCACCCAAAATCGCCTCAAATCCGAGCTTCAAATCGTCAAAAATTGAAAATGGAACGAAGTCCCATTTTCAGAACTTAAACTCACTGCCCAGGCTTTTCTTCTTCGCGAACGCGGTCAGTGCCTTGCGTTCGCGAAGCACAAAATAGGTCCCGTCCAAATTTCTCCTTCGCGAACGCGACATCACCCTCGCATTCGCGAAGCACAAAATGCCTCTGCCTCAATGCCTTTTATGCGAACGCATTCAACCCATCGCAAACGCGATGCTTCATTCCCCCTCACTACACGAACGCGACACCCCCTATGCGAATGCGTAGACCAATTGCCTGGGGTCCTCGGCTGCTTCCTCTCTTCTTCGCGAACGCGTAACACCTCTCGCGTTCGTGATACACACCCAGTCCATCTTTCGCAAACGCGTACTTCTATTCGCGAACGCGAAGAGAAAATATTGCCAGCCTCTTGGTTCCTCTTCGCGAACGTGATGAAGGAAACCATATGGTGCATCAGAAAAATTCCAGCAGAGTTCCAAGTCCATAATCCAACCCGTTAACCGTCCGAAACTCATCCGAGCCCTCGGGACCTCAACCAAATATACCAACAAGTCCTAAAACATCATACGAACTTAGTCGAACCCTCAAATCACCTCAAACAACACTAAAACCATGAATTACACCCCAATTCAAGCCTAATGAACTTTAAAATTTCTAATTCTTCAAACAACTCCGGAACCTATCAAATCACGTCCGATTGACCTCAAAATTTGCACACAAGTCGTAAATGACATAACAGAGGCATTCCAATTTTCAGAATCGGATTTCGACGCCGATATCAAAAAGTCAACGCCCCGGTCAAACTTCTCAAAAATTAAAACTTTCGGCATTTCAAGCCTAATTCCTCTACGGACCTCCAAATAATATTCCAGACACGCTCCTAAGCCCAAAATCACCATACAGAGCTATTGGAATCATCAGAATTTGAATCCGAGATTGTTTACACATAGGTCAATATCCGGTCCACCTTTCTAACTTAATTTTTGAGTTATGAGACTAAGTATCTCATTTCACTCCGAGTTTCTTCCGGACCCGAACCAACTAACCCGATATAACATAATATAGCTGAATAACACAAAAAGAAGTAGAAATAGGAAAACAGGGCTATAACTCTCGAAACGACCGGCCAGGTTGTTACAAAGTATTATAATAGAGCTTCAAGTTTTGGACATGAATTATACCCATATGGAAGGGAGGTCATGAAAGAAATAGAAGATACGATGCAAAATTTTAAGGTAGTAAGGTAAAGTTGAACAACGTACGAAATACTCAGATGCAGAAGGTTGTGAATAGTCCATAATTCAGATAAAAGTCTAGAAGCGCGGGGATTCAGTATCCAGGAATAATAGCTACATCGTCAGTAGCATATCTTCTAGCCTATGGTTTCTAGGTACCGAGAGATCTAGCCAAGAAAGTAAAGAAGAATTAGAGACGATGTGATGTCTCGCTTGATGTTCGAGAATAACATAAGGAAATCTATGGTGCAAGCAAGTTAAAGGAAGGTTGCGAATAGTATAAATAGATACGTATAGGTCGCAAGCTAAAGTATAGTAAAGCGACAAGGTTTTATGACAGGAGTAAGGATGAGAAAGGGCGAGTGAGAAGGGGACGAGAATGGATAAGTCCTCAGGATTAAGACCATGAAAACAAGAGAGCTAATGATTTCTCTAAGTTATAGAAAGTTCAGTATAGCCTGAATGAACTCAAAAAGAATCTAAGACTAATAGTATCTAGAAGAAATGGAATGCTGCCTTGGTAGTAAAGTGATGGTGTGATTGTGATAGATACATGATGACGTTGGGCCTTCGATTGAGTAGTGACTTGAAGAGGATTTCATGATTTGTACGAGATTAAAATACCCATGTAAGGTGAGTCATATTGGAATGCTATAAAATACGGTTATGAAAGTATAGTATCGCCCCTAGGTGGATCAATCACGTGAGCCCTAGCGGCAGTGTTACATAAGAGATCAAGTTAGCAATGGTAGATGATAGATCAACATTAAGGTGAATCAACAATGGATGGACAAAAGTCACAAAGTATGAGGTGAGATTAGGCCGTCATTCTTAAGATGAACAGTCATTAGGAAGCATTAAAGGATATAGATTTATACATATGGGACGAACAACGAACGTAAGCTGGAGTTTGGTAGTAGACCTCAGTAGCGATAAATCGAGGTAAGAGTTATGGCATATTATGACATACTTAGATGCAGTAAAGTCATGCGGATAGATAACCAGACCGATGAAATAAGATATAGCAATATTCATAAGTTCGACAAAGTACCGAGCAAAGAACTTCAGTATACCTATAGATTCCCACAGGGACATATTGCCAAGAGGCCTAGAGATTGGCTAAAAGCTGGAAGGGGGAGTCACATAAGCGCACATATAAGGAAAACGTTGTACAGGCTGCATGACCGAAGTAGCAAGAGTTACGAAATTGGAAGAATTTCGACCATAGGCCGTGGTGTGAGAAAGAGGCCTACAGGTGGGAATACCCTGGACTTTGGATTTATTCACAGAACAATTGCCTAGATGGCAAGCAGAGTATTAAAATATTCGCAAGAGCTATAGGTTATGATAATGATATGTGCATCAGTCAACATTCGAGGACGAATGTTCCAAGGGGGGAATGATGTTACACCCCATGTTTTCGTACGTGAAAGTACGCCATAAGTAAATTGATGGAAGCTCGGAAATGAGATGTTACATCCCGCATTTTCGTATGTTAAAGTTTCGTCGTAAATCGACGTAAGTTCGGGAATGGGATTATTGTGAGATTATAATCATTATGCTATTTCAAACAAGTGAAGAGTAAACTATTGAAGGTGAGAGGGTAAACGGATCGAAGAAAATGAGTTTCATCAAAGTTTGTCATTTTGAGATAAAATACGGTCCAAGCTATAATACCCGGTATTTATGGACTAGTGCGATACAAGGTACCACATGACCATAATAGTAAGGTGTACAGAGTGTATTAAAAATGAGTAGTATTTTAAGTAATTTGAGATAATTCTTAATTATATGGATAATTAGTTAATTATTGGATTAGTGGAGAATTACCAAGTTAATTAAGGGATTGGTAATTAATTTTATATTTTGGATAATCTTACCCTTGCCCAACGTGGCAGCAACATGTGGTATCCATTAAGTGACTCTTAAATTATTTTTGCAAGGTGGAAACATTTAAAGATGTCATTATCTCATTTGGTTAAGAATATAATAAAAAGGGCAAAAAATGGTACAACCCTTTAGACTTCCTTTCTTGTATGTTTGTCGGTGAGCTTTCTTGAAATTTAGAGAATGTGACGAGTCTTTCTAGTGTAGCATTCCCTTCCTCCAGTTAAAAAGTGAAAGACTAGCTTTTCATTTGGTATTTGAAAACAATCCGAATTGGAATCTTGCTAAGACTTACAAAGTAATGATGGAGCTTAATCAGTTCATTTGAAACTTCAAAGCGTGAGATTTGCGATTATAAGGGAGTACGGTATAATCTTTTTTAAGAATATCATACGGATTTTCCCTACTTCGCTCCGCCGTTATGTGTTGTCGCAATTGACGTGTGTTAGAGGGATTGTCAAGAGAGTCGCCTCAGGTATGTTAAGGCTAAGCCCTTCCTTCATTTTGGCATGATCTCGTAATTACATGTGTTTGATAACAAGGCATAAAGAGAAGTTCATACTCCCAAATTTATATACATTATCCTAGTTTCATAAATTACAGTATTCTCCTTATCGGGACTTCATATTTAATTGAGTATTGTCTTCTTCCAGTCAAGAGAGCAGAGAGCCTATATATACAGTATTATAGAATTTTCATTACCATCGAGCTATAATCGATGGGCAGGCCCCTATTGGGCAACTTCTGATCAGATGATAAGTTATATACCGAGCCTACTGTGGCCGAGCGCCTATGAGCGAGCCCAGTTGACCGAGATACAAAGCCTAGTATGATCGAGCGCCTATGAGCGAGCCTACTACGGCAGAGCAATTGTATATATACCGAGCCTTATAGGGCCGGATAGCTGCTTTACTTACTATATTAAGAGAGTTGAGTCAGTATCAGCAGGTAAGAATATCTTGAGATTATCTTTGACTCCGAGTTACTTTCAGTTATTATATTATCAATTTAGTTTCAGCTTTCAGTATATTGCCTTATATACTCGGTAAATTATTTTGTACTGACATCCCTTTTCTGGGGGCGCTGCATTTCATGCGTGCAGGTTCAGACAGACAGACGAGTAGACCTCCTCATTAGGTGTTGCCCGAGTTCAACTTGATTGGTAAGCTCCATGCCCTTCGGAGTTGCCTGGTCTAGAGCTTTATGTACATCTTGTGTATATATGTTATGAGTAGGTCGGGGCCCTATTCCGATCACAGTATATCCATCAGTAGAGGCTTGTAGACATATCTTGTCAGTTAGTGCAGTATGTTGGGCTTGTAGGCCTTTTATGTATATTTTGTTGGTTTGCTAGCCGTAGTAGTTATGACGGCCTTGTCGGCCCAGCTTTATATTGATGTTGAGTCAGCATTCGCAATTGTCTTGCAATGTGGCCCATGGCCAAAATATTACATTATATGTTCAGAGTCCCTTAGTCGCAAGTTGGTACGAAAGGATAGGTGAGGCACCGGGTGCCGGTCTTGCCCCCAAAGTTTGGGGCGTGACGGAGATTTTGAGGGATTTTCAAAGACATAGATTGGGTAATGATTATACACTCCATTTTGGTTATATCCCACTAATCTATCATTAATTTCATCATTTAATTTTGGATTTGGGGTGAAAATTTGGGAAAAATGGAAAGAGGTTCTTCAACCAAAATTTTGGGTTTTGATTAGGATTTTGACATCGGATTTGGATAATTTTGGTATGAGTGAACTCGTGAGTGAATGAGTGTTCATATTTTGTGACTTTTACCCGATTCTGAGGCGTGGGCCCGAGGAGTTTTTTGGGGCAATTTTCTAATTTGTTGCTTTAACTTTGATTTCATTAATTTGATTAGTTTCTTATAGTTGTATTTATGGTATGTAATTGATTTTGGCTAGATTTGGGCCATTCAGAGTCGGATATTCATGAAAAAGGCATTGTTGCCGATTGATTGAGCTTGGTTCGAGGTAAGTGGCTTGCCTAACCTTGTGTGGGGGAAATCCCCATAGGATTTGGTACTGTTGTGATATGTGAGCGTCGTGTACGTACACGGGCTATTTGTTGTAAAACCCGATTTATTTTTACTGAGTAGCAACCCTTTTTTCCTTTAATTTTAGTTATACCGTTTAAATGAGTATTAGTCTATTTTTATTCTTAATTGAGTTATTCCAATATGTGTAATTGTCCTGTTTAGTCTAATATCGCATGTCTACGTGCTTTAACTGCTTATTTGAACTCTGTGAAGCATGCCTAGTTGATTTCTTGCTTTTCCTTGTTCTTTCAGTATAACTGTAGAAATCTTGCTATTAACTGTTGTATTTGTCGGTTTGAGTTCTGTGTCTGCTTTTGAGACTACGAGGCGATTCCTCAGGAGTTCTCCCTGCACATTTACTTTTGAGACTACGAAGCGGTTCCTCGGGAGTTCTCCCTGCACATTTACTTTTGGGACTACGAGGCGGTTCCTCGGGAGTTCTCCCTATATATTTACTTTTGAGACTACGAGGTGGTTCCTCGGGAGTTCTCCCTGCATATTTACTTTTGAGATTACGAGGCGGTACCTCAGGAGTTCTCCTTGTATATTTATTTTGGGACTACGAGACAGTATCTCGGGAGATCCCCTGATGTTTACCCCTGTGTGTTGCACTTTTGCCTTGCTGTGTTTCCTTTTGTTTAAATTCTAGTCTCTTATTATATTGTACATTCTCCTGCTTTATTTATTATATACCAGTGGGCCTGACCTGACCTCGTCACTATTCGACCTAGGTTAGGCTTGGCACTTACTAGGTACCATTGTGGTATACTCATGCTACTCTTCTGCACATATTTTTGTGTGCAGATCCTGGTACTTCTTATCAGCCCCGGTAATAACAGAGAGTGCTTGCTATTGTACGGAGACTTCAAGGTACATCTGCCGCGTCCGTAGACCTCAGAGTCGCCATCTATTCTCTCTTATGTCATTTACCTTCCGTACTTTTTTTGTTAGACTCTGGTGTATAGAGA
Source organism: Nicotiana tabacum (assembly GCF_000715075.1). Lineage (NCBI taxonomy): Eukaryota > Viridiplantae > Streptophyta > Magnoliopsida > Solanales > Solanaceae > Nicotiana > Nicotiana tabacum. The sequence goes on from NC_134081.1 coordinate 78,818,874, forward strand.
TACTAGTTTCCTTCTGTAGCTTGTGACTTATGATGTTCTGGATTTTGGGAAGACTGTGTATTTATGGAGTATTGGTTATTGTACATGCCGAGCGGTATTGTTACTAGTTATTTAGTTATCCACTGCTGTTAGCTGTCAAGTTTTACTTTCGTTTTGTTATTTTCCGCAATTTGTTAGGCTTACCTAGTCGTAGAGACTAGGTGCCATCATGACGTTATACGGAGGGAGTTTGGGTGGTGACAAGTTGGTATCAGAGCTCTAGGTTCACAAGTGTCGTGAGTCATAAGCTGGTTTATTAGAGTCTCGCGGATCGGTACGGAGACGTCTGTACTTATCTTCGGGAGACTATGGAACTGAAAGGAAAAAAATTATACTTCTTTGATTCCTTGTCGTGTGAAATTTGTTGACATAAAAAATTCTTAACTTCTGTATTCTATTCTTTCTCACATATGGTGAGGACTCGTACAAGCGGATCTGATGACCAGGCACCCGTGCCCCCTGCTAGAGCCGCGAGAGGCCAAGGCCGGGGTAGAGGATGAGGACGTCCATGCGGTGCAGCGAGAGCACCCGCACGAGCTGCTACAGAGGATCCCCCAGTAGCTCCAGTTGTAGGGCAGGCACCTGAGGTACCTGTTGCTGCACCAGCCCTCTAGGAATCTCTAGCCCAGTTTCTGAGCATGTTCAGCACCTTAGCTCATGCTGGATTGATTCCACTTGCTCCTGCCACATCTCAGGCCGGTGGAGGAGCACAAACTCTAGTCGCCGGTACTCCAGAGCAGCGGGTTTAGGTCGACCAGGCCCCAGAGTTCATCCCTATGCAGACGGTAGCTCCGGTTCCGCACGAGACTATGATAGCAATTTTTGATGCAGAGCAGCTCAGACTTGAGAGGTACAAGAAGTACCACCCTCCTACCTTCAGTGGATTGGCGTCAAAGGATGCCAGGGTTTTTTGGAGGAGTGTCACCGTATTCTCTGTACTATGGGTGTGGCGGAGTCAAGTTGGGTTTACTTTACTGCATTCCAGCTTAGAGGAGCAGCCTATCAGTGGTGGCGTGCTTATGAGTTGAGTAGTCCGGATGAGGCAGCTTCACTTACATGGACTCAGTTCTCGGACATGTTTTTGAGGGAGTATGTCCCTCAGAGCCTCAGGGACTCATGGCGCATAGAGTTTGAGAAGCTGCGCCAGGGGTGCTATGACTGTGTCAGAGTATACAATCTTCTTCATTGATTTGGCCCGACATGCACCGGCCTTGGTTGCCATAGTTCGAGAGAGGGTTCGTCGGTTTATTAAGGGACTCTACCCCAGTATGAGGATTAGTATGGTTAGGGAGTTGGATATGGATATTTCTTACCAGCAGGTTGTGAGTATTGCTAGGAGATTGGAGGGCATGCTCACTTGGGATAGAGAGGAGAGGGAGGCCAAGAGGTCTCGAGAGTGTGGCACTTACAGTGGTACTCGTGCCCCAGCTGCAGTTCGCCATGGTAGGGGTTATGTGAGTCACCCCGTTCATTCAGCTCTTCTAGCCGCCAGTGGTATTACAGTCCCATCTAGGCCCCAGGAGCCTTATTATGCACTGCAAGTATCTAGTGCACCTCCTACACGTGGTGCTTTTAGCGGTCAATCCAGCAGACCTGGCCCGAGCCAGTCACAACAGCCACGCTCTCCGAGTGATTGTTTTGAGTGTGACTACACTTGCCATATAATGAGGGATTTCCCCAGACTTAGGAGGGGTGTACCTCCACAGACTTCTCAGGCACATCGTGCTCCATCGGGTCCTCAGGCTATGATTCCAGCAAAGCTGAAGTTTTTGCCATCTAATGCAATCGCAGCTGCGGAAATTCCATCGCAGGTGCGAGCTCGCAGAAGCGAGCCTAGCAAGCATAGATGCGGGCAGGGATGTGAGGCATTGGTCGCATGTGCGAGGGAAAAATCCGCACCTGCGTGAGCGCAGATGCGGAAGGTTGCGCGCAGAAGCGAGATGACTGGAAGCTGAGGATTTTCGCATCTGCGATGTCATTCTCGCAGATGCGGCCTCGCAAATGCGATGGTTTCCTCGCAGGTGCGCAAACTAGGTAGGCAAGTGAAGCCCGTACATGCGACATTTTGCTCGCATAAGCGGGGGCGCAAGTGCGCAAATCTTGTCCGCAGGTGCGGATCGACTGGGCAGAATCCTTTAAGTTCGAGGGTTCGACATTTTCACCCATTTTTTGAATTTTGGAGCTCGGGTTGGGCGATTTTGGAGATGAAATTTTCCACACAACTTAATGTAAGTGTTCTTAACTCCCTTGTGATTATATTCCATGAATTAATCTTCATTTTTGGTGTAAGATTATTGAATCTTCAAGAGAAATAGAAGGAAATTTCTATAATGTCACAAAATAAATTTTTAAAGTTTGAATACCGATTTGGAGTCATATTTGAGTGAAATTAGTATGGTTGAACTTGTAATTGGATGAGTTGTCGTATTTTGTATGTTTCGTCGGATTTCGAGATGTGGGTCCCACGGGTAATTTTTGGGGAGTAATTTCAGATTTTGTGGAAAATATTAGCATTTTGATATGAAATTAATTTCTATAAATTGTGTGGACTGAATCAAATTAATTGTGGTAGATTCGAGCCGTTCGGGAGTTGATACGTGCATAATGGGATTTCTGGAGTATTGTTTAGCTTGCTCGACTTTGGATTCGGCTTGTTCGAGGTAAGTAACTCTTCTAATCTTGGAGTTGAGGGTATGAACCCTGAATATATGTATTTCTTGAATTGTTGGGAGGTGACGCACATGCTAGGTGACGGGCATGTGGGCGTGCACTATATAAATTATGACATAATTGTTTCTGTGGAATTTTGTAATTAAATGATCTTGGCATTTTCCATGCGATTTTATGAGTTAAAGAAATTGAGCTGAAAAGCATATTAAAAATCATGTTGAGGCTATGTGCCAGTATTACTAGGACCCACAGAGGTCATATTGTTATGAAATATTTATTTTAAAATAAAAATTTATACTCAGTCATATTCATTTTGTTGCATATCGTATCTCAGTCTCTGTTGTTATTTATTGATACATTATATCATCATTTTGTGCTAGTCTCATGACATTGTGAGCCATGAGAGAGAGAGACTGGAGAGATTGATGACTGAGAGAGGCCGAGGGCCTGATTGTAAGGATATTTTTTGGATCGGGCTGCTGTATGGGCCCGTAAAAATTTTAACCAAAAACTCGGGATTTCGTGGTGCCGAGATAGATTCATGCGCTACTATAAGTAGAAATTCTTCTTTTGGATTGAACAGTATCCTATGGACTTAGAGGAAAATGTTTCGCAGAAGAACGCATTTCTGCGGCCCATTATGCGGCCGCATAATCACTCTGCGGACCGCATAATGGCCGCAGAGTGAAGCAGTAAGTTTGGCCAACTTGAGGTCAGTTTTGCGGTTGATTATGCGACCGCATAATCGATATGCAAACCGCATATCGATCGCATAACCCCTCTTGGGTTTTTGCGGAGGGAGTTCTGCGGTGCATTATGCGACCGCAGAACGAGTATGCGGACCGCATACTGGTCGCATACCTGGGCCGAAAGTTCAGGCCCCTATGCGGACCGCATAACCATTAGCGACCGCAGACCTGTGTCGGGGCACCATTTTTCTTAATTTAAAACTCGACCCCCATTCCGTTAAAACATCCCCTTTAGTCTATTTTGAGCTCATTTTCTGATGCTATAGAGTGAGAGAGGGAGCCTTAGAGTGAGAAAGTAATCCTCATCAATTATTCTTCAATTCTTGCTTGAAACTTTGAAGATTATCAAGGAAAACAATCTAGGCCTCCATCCTAGAGGTAAGAATCTATACCCTAGCCCTAAATTTTTGAAACTTATACTGAAAATGAGTAATTAATAAGATGGTCCATGGGTATGAGGGTTGTTTATCTTGCATGAATGTGTGGTAAAAGAGTGTGGAAAAGTGAACTAGAACTATGAATATTTTTCTAATTTTGGGTTCAATTTGTATATTGCAAAAATAGATTGAGGTTGCTAAGGGTTCCGGATAATTGTAGAGTCTAAAGAAGCGCAATTGAGGTATGTATGGCTAACTCTTTTCTTCCTAGAATCGAACTCCTGGTGTCCGAATATTTGGTATAAGTTCCGACTTGATCATACTAGAATTGTTTGCCTTAGTGTGTTGGGTTGGAAGATTCATGTTCCCTAATTGTTTTAGATGTTTACCATGTCATCATGCTATTTGAGAACGTAACTATGATTTTCCAAGCTCCTTCCCTTATATGTGAAATGTATTACGTGATGGTACTTATCGACATGAATGATGACGTTATTTGAACGAATAAAAAGGGAAAGACTTGAATTGTAAAATGTGTCCAAGTGCCAAGAACTATTTAATAAATGAGGTTGTTTGTGTCATGTAATGAAAGATGGGAAAGCGATGTGAATTGAGTGAACAATTGAAAGAGGTTATGTCTCAAGTGAGATGGCTTAGCCGATCGGGCCGAGATCGGACGCCATGCCGTACACATGGTGGCATTTGTGTTGGAACTATTGATTTACATTGTGGATATGGATATGTCTCACTTGGGTTGGCTTAGCCGGTCGGGCCTAGACCGGACTCCGTGTAAAAACACGGTGGCATTGTGAGTTGTGGCTTTGGCACTAAAGATTATTAACCTAAAAAGATGGAAAGATTGAATTGGAAATTATGTGATCCTTACTTGGTGATTCTTTGTATTTCTGTGAAGTACTTATTGATTGTTATGACTGCCTTCTCTTTGTTTCACTATTCATTCTACTAAGATTAGTGTTTGACTTACATACTAGTACTATTCGACAGTACTAACGTCCCTTTTGTCGGGGGCGCTACATCTTTGAATAGATGTAGGTGGTTCCATCGCAGATAGTACTGATCGTAGATAATGGTGCTCTCCCTCTCACTCATCACAGCAACCTTGGTGATCCCCATTTCTTCCTGGGGTCATGTAGTCCTTCTTTTGTATAAGTTTTCATATTTTGAGGTATATCTGGAGCCTTGTTGCCGGCATTGTCATGTTGCTCTTTTGTACCCTTAGAGGCTCCGTAGATGTTTATGTGGGTCATGTATGTATGTTGGGGTGGTCGTTGGACCGAGTTGCAGTTTGGAAGCTTAACTATAGCATAATGCATATAATGAAAAATAAACTAGCAATGTTTATATATTTATATAACTGATCTCTCCCATGTTTTACAAATGGTGACGCATTCCCTTTTTAGATCATGAACGAGTCGGGTAGGAAAGGTTTACTAGGCTTGCTCGACCGGATTCACTCGGTTGAGTATCGGTCGCGCTCCCCGAGGTTGGGGCGTGACAGCTGCACGCCGCAGCAGGCCATGTTGGCTTTATATATGTTATTACTATTTTATGGATCAGGGTTGCCCGCCTGCAGCAGGCCTTATTGGCTTATTATTGCACGTGAGTTGGTCGTGCGGATACTTATATTATTATTGCACGTGAGTTGGCCGTGCGGATCCAGATACTTATATTATGGCACGTGAGTTGTCCGTGCAGCATGTGAGTTGTCCGTGCTTATAGCGCTTGGGCTGTAGGAGCCCCTCATGAGTCTGTACACCCCCAGTGAGCGCAGTCGACTATAAACAGGGATCGGGCTATACGCCGCATCAGGTATTGTAAAGCGTTGAATGATTGAGTGTGCTGAGCACAGTGAGTGAGAATGCGAGGCAGTGAGATTGAGTACTCTGAGAGTGTGAGTACATGAGTACAATCTCTGAGATACATTGCATTGACATGCACACATGACATATATGCATAAAGATGTATTTTTCTCATGCTGTACGGTATCACATTATTCATGATTTCTCACACATGTTGACAGATGGGCATAGTGATGCATTTGTTATACAATGGTTATCTGAAAAGAAAATGAGATATAATTTATTTATTATTGAAAGGATTTTGGAAAATTTTCTATTTTCAAACTTATTCACATTTTTGGTAACTTTGGCAAAAGATTTGGGTTTTCACTAATGTACTTGAAAGGAAGAACTATTATTGCTGAAATCATGATGTGACTGAGCATTTTATCTCTGAGTTACTTTTGGTATTATTTGCTTTACGTCGTTATTAACTATTGTGGATTAGTGGATTTGGACCCGACCTTGGCTACTTTCAACCTAAGGTTAGGTTTGTTACTTACTCAGTATATGGGGTCGGTTGTACTGATACTACACTTCTGCACATTGCGTACAGATGTTGACTGATGTTGTTGCTATGCTCGATGGTTGCGGGATTTGAAGATGTACCTGCATTCCTGTTGTAGCTGCCTCTTATTCATGGTAGCCTCAAATTTTAAAAGCTCTGTTTATGTACTATTCAAACAGACTATGTATTTATTTCATTTCCGCTTTGTATACTCTATTCTTAGAAGCTCATGATTTGTACTACCAGTTCTTGGGAAAAAGTATTGGTTTTAGATATTTTCTTTTAATTAATTGCATCGTTAATTTCATTGGAATCTGATAGTTGGTAATTGGCTTACCTAACGGGTTGGGTTAGGTGCCATCACGACTAGTTGGATTTTGGGTCGTGACAGATACAGTCAACAAAAATTATAGAATTAATTCTATAAGAAAATACTATATTTTTCAATAAAAATCCGAAATTAACTCAAAAATGGTATCTCGGAATCCGGCGAAAGTTACGAAATATGAACGCCGATTCAATCACGAGTCTAACCATACCAAAATGACTAAATTCCAATAACAATTCGACCCTCAAATCCTCAAATCTATCCATGAGGGTGTTTCAAAATTTTCCAACTTAAATCACCAATTAAATGTTAAAAACAGTGATGGATTCGGGTAATCTAACCAAGATGTATTAATTACCGCCAGTTGAATAAAGTTACAGTGAAGAACAAGTATCCTTTGCCTCGTATTGATGACTTATTTGATCAGTTACAGGGTGTCAGAGTGTTTTCCAAGATTGACTTATATTCAGGATATCATCAGTTGAAGATTCGGGAGCCGATATCCCGAAGACTGCTTTCAGGACTCGGTATGGTCACTACGAGTTCCTTGTGATGTCATTTGGGCCGACCAATGCCCCAGCAACTTTTATGCACTTGATGCACAGTGTGTTCCGGCCTTATCTTGACTCTTTCGTCATTGTGTTTATTGACGACATTTTGGTGTACTCCCAGACTCGAGAGGATCATGTCTAGTTATTGTTCATGCCTTGAAGATTTGGCGGCACTATTTGTACGGTGTCCCTTGTGAGATTTACACCGATCACCGAAGTTTGCAGCATCTGTTCAAATAGAAGGATCTTAACTTGCGTCAGCGTAGGTAGTTGGAGTTGCTTAAGGATTTTGATATCACTATTTTGTACCATCCGAGGAAGGCCAATGGGGTGGCCAATGCTTTGAGTCGTCGGGCAGAGAGTTTGGGGAGTTTAGCATATCTACCAGCAATAGAGAGGCCATTGGCGTTGGATGTTCAGGCCTTAGCCAATCAGTTTATGAGATTGAATATTTCTGAGCCGAGTCGAGTATTGGCTTATGTGGTCTCTCAGCCTTCTCTTTATGATCGTATAAGGGAGCGTCAGTATGATGACCCCCATCTGCTTGTCCTTAAGGATACGGTCCAACACAGTGATGCTAAGAAGGTCACTATTGGGGATGATGGTGCATTGAGGATGCAGAGCAGACTATGTGTGCCTAATGTGGATGGTTTGCGTGAGTTGATTCTCCAGGAGGCTCACAGTTCGCGGTACTCCATTCATCCGAGTGTCGCGAAGATGTATCATGACTTGAGGCAGCATTACTGGTGGAGAAGAATGAAGAAGGACATAGTGGAACATGTAGCTCGGTGTCTAAATTGCCAGCAGGTGAAGTATAAGCATCAACGGCCATGTGGGTTACTTCAGAAGTTAGATATTCCGGAGTGGAAATGGGAACGGATCACTATGGATTTTGTTGTTGGACTCCCACAGACTCAGCGGAGGTTTGATGCAGTTTGGGTGATTGTGGATAGGCTGACCAAGTCAGCTCATTTCCTTCCTGTGATGACTACCTATTCTTCCGAGTAGGTGGCTCAAATTTATATCCGCGAGATTGTCAGGCTTCATGGCGTACCGGTATCTATCATCTCTGACCGGGGTACATAGTTTACATCACGGTTCTGGAGGGATGTACAGCAGGAGTTGGGTACTCGGGTTGAGTTGAGCATAATATTTCACCCTCAGAAGGACGGACAGTCCGAGCGCACTATTCAGATACTGGAGGATATGCTTCGCGCTTGTGTGATAGATTTTGGAGGTTCTTGGGATCAACTCTTTCCACTTGAGTAGTTTGCGTACAACAACAGTTATCATTCGAGCCTCCATATGACACCATATGAGGCTCTGTATGGTAGGTGGTGTCGGTCTCCAGTGGGTTGGTTCGAGCCGGGCGAGGCTAGATTATTGGGTACAGACTTGGTTCAGGATGACCAGGATAAGGTGAAGGTGATTTAGGATCGACTTCGCATAGTCCAATCCAGACAGAAGAGTTATGCGGATCGGAAGGTTCGCGATGTTGCATTCATGGTTGGAGAGCGGGTTTTTCTCCGGGTTTCGCCTATGAAGGGAGTTATGAGGTTCGGGAAGAATGAAAAGCTGAGCCCAAGGTTCATTGGTCCGTTTGAGGTGTTGTGGCAAGTTGGGGAGGTTGCTTATGAGTTTGCCTTACCTCCCAGTTTTGCAGGAGTTCATCTGGTATTCCACGTTTCTATGCTCCGGAAGTATCACGGTGATCCGGCGTATCCATTAGATTTCAGCTCAGTCCAGTTGGACAAGGATCTATCTTATGTTGAGGAGCCAATGGCTATTTTGGACAGGCAGGTCAGAAAGCTAAAGTCAAAGAACATTGCTTCTGTGAAGGTGCAGTCGAGGGGTCAGCCGATCAAGGAGGCGACTTGGGATACCGAGAAGGATATGCGCAGCCGTTATCCTCATCTATTCATTACTTCAGGTATGTCTCTATGCTCGTTCAAGGACGAACGACTATTTTAAGAGGGGGAGGATGTAACGACCCGCCCGGTCGTTTTGAGAGTAATAGCCCTGATCCCTTATTAACTGCTTCCCCGTATCTTTTTCTGCTTATGTGACTTGTCGGGAGGTTTTATTTTTGGTTTCGGAGTGTTTTGGGATATTTAGTCCCTAAACGAAAGCTTAAGCCTTAAGATTTTGATCGTAGTCGGAACTGTGTGAAGATGACTCCGGAATGGAGTTCCGTCATTTCCGTTAGCTCCGTTGGGTGATTTTGGACTTAGGGGCATGTCAGGATTATGTTTTGGAGGTCTGTAGCTGATTTAGGCTTGAATTGGCAAAAGTTGAAGTTTTGGAGATTTTGACCGGAAGTAAACATTTGATATTGGGGTCGGATTCTGATTCTGGAAGTTGGAGTTGGTCTGTAATGTCAAATATGACTTGTGTGCAAAATTTGAGGTCTATCGGACGTGATTTGATAGGTTTCGGCATTGGTTGTAGAAATTTAAAGTTTCAAGTTCATTAAGTTTGAATCAGAGGGTGATTCATATTTTTAGTGTTGTTTGATGTGATTTGAGGGCTCGACTAAGTTCGTATGGTGTTTTAGGACTTATTGGTATCTTTGGTTGAGGTCCCGGGGGCGTCGGGTGTGTTTCAGATCATTATCAGATGCATTTTGGACTTAGAGAAATGGCTGAAGTTCTGTGATCTGGTGCATCTGGTTTCCTTATACGTGATCGCGAGAGAGAGGCCGCGATCGCGTAGGCTCAGCTGGGCAGAGGAAGTTTTGTTCTTCGCGTTCATAGGCATATGGATGCGAACGCGTAGTAGTGTGAAGTGGTGCTTCGCGAACGCGTGGCCAAGGTCGCGTTCACGTAGAGTTAAGGAGGCTAAAGTTGGGCCACGCGCTTTGCTCATTACGAACGCGTGAGGACGTTCACGATCGCGTAAGTCTGAGAGTCAGCACATCGCGTTCGCTTGGTGTTTTGCGCATTCACGTAGGGTTAAATCCTGGGGCAACGAAGTTGTTCTTCGCGATCGCGAGGCTATTTCCGCGATCGCGATTAAGGAATCACTGGGCAGACTTATATAATTTCAAAACGAGGGTTTGGCCATTTTTATCAAAACTTGAGTTTGGGAGATCGCAATTGGACGAGATTTTGAGGAATTTTCAGAGACATCGATTGGGTAATGATTCTACACTCCATTTTGGTTATATCCCACCAATCTATCATTAATTAATTCTTTAATTTCGGATTTGGGGTTGAAAAATTGGGGAAAAATGGAAAGAAGTTCTTCAACCAAGATTTTGGGTTTTGATTGGGATTTTGACATCGGATTTGGAAAATTTTGGTACGAGTGAACTCGTGAGTGAATGTGTGTTCATATTTTGTGACTTTTACCCGATTCCGAGACATGGGCCTAGGGAGGCTTTTTGGGGCGATTTTCTAATTTCTTGCTTTAACTTTGATTTCATTAATTAGATTAGTTTCTTGCTTTGGTCGGTCGACCTTGGTCGGTTTTTGCCGAATTTTTAGTAGTGTTAAGTTGGTCGGTTTTTCAAAAAAAAAAATTTTAATTTTTTTTTTTACGAAACCGACCAACTTTGGTCGGTTTTCTTTGGCGCAAAAATGCGGAAAACTATTTTTGAGTCTCGCAAAATTTATGTTTCAAGAAACCGACCAACTTTGGTCGGTTTTTCAATTAAAATAAATAAAAATTAATATTAAAAAAATCGACCAAAATTGGTTGGTTAATTCGGCGGGTCATTTAAAAAAATCGACCAACTTTGGTCCGTAATTTTACTTTTTAATAAAACCGACCAACTTTGGTCGGTTATTTTTGTGCGAAAATACAATTAAAGAGTATAAATCAAATAAAAAACAATCTTAAAACAAAATGTACCAATGGTCTAGTGGTAGAATAGTATCCTGCCACAGTAAAGACCCCGGTTCGATTCCCAGATGGTGAATTTTTTTATTACATAATTAAAATACCGACCAACTTTGGTTGGAAAAAACCGACCAACGTTGGTCGGTTTTTTTTTGCAATATTTTTTTTTTGAATTTAATTGACCGACCAAAGTTGGTCGGTAATTTTCGACCAACTTTGGTCGGTATTCCTTTCCGACCACAAAAATACCGTCCACACGTAAATGGTCGCGTTTTGGTCGGTTTTTGGCCATTACCGACCAACGTTGGTCGGTATTTTTAGTCGGTTTTTACCGGATTTCTAGTAGTGTAAATGATGATAATTTGAAGGGAAAAAAATATATTGTATTAACCTTTGATGATCCTTAAAGCATAGCAGTCAATCTAATATTGATGGCTTAGACTTATATTGAGTTAGTGTTAAGGGAAATAGTACAAATAGAATATAGTACTCTAATCGATATACTTAATTACATAAAAAGACTTGACTTTATTTCAAATGCCTAACAATTGTCGCAACGGAAAAACGTTTTTCAAAATAAAAATACATACGATCAACAACGTCTCAAGAGTGATTAAATCGGTTAGCTATACTATCAATTAAAAAATAATTACTAAAAAATAATTATAAAAAATTTAAGCCTCTAATTGTAGTTAGGCTTTAGGCCCCGCTTTTGTCGAGCCGCCCTTGGGTCCATTTCAATGTTCTTTATATAATAAATTAGATTTTATGATAAGTATTCGCTAGATGAAAGCATATGTATATTTACCCATAAAACGGTACAGTTGAATTTATACGTGATTTATAGACAAGTGAATCGATTTGATCCTAAAATGATAAATGAATTAGATAAAAATATAATGCTTAGCGTTAAAATCGAGATAAGACGATAGAGATCTTGAGCCCGAAAACAGAGTTTCCGGAGACAGTAAGAATAATATAAATGAGCAAGAAAGTAAAATGTTATTAAGCAATCTAGTATATGCTTGTCAGAAAATTCGTCCCCTTACAATGATGGTAGAGCTCACTATGTATATCTGCATCTAGGGAACAAAGTCCTAGGATCAAGCCCTCTAAAATGACAATTATGAGGGCCAATGAAGAATGTGTAATGGTAGGCAGTGAAGGCCATATTCTTTGTAACGGACCATGCACTTAATGCCATAGAATATTCTTCATTAAAGGCTACCGGGTGGCAGGCATTTATTTTGCCTTTATGAATGTTATTCCCTCCGGTACCAAACGAGATCGTCGCCTTCGGACCCGACTATCTTTTTTCTTTGTCTCCGCGTGTCGCTTTCTCATGCGATCATAAAATATGAATATATTTTACCCTATATAGATAGCCCCCCTGATTTCCGGTGGTATAACTTTGTGTCACCGGAAAGTTGGTAGAGATACCTTTTTTGGCGAGAAATTCTCTGACTCCCTCTCAGAAGTTTCTGACGGTTGATTAGACTTATGCCTCTCCGCATTTTATGCCCGAACACACGTCATCCCACGATTTAGCATCACTTTTGTCGGTTATCGAGGTAATTATGGCCACAATTTTAGCCGCATATTCCTTTACTTATACGCATCAAACTTCTTTATTTACACTTCATAATTGTCCAAAATTTCTCAAACTCTCTTTACTCAACTCGTACTCTGTCTTCAACCTTCTTCTTTAGAGAAACCCTTCCTTCCTTTCTGATAAAAATGGCTTCTTCTTCCAGAAACCCTAGTTCTTTAAAAAATAAAGGTAAAGCTGATGCTTCTGCTCCTCCTATGGTGAGCACCATCATCCCAAGAAATCTTGTAATAACTAAAGACTTCGAATAGAAGTATCCTTCCGCTAACCCTCGTACGTGGGCCGTTGGCATGTACCCTTCATCCATCAATCCTTCCAGAATTTCTGCTGTGAAGGAAGACTGCCATTGCCAAGATTTAGACATTATCGCTCCTGAGTGGAATGGATAACCTTACCCAAGAAGAGTTTCACGTATTTTTATATGTATCCCTTCAATTTGGGGCCGTTTTCTTTGAGCGGAGAGCTTGACTCTATTATCGTGGAGTTCTGCATAATTTATGATATTCACACCATAAATTAGGATCTCTTTGGCTGGGATCGGATCTCATTGGTTTCGGGAACCGTTCCTCTTTGATGTTCCTAATAGCAGACACCAGCTCCACTACGCTGACGTTAAAGTTGTACTCGGAAAGCCTGAGATTGGAGGAATCTCGAGAACCTGATGTCTCTTTGTCCTGCAATGACCAGTTATTTCAATCGCGATCAGCTCTCCTATCGGTAGAGAATCTATCCACTAACCGAAAACCTTCGTCGCATCATTCGACTCATTCGTAGAGCAAAAATCGACCCTTTGAAGACCGTCGATCTGAATCAAAATCGTCTCTTGACTTCTCTTTATTCTTCTCCCGGTCTTGACCCTTGGTTTATGTCAGGAAATGAGCTGATCATCCTCAATTCTTATCTTTGATTTGTACCGATTGTGAACATCTGCCCGTGTTATTTTCTGAAACTTGAGCAAACTTTCCTTCAATTTTCAGGAAGCATTGGAACTCCTCGGACTCGGGCCTTTAGTGAATTCTTCAGCTGCCCATTCGCCTGGTACGGCCGGTAGAAACATTCTTTCCTTTTGGAATCTGGTCACGAACTCGCGCAACAATTCAGACTCTCCTTGTGCAATCCTGAATATGTCGGCATTTTGGGCCTGTACCTTCCTAGCCCTGGCATGAGCCTTAATGAAAGAATCTGCAAGCATCTCGAAGGAATCTATGAAATGCTTGGGCAAGAGTGAATATCATGTTAGGGCTCCTTTCGTGAGGGTCTCTCCGAATTTCTTCAATAAGACTGACTCGATCTCGTGCGGAGCCAAATCATTCCATTTCACCGCCATTATATAAGTGGTGATATGCTCCTAAGGATCTAAAGTCACATCATACTTTGGCACATCCGACATTTTGAACTGTTTCGGGATCAACTCTAGTGTCGCGCTTGGTTTGAACGGCAGGTGGGTGTACTTCTTTGAGTCCAGTCCTTTCATTACTAGTGGTGCGCCCGGAATTTGATCCATTCGGGCATTTATTTCTCTCATGAACCACATGAGTTTGGTTTTAAAGGGACTGTTCTCATTGTTGTTGCCGGAACCGCTACCCTTCCCCCCGGCCCTTTCAAAACCGACTTCGCCCCTTGAGGTGTTGTTATCGACCCTTGGCTTTGTTTGATTTGCGAGAGCACCAGGAGGAACTGGACCTCGTCCATAAGCTTTGTTGGAAGCACCCGACAACGGCTGCCTATTTCGTCATGACCTGATCCTGCCACTAGAGATGACCCATAATGGCCCTTTGTTACTCCTTCAGGATCCTTACTATTTCAACGACGTGTTCGTCTTCAGCATCATCGGGAGTCGTCTCTCGAATATGTTGTGGATATTTTTTGCCGTGAACCGGCATAGCCTTCCCCCCGGCCCTATCAAAACCGACTTCGCCCCTTGAGGTGTTGTTATCGACCCTTGGCTTTGTTTGATTTGCGAGAGCACCAGGAGGAACTGGACCTCGTCCATAAGCTTTGTTGGAAGCACCCGACAACGGCTGCCTATTTCGTCATGACCTGATCCTGCCACTAGAGATGACCCATAATGGCCCTTTGTTACTCCCTCAGGATCCTTACTGTTTCAACGACGTGTTCGTCTTCAGCATCATCGGGAGTCGTCTCTCGAATATGTTGTGGATATTTTTTGCCGTGAACCGGCGTAGCCTCATCCCCCTCGTTGCAGGTATCGCTAATGGAATATTCATGCTAAGGCTAATTTCCTTGGGCCTCAACGTTGTTTGCGATGTTGATATCATTATCTTCCATTTTAATGATTCTTGCTAAGAACAAAGAATCAAACAAGTTAGTAATAGATACAGGGATCAATTCAATTAGTACACAATTGTCTATGCCCCACGGTGGGTGCCAAACTACTTACCTGTAAAATGGTACAGTTGAATTTATACGTGGTTTATAGACAAGTGAATCGATTTGATCCTAAAATGATAAATAAATTAGACAAAAATATAAGGCTTAGCGTTAAAATCGAGATAAGATAATAGAGATATTGAGCCTGGGAACAGAGCTTCCGGAGGCAGTAAGAATAATATAAACGAGCAAGAAAGTAAAATGTTATTGAGCTTTGAACAAAGTCTAGTATATGCTTGTGAGAAAATCCATCCCCTTACAATGATGGTAGAGCTCACTATTTATATCTGCATCTAGGGTCCTAGGATCAAATCTCTCTTAAATGACAATTATGAGAGCCATTGAAGAATATATAACAGTAGGTAGTAAAGTCCACATTCTTTGTACCGGACCATGCACTTAATACTATAAAATATTATTCATTGAATGCTACAGGGTGGCGGGCATTTATTTCTCCTTTATGAATGTCATTCTCTCCGGTAATAAACGAGATCGTTGACTTCAGACCCAACTATCTTCTGTCTTCGGTTCCACGTGTTGCTTTCTAATGCGATCATAAATTAAAATATGAATATATTTTACCCTATGCAATGTATTGTTCAAATTCTTCAGAGAAGTTTGACATTTAAAAAAATTCAAAATTCAAGGACAAAGATACAGGAAAATGTAATCGTATTTTAATTGCCTTTCAGTCTAACACTAGTTTTACCCCGATCTTCTTTCAGTTTAAATTCTTAACTTTTGATATAGGTAAGGTTTGAATATTATTTATTCCCATTCATTGAGGATACAAGATGCTACAGTACTTTGATGTTTAGACAATCAGAATTTGATTATTTTTCTTTTTCTTCTTACTTATTGCGTTGAAATTCCTAATTAATTTGTGAAGGTATTTTTGTACAGTTTAACAAAATTAAAATCAGAAAGAAGCAGGTCGTAAATTAGACAAAGTAAATGCTACTAGCAGAACCCTACCCCCACCCCCCGGAAAAAAATTATTTTTCTCTTGATTTGCAAAAAGTGACAAGTAAAAGTGAAAATATATTTTTTAGTATAGTGGACAAGTAAAAGTGAACGAAGGGAGTTATAAGCTAAACCCATACTGCGATTGTTTCATACCATAAATAAACTTGCACACTCAAGAAATCTGTTGGACATGTAGATTCACATATCTTACAACCAACACGGTCCTTTGTTATGCCAAACCTTCCCATCGATATGAAATCTTGGGGAAGATCATCTTTTTTGTCACGACCCAAACCAGAGGGCCACAGCTGTCTCCCGATGCCTACTCAACCGAGTGCCACGTACTTTATCCTTCTTTACTATAAGACTTGTCACGGGCCATTAGAGGCCACATCAATGTGTGTGTGTATGTGTGTGTGTGTGTGTGTAACGACATTAGAACTTAACTCACATAACTAACTCAAAAAGGGTTTATAAAGATACATAGGGTCCGGCAAAGCCATCATGATGGAATAACATATTATAACTAAAACTATACACATGATGTTGTCTGCAAAGCCTCTATAGAAACATGATCGTAGCATATAAGTCTGGAGGCAGCCTATAGTGGAGGATTCTCACATCATCTATCTATACCTGCGTGGAAAGAAACACAGCGCCCCCAGGAAAATAGACGTCAGTACGAAGAATTTGCCGAGTATATAAGGCAGAGATGAAACATAACAATATACTATCACTAAGAGGGATAATTATCTAACCTGTAACCCATGACTTGCTGTTGAGGGCCATAATATGTATAATAAGTTCAATATGGTACATATATATACACACACATTACCATAGTTCTGACTGCATCATTATCGTGAAATTAACTGCTCAACTGATTAGTGGTAACTGCCCGACCGACCGTAGCTCGGTACTAAATGCGTGATTGCCCAACTAGTCGTAGCCCTATGGTAAATGCGTAACTGCCCAACTAGCCGTAGCTCGATGGTAAATATGTGCCTGCCCAACCGGTTGTAGCTCGATAGTAAATGAAGATGCATAACTGCCCAACCAGCCATGGCTCGGTGGTAAGATATGAGTACAATAGCCGAATCTCTATACGCGCTATATATGTATGCATAACATCAATTTTTATTCTCACTAAAGAGTAAAAAATTTCGAGAACCTTTTAAGATATTTAGGTCTTCCTTCGGAGTAACGTAAGGTCGTTACATCTTTGATTATATTATGAATACTAACATCATCATTATAAGTATCAACAAGACTTAGAATCCAATACATAATGTACTTGAACAACATCATGAGGAAGTGAATGTCTTGGGTGTCCCTGCTTACTAATAGTAGAGTTATTTTGGAATAATGTTCGTTTAACATACCTGGTCTGTAATGACTCGATCGGTCATTTTAGGCAACTGCATTCAGTTCGGTAGTTGGAGATCATGAGTAGCTTCACATGGTGTAATATGACTTGCAGGCATCTTCGATTTTGGTTTACAAGTGGTTCGAGATTGATTTGGAACAATAATTCTTATTTTAGAAGCTTTAAGTTGGAAGAGTTGATCAAGTTTGAATTTTATGAATTTGACCTCGGATCAGAGTTTTGATAGTTTTGTTAGGTGCAGATGGTTATTTTGGACTTGGGCGTATGCTCGGATTTGCATTTGGATATTTTTAGAAGGTTTTGGCACTATTTGACGAAAGTTGGCAATTTGATGATCTAGAAACTTCATATGTTTAACCGGGAGTTGACTTCAATATTGGGTTTAGATTGTTTCTTCGGGAGTTAGAATGGGTTCGTTATATCATTTGGAACTTGTGTGCAAAATTTGAGGTGATTTTGAGCTGTTTAGACGTGTTCAGCGTAAGTTTGGAATTTGAAATAATTCATTAAGCTTGAATTAATGTATGATTCGTCATTTTGATGTTATTATGTGTGATTTGTGGCCTCGAGTAAGTCATTTTATATTTTGGGACTTGTTGTCATGTTCAGACGGGATTTTGAGGGGCTTAGATGAGTTTCAGACCATTTTGGACCATGTTGGTTATTGCTGGTTTCTGCTGATATCTGATGTTTCAGTTGTTCTTCGCTATCGCAAATAAGAAACCGCGATCGCATAGTGTTCTAGGATTGGTCTTCTTCGAATTCGTGTTATAGGGATCGCGTTGTGATGTTTGAGGCTTTACGACTTCCCATTTGCGACTGACTATGCGTTCGCGTAGTGTTGAGCTAGGTTAGGCAGGTCATGATGGGTTCTTCGTCGCGTTCGCACTGGTGTATCCGTGTTCGCGATGGTCTGTGCAGATGTGAATCGTAATCGTGAGCCTGGGGACGCATTCACGTAGGGTGTCTTTGAACCATATCCTTTTTTACTTCGCGGTTGCGAAGGGTTTACGTGGGCAGTGCTATAAAGTACACTATTTTTGAACTTAAAATTATTTTATTCCTTTCTGAGTTAGGGAGCTCGAATATGGGCGATTTTGGAGAGGATTTTTATCACATGGATTGGATTAAGTATTCTTGACTCAGTTTTGATTATTTTACATGATTCTATCTTCGATTTTGGCATTCAATTTTATGAGTCTAAAAGAGAAATTGAGGATTTTTGTCTAAACATTTCTAAAGTGAATAATAGAGTTTTGAACATCGATTCGGAGTCAGAATTGGATAAAATTAGTATGGTTGGACTCATATTCGAATGGGTTATCAAAATTTATGAGTTTTGTTTCATTTTGGGGTGCGGGGTCGGGTTAACATTTTGTTTAACTTTGAGTATTTGATTAAAGATTCGAACTTTATCGTTTGAGTTCGATTCTTATGGCATTATTTTATATATTTGAGTTATTTTTGGCTAGTTTTGAGCCGTTCGGAGGTCGATTGGTGCGGGATGATGCTTCTAGTCCTATCTTTGTTGGAATCTTTTTTTCTAATAAAATGATATTGTTTGATACATGCGAGGGTGATACATATGCGAGGTGATAAGCGTATATGCATGTGCCAGGGTTATTCATGCCCTGGGTAGATTTTATGATTCTTTATGTCTTGTTGGACTATGTGAATTTCTTGATTCATGTTTTACTTGACTTTTATCATAATATGAACATGAATTTCAATGCTAGAAAGCATGATTTAGCTTATCATAACTTGATTAAATTTGACGAACTTTTTGTGAAACTGTTGATGTGCTAAATTTTGTCGTCACTATACTTAATCATGAATACATGTCTATGACGGTAATTCTAAGGTACTTGGGTTCCATACTTATGTTGAAAAGCATATTTGAGCCTTGTCGAGATACTTGAACAATAGGGTTCTTGAGGTTTATTGAATTGTTTATTGGTTCGAGAGTCGTGATTGATGTTCATGTGGTGTATTTGTTTAATCACCCTTCTTGACGTTATCCATGCTTACTACCTTGCTTGTCGTTGATATACATGTACTTTGTGAGGAAGAGTGTAAAGAATTAAGGGTGATGTACCATTGCATATACATTATCATCTGAGGAAGAGTATAAAGCATGAAGAGTGATGCCGTACCATTTCATATATATTATCATGTGAGGAAGAGTGCAAAGCACGAAGGGTGATTTCGTGCCATTTCATATACATTATTATGCACGAAGGATAATGACGTGCCATTGAATATATATTATCATATAAAGAAGAGAGTAAACCACGAAGTGTGATGTCGTACCATTGTATATAAATTTATATCTTCATTTCAAGTTGTCATTGCTGCAACTATGCTTTCTATGTGACGTGTTGTTGTTTTTGTCACGTCTTTACTTCCTACTTTAATTGTTATTGTTCTATCCATGCTTTCTATTTGTTTATCTGGTCAAAATCATGCTTTCCATGTGGTTTGTTATATTTACATCTATGCCTTTCTTCGTTTATTGTGCTCTCATCTAAACTTTATATTTTGCTAGATAGTGAAATTTATGTGTCCTACCTTAATTACTATCATTACCCATGTGCTTCCCACCCTGTCTGTTACTGTTGTCTGTATGCTTTGCCTTGTTCGATATTGCTACTTGTATATTTTTTACTTTGTTGTTACTGTCATTAGTATTTTCTTTACCTGGTTGGTGCGGTTATACATATGCTTGGTGAGGATAAGATAAATGCACGAAGAGTGTTGTCGTACCAATTGATTTGACATACATTCATATATTTTGTGAGGATGAGATACATACATGAAGGGTGTTGCCGTGCGATTTGATTTGATATCTTGAACACATTCCTCACACTATGAAGATTCAAATATTTACTATGTTTTTTGGTGGTTATCACTTTAAGAAAAGAATTGGTTGTGATATTGAGAAACTGATCGTGATTTCTTTTAGTGCTCATTTACTGCTTTGCATATTTGTTCCTGTACTCTTTTTTGTTATTACCAGTATTGTTTCTATTACAAATTTGACTACACGGATTATATTAGTGAGTATCATTGACCTAAAAACCTCGTCAATATTTCATCGAGGTTAGTCAAGATACTTACTGAGTACATAGATGTAGCACCCTGGAAAATTTCGAAGTACTTAAGTGTTATTAAGAAAGTTGATGTGTGCTAATTATATTACTTTGTGTGTAGACGAGGATTATTAATATGATGGATATAAATTGGATATGATAATAAGTGTACGGGGTATATTATAAGTGATGTAGAGTCTAAGGAGAGCCCTAAGTCTAAGTCAAGTTAGAAATTACACGATAGACTAAAGTTCCTAATGAGTATGCATAAGACAAAAATTTGGACGAGTATATCTACATATACAAATGGTTATGTGATGTAAAACCTATTAAATGAAATATTTTCGAGTCTAGTTTCTAATACTTCAAACCGTTTTTCATTTGGACATTCCTACAAGAAGTTATGACCAAATTACCAAAGGATGGCGGAGGAGCCTGCAGATGCGAAGCATCCGAGGCCGCGTCCGAAAGAGAGGCTGGCAGTGAAGTGCTGCCATAGCATCCAGGTCCGCATCCGAACTTCAAAGAAGAGTGAAGTGGGGAGGCGAAGCATCCAGGGCCGCATCCGAAACCCAGAATTCTGGGCCTGTAAATACAAAATCGGGGGAAGAAGGTATTTTGTGTATTTGGGGGTTAGGGTTCT
The DNA here is from genome assembly GCF_000715075.1 of Nicotiana tabacum. Classification (NCBI taxonomy): domain Eukaryota; kingdom Viridiplantae; phylum Streptophyta; class Magnoliopsida; order Solanales; family Solanaceae; genus Nicotiana; species Nicotiana tabacum. Next base: position 78,839,880 of record NC_134081.1, read on the forward strand.
TGAAGTGAAGTGGCGATTTTGAGCTCAAATCAAGTCCAATCAACCAAGGTAAGATGTTAATGATGTTTTGGGTTGATTATTACTCAATATACATGATTTCTAACATCATTCTTACATCCAAATACAAGATTTCATCATCAAATCCTCAAGAACACAAAAATCACCAAAGTTGTGATTTTTCAAGATTGATCTACTAGAGGTAATTCCAATGCTTCAAACTCGTTTATTATGAGTAGTTAGAAGTATTTGAAGCATTTGTTACAAGTTTTAATGGTTGAAAGATTGGATTATAAAACTCTAGTTCATGGCATGAATAGTACTTTTGAGAAAATAAGAGAGAAGATGAATGGTAATCTTGACGATGAAATTTATGAATACAATGAACCTATGGAAATATTTGTTAGCAAAAGATGGCCACTTTTTGGTATAGACTTTGTCAGAGTGCTCTCTCTCGAGAGAGTACTATTTTGTGCTATTATTAGCATGGCTGAGTCGATTCGCACGACACTACGATGAGACGACCTGAGCAAGTAGGGTATATGATACTTGCCGCTAGGTACATAACCTAGTTGACCTTCTTGTGTCAGTGATGGTATAGTACTCCTAGTGAAAGGTAAGTATGATTTTCTTATGTTTAGGCCTAAGGAGCTGAAATTGATTTCGATAACTTATAGCAAATGGAATGATTTTGTATGATTTTATCCAAAATCTTGGATTGATGTAAATGTTTTAAAATTTTATATAGTGGGTTATATTTGTAACGACCCGGCCGATCGTTTTGAGTATTACAACCCCGCTTCCTCATTTACTTCTCAAATTGTACTTTACAATTATTGTGTGAATTGTCGGGATAATTGGTTCGGGTCCGGTGAGGTTTTGGAATGAATTGGAACACTTAGTTCCAAGGTTTAAAGCTTAAGTTAAAATAGTGATATCGACTAATGTGTAAACGACCCCTGAAGGGAGTATTGATAATTCCAAAATCTCCGTATAGTGATTTTGGACTTAGGAGCGGGTCCGAAAAAGTGTTTGGAGGTACGTAATGGAATTTGGCTTAAAATGCCGAAAGTTGAATTTTTGGGAAGTTTGACCGGGGGTTGACTTTTTGATATCGGGTTCGGAATTCGATTCTGGAAATTAGGATAGGTCCGTAATGTGAAATGTGACTTGTGTACAAACTTTGAGGTCAATCGGACGTGATTTGATGTGTTTCGGCACAAATTATAGAATTTGAAGTTCCAAAGTTCAATGGTTTTAAATTGAGGTATGATTCGTCGTTTCAATATTTTTATATGTGTTTTGAGGCCTCGAGTAGGTCCGTGTTATGTAATGGGACTTGTTGATACAATTGGTTGAGGTCCCGGAGGCCTCTAGTGAGTTTCGGATGGTTAACAGATTGATTTTTGAATTTGGAAGACTGTTGGAAATGAAGCCTTCTGGTACAATCGCACCTGCGGAACAGTAGTCACAGGTGCAAGCAGGGGTGCGTTGAAGCGACGTGCACAGGTGCGGAAGAAACTTTGCAGGTGCGATTCGAGAAGGAGCGTAGATGCGGGCAGAGGGCTGTGAAGCATTGGTCGCAGGTGAAAGGGAAAATTTCACACCTGTGTGAGCGTAGATGTGTTAGGATGCGCGCAGAAGCGAAAACTGAGCAGGCGAGTGAGTTCCACAAATGCGACGTTTTGCTCGCACAAGCGGAGGCGCAGATGCGCAAATATTGTCCGCAGATGCGAAAATCGACTAGGCAGAACCTTAAAACTCGAGGGTTCGACATTTTCGAATTTTGGAGCTCGGATTAGGCGATTTTAGAGAGGAAGTTTTTCACATAACTTGGGGTAAGTGTTCTTAACTCCCTTGTGATTATATTTCATGAATTAATCTTCAATTTTGGTGTAAGATTATTGAATCTTCAAGAGAAATATAAGAAAATTTCTATAATGTCACAAAACCAATTTTTCGAGTTTGAATACCGATTCGTAGTTCGATTTGAGTAAAATTAGTATAGTTGAACTTGTAATTGGATGGGATGTCGTATTTTATGAGTTTCGTCAGATTTCGATACGTGGGCCCCACGTGTGATTTTTGGGGCGTAATTTCGCATTTTGTGGAAAAGTATTAGTATTTTGTTATGGAATTAATTCCTATAAATTGTGTGGATTGAATCAAATTAATTGTGGTAGATTCGAGCCGTTTGGAAGTCGATACGCGCAGAATGAAATTTCTGGGGCATTGTTTAGCTTGCTCGACATTGGATTCGGCTTATTCGAGATAAGTAACTTTTCTAATCTTGGAGCTGAGGGTATGAACCCTGTATATATGTATTATGTGAATTATTGGGAGGTGACGCACATGCTAGGTGACAGGCGTGTGGGCGTGCACTATAGAAATTGTGACATAATTGTGTATGTGGAATTTTATAGTTAAATAATCTTGGTATTTTTCATGCAGTTTTATGTGTTAAGGAAATTGAGCTGAAAAGCATATTAAAAATCATGTTGAGACTATGTACTTGTATTATTGGGATCCACAAAGGTCATATTGCTGTGAATTATTTGTTTTAAATTGAAAATTTATACTCAGTCATATTCATTTCAATGCATATCATATCACAATCTCTTTATTATTTATTGGTACATCATATCATCATTTTTGGGCTATTTTATATTTTTATGACATTTTGAGCCCATGAGAGAGAGACTGGAGAGATTGATGACTGAGTGAGGCCGAGGGCCTGATTGTGAGGATTATTATGTGGATCGGGGCTGCCCACCTATAACATGCTTTATATACTTTATTATTATTGCACGTGAGTTGTCCATGCAGATTATAGTGCTTGGGCTGAAGGAGCCCCTCCGGAGTCTGTACACACCCCCAGTGAGCGCAGATACCTACTGAGTGCGAGTACCGAGTGCCGAGTGACTGGGAGGCATGAGAGATGGTGAGGTATGCCCGAGGGGCTGTTTACGAATGATTGTGAGGTAAGCCCGGGGGACTGTATACGAGTGATTGTGAGGTCTGCCCGAGGGGCTATTTATGATTTTATCACTGAGTTGCATTGCATTAGCATGCACGCATGACATAGAGGCATAGGGATGTATTTTCCTTATGTTGTACAACATCACATCATTCATGATTTCTCACATATTTTGACAGATGGGCATAGTGATGTATTTGTTTTTACACGGGTTATCTAGAAGGAAAAATGAAACATCTCATTAATTATTGAAAGGATTTTCGGGAAAAATTATTATTTTCAAACTTATTCATATTTTCGGCAACTTCGGTAAACGATTTGATTTTTCACTGATATACTTGAAAGGAAGAACTATTTTTTTTTTGAAATCATGATTTAGCTGAGCATTTTATCTATGAGTTACTTTTGGTATTATTTGCTTTATATTGTTATGGACTATTGTGGACTAGCGGTTTTGGACCCGACCTTGGTAGAAGCTCGTCACTAATTTTAACCTAAGACTAGGTTTGTTACTTACTCAGTACATGTGGTCAGTTGTACTGATACTATACTTCTGCACATTGCGTGCAGATGTTGGTGGCTGCCTCTTGTTCATGGTAGCCTTAGATTTATAAAAGCTCTGTTTATGTACTATTCAAACAGACTATGTATTTATTTCATTTCCGCTTTGTAAACTCTATTCTCAGAAGCTCATGATTTGTACTACCAGTTCTTGGGGAAATGTATTGGTTTTAGATATTTTCTTTTAATTAATTTCATTATAATTAGATAGTTGGTAATTGGCTTACCTAACGGGTTGGGTTAGGTGCCATGACGATTAGTGGGGTTTTAGGTCGTGACAGATTGGTATCATAGCTCTAGGTTCATAGGTTTTACAAGTCATAATCAAGTGTCTAGTAGAGTCTTGCGGATCGGTATGATGTCGTCCATACTTATCTTCGAGAGGCTACAAGGCATTTAGGATAATTTTCCATCTTTCTTTCTTTATCGTGCGAAATTGATTCTGCTTGAAATATAACTCTTTGGACTCCTTCCACTTATTCGTATGCGTACATGAGTGCTCAGTATCAGCTGTGCATCGTCGGCTTGTGATTCTATGAATGAAGTTCGAGAGGTGTATTATGTGTTTTGGTGATGGGCCAGTTTGGAGGACTTGAGGCCATGGTTAGACCGCAGCTTAAGCTCGGTAGCTTCAGTTGTAACTTGTACAATTGGGCTCATATGTCTGGTGATGACCCTACAGTGGAATTTGTGGCTCGATGAGCGTTGGAATGGTAGTGGGGTGGGTATGATGTGACCACAGGATGTGTTAAGACGATTGGAATATGACGAGAAGTGTTTCCTTGAAATGTAAAGGAAAGTCCATTGGGTGCTTGATTTTCGATTTGATGTGACTTACAGTTTCGAGTATGAATGTTTTGAAGGATCTTTAACATTATTAAGTTTTGGACAAACTAAATTCTCATGTCTTGTTAATAAGTTTGGACTTGGAAAAATTAAGTGATTGCGTAGTAATTGTGACTGTGAAAGGGTATAATAAGATACTAATTTGAGGCTAAGCAGGTGGGTTATCCCATGCGGAGTAATCTACATAGGTATGTTCCTTATATGTGAGTAGAGAGTTTCTTTTCTGTCGACGGGGCATATGTGTTGGGATTTGAATTTGAATTTGGTTGAGAAAGTTGACCTAAGGGTTAAGATAATGAATGCGAGTCTAGCGGACGATTGAAGTATTTTTATGATTGGCGTTGTATGAGCTTGAGAAAAATTTATTTTGTTGTATTGACTGTGGAATTATGGCAGTAATAGAGTATTGGTATTGTGAGTTATGAAATATTTTAACCTATGGCTTTGAGCCAAGTGGGGGAGCCTACTATTGATAATTCAATTTCATGGTTATATATAAAGGTTTAGTTTTGGGCTGAGGCATACTGGTGGGTTAGTTATGACTTACAGAAGTTGAGATCGGGGATGACTCGAATAAGGAAATTCCTGGTTACGAGTTATATTGCACGTATGAGTATATGAAAATCGTGGGATGAGTGGGTTGTTATTAGTGAATGATGTAGTACGCACGGAGTATGAATTTTATATATGGTGTTAAAGTAGAGTTACTTCTTTGAGTGTTGTTGTGCTAATGGGGCACGTGTTTTTTGTACCATTTGGGCGGTGCAATTTAGATTCGAGCAAAATGGGTGACTCCCGAGAAAATTCTAGTGGGTTTGAGAATTATATATAGCAATTGAGAATGTTTTCGAACTTGCGTATGGATAAAATTTGAGATTTGCATTTGATGGTGCCTGAACTTGCGGAAATTCTATATTACTATGGATTCTACATTTTAGTATAAGAAAGGTAAGAAGAACAATTTCAGATTCACATAAGGTATTCTCAGAGTGAGTGTTACAGTTGTGGTATTTTTAAAGGTGCTTAAAGAAGAATACAGTTGCTTATAGGCCGTATGGAGTTGTGGTTCCATGCTAGGTTTGTGGGGTGAGCTGTGGCTAAAGATCATTGTATTTTAGCAAGGAGAAGTATCAATCTGAAGGATAAAAAAAGTATCTTAGTTAAAGTAAACACATCTTTATAATTTTCTTAAACTTGATGTAACTTTCATTTTGTATTTTTTATATTCTGACCACTAAAACCTATAAGTATTATTTTAATAAATTGAGATTGCTAACACTATTATACAACAGTTAATAGCAAGATTTCTATGGTTATACTGATAAGTGATAAAGAACAAGGAAAAGCAGGAAATCAACTAGGCATGCTTCACAGAGTTCAAATAAGCAATTAAAGCACGTAGACATGCGATATTACACTAAACAGGATAACTACACACATTGGAATAGCTCAATTAAGAATGAAAACACACTAATACTCATTTAAGCGGTATAACTCAAATTAAAGGAAAAATGGGTTGCTACTCAGTAAAAATAAATTGAGTTTTACAACAAATAGCCTGTGTACGTACTCGTCACCTCACGTACACGACGCTCACATATCACAACAGTACCAAATCCTATGGGGATTTCTTCCACATAAGGTTAGGCAAGCCACTTACCTCGAACAAAGCTCAATCAATCGGTAACAGAGTGTTTGCTAGAATACTTCTAAATACAACTGTCCAGAAATAAGAATAAACAGTGTAAAAGAAAACTTGAAGGTGACTCTGAAACCTGCGAACGCAGCGACAGGATTACTTTGAGTCTCCGCAGCGACAACCCACATAACTAGCTAACGAACAAATACCTGGGTCTGCACAAAAACAAAACATATTGTGCAGAAGAGTAGCATGAGTACACCACAGCGGTGCCCAGTAAGTATTAAGACTAACCTCAGTGAAGTAGTGACGAGGACTAGTCAAGACACCCACTGGTCTAATAAACTGAACAAGCATAAGTATAGGGATGATAGAACATGACATCTATCTAAGGACCCCGCGATATGGCTAACGACATAGCAACTGCAATAAGGAAGGAAAAACAGGAAGTAATAGCGGAACACCAGAATAAGACACAGAAGAATGAATGAAAACACAACCCAAATCCAAAAATCACAATACAGTAAAGGCAAGTAGCAACTCAGTAGCTGCAATAGTTTTCACATCAGGTCTCAGCCAACAACCCCAATAAATTAGTCAAATCCTTCAAGTGTAAACTTTCACCCGTAAGTTTTTAAATTGAGGTCTTTAGAATATAATCCTTTCCAATAAGAAATTATTTTTGAAATATACTTCCTTCGAATAAATATCTTTCAAACATAGTTCTTTCAAGATAAAATCTTTCAAATATAAACTTTTCAAATTATTAGCCTTCAAACATAATTCTTTCAAGATAAATACTTTTCAAGTATACCCCTTTCAAATAAATATCTTCAAACATAGTTCCTTCAAGATAAATACTTTTCAAGTAATATCCTTCGAGTATAAGTCACCATATGACACCTAAGCATGGAAGATTAGCGGCTCCGAACACAGATATAACCACAGGGGAAATCTACCGAGATACCGTCTCGTAGTCCCGAATTAATTATGTGGGGGGGGGGGGAGACAGGGGGATCTCCCAGAATACGTTCGTAGTCCCAAAATAAATATGCAGTGCTAGGGGATCTCCCGGACTACGTCCGTAGTTCCAAAGTAAATATGCAAGACATGAGGATCTCCCGGAATACGTCCGTAGTCCCAATTTAAATATGCAGTGCTGGGGGATCTTCCAGAATACGTCCGTAGTCCCAAAATAAATATGCAGTGCTGGGGGATCTCCCGGAATACGTCCATAGTCCCAATTTAAATATGCAGTGCAAACAACAGAGATAACAACCATAACACGACAGAAACCTTGTACATTACCACAACGAGTACAAAAGAAACAATGACAGAAATGCAAAGTACGACGAGCAAATCAACTCAAGAATTTAAATCACAAGAACGGTAGAACTGATTCACAAGGAATAACCACAGTAAAAAAAATGCTAGGCACAAGGAGAACAACTTAACAAGGGAAAACAAAACAAAATGTAGCAACGATTCCACAATATTCAAGTCAACAATAAGAAGCCAACACGAATCAAATAGTTCCAAATAATGGCAAGTCAACTAAGATATAGGTTATCTAAACTCCTTTTGAGGTTGAGAAATTACGAGGAATATTCAACAATTCAATTAAGGATAAGCAGCGGAAGATAATCATAACTCCAATTAAGACTAAACAATTATAGGATGAGAAAATAATGATTTCAATTAAAGATAAGCAGTTATGAAAAATATAGCACGATGATAGAAGAGGTAAAATCTTTGGTTAAGTCGAATAAGGGTCAAATAGACAGTAAGAGTGAATCCTAAAGAAATTATCTCTAATCAAAACATGTAGAGGTAAAACTAGCAAATAGGAATTCAAACATATCAAAAACAACATCATACACGGTGAATATAAGGACATAAAAACCCTAAAAGGCCAACTTTCCACAAATAAGTCCGAGCACGCACTCGTCACCTCACGTACATAGACTACAATCAACATAGGTGACTCAAATCCTAAGGGGTAGTTCCCCCACACAAGGTTAGGCAATATACTCACCTCAAAGAAGACAGACCGATACTCAAAAATGAAATTCTCGGGTAAAATGACCTCCGGACGGCTCAAATCTAATCAAAATAACTCCAAAGCACAAATAAAACTCATAAGAGACTATTCCGGATTATAAAGTCTCAATCTTTATCAAAATTTAAAAATCGGTCCAAAAGTCGACCCCCGGGCCTGTACCTCGGAACCCGACAAATTTTACAAAACACGAACACTCGTTCCGATATGAGTCCAACCATACAAAAATTATCAAATTCCTATACCATTTCATCCCTCAAATCATGATTTTTCATTTTGGAAATTTTCTTCAAAACATTTTCCTCAACTCAAAACAAAATGATAAAAATAAAGATACAATCATGGAATATAATAAATTCTAGGTGAAGAACACTTACCCAATCAATTTGCTTGAAAAACCCACAAAGAATCGCTCAAAACCGAGCTCTAGAACTCCAAAGATGGTGAAAATGGCAAACCCTCGGAATAGAGGACTTTATATTCTGCACATGTGATTTGTTCATCGTGAACGTGAAGAAAGGGACGCATTCGCGAAGAAGGAAAACAAAAGCTGCCTAGTTGTTCTTCGCGAACACGACAACACGTTCGCGAATGCGGAGAGGAAAAATATGATGGCCCAACGACTGCTCTTTGCGAACGCGTGAAGTAGTACGCGAACGCGAAGAGTGTAATGGAATAGCTACGCGAACGCCTAAGCGACACGCGAACGCGAAGAGGAAAATGATCTCCAGTGCCCGGGGCCTGGTTTGCACTTCGCGAACGCGAGATAGGGAATGCGAACGCGAACGCGAAGAAGGGGTGGTAGAACTTCGCGAACGCGAGAGGGTGATTGCGAACGCGAAGAGGAAATATTTCACCCTCCAAAATAACACTACGCGAACACGAAGGCAAGGACGCGAACGCGATGAAGGAAACCAGATGACAGATAACAGCAGTTCAAAATAGGGGGAAATGACCCGTAGCCCATCCGAAACTCACCCGAGGCCCCCGGGACCCCCGTCTAAACATACCAACAAGTTCCATAACCTAACACGGACTCGCTCGAGGTCTCAAATCACATCAGACAACGCCGAAAATACAAATCGCACCACGAATCGAACTTATGAACTTCCAAAACTTCCAACTTTGAAAACTCGTGCCGAAACCAATCTAACCAACCCGAAATGACGTCAAATTTTGCAGGCAAGTCCCAAATAACATAACGGAGCTGTTCCAACTATTAGAATCGCATTCCGACTCCGATATCAAAGAGTTCACTTCCGGTCAAAATCTCCAAAAATTTAACTTTTGCCATTTCAAGTCTAAATCAGCTACAGACCTCAAATTCATAGTCCGGACACGCTCCTAAGTCCAAAATCACCCAACGGAGCTAACGAAACCGACGAAACTCCATTCCGGAGTCATCTTCACACAGTTCCGACTACGGTCAAAATCCTAAGACTTAAGCTTCTGTTTTAGGGACTAAGTGTCCCAAATCACTCCGGATCAGCCGGTAACTGAATTCAACCACGTACGCAAGTCAATACACATAATATGAAGCTGTTCAAGACCTTATGCTGCCGAACGGAGCTTAAATTCTCAAAACGGCCGGCCGGGTCGTTACAGTTATACAGAGGGAGTTTGGGTCGTGACAAAGAAATAACACAAAAGTACTTTTATCACAATTATTCAAAGATTTATTAAATAAAACATATTAAAAATGAATCTTTTGGCCTTTTAGAAATGTGAAAGAAAATATTGGGACCTATCATTTGATGGAATAGTGCAAAAAGGAAAAACAAATTGATGACAACTCATTTACAATATATTTTTTCTTCTTTTCCATGCTTATTGCCTCAAGTTTACCTTTTTATCAATGACTCTTGATATTATACTATAACCAGTTTTGCTCTATCTTCTAGTTCCTTTCATCGTTCTTCTTATGGAGACAAATTTATGTATCCTAGGGTTTTATCAACCTGAAAAATAATCTTACTTTAATTTTCTTCTCAATATTAAATAGAGTTTAACCAATTTTTTCTCAATATTAAATATAGTTTAAATTTTTTGGATTGAAATTCTTACTATTAGCTTATCCTTTATTTTAAACATTTAATCATAATTATTCTTTATTCAATAAGAATTATATTTTCAAAGACAACACTATATCAGATATTTTACTTTTGACTCTTGTCAATCACTTCTCTCTCTCTCTCTCTCTCTCTCTCTCTCTCTCTCTCTCTCCATATATATATATACATATATATATATATATATATATATATATATAGTCATGTGCATCTATTAAGTGTAATTTTTATATATTATAAAAATATTAATAAACACAAAATATTGTATAAGTATAAAAATAGTCCCAATATTATATTAAAATATATTATCAATATTTGACGTTCTAAACAGAATGTTTGATTAATTTTTTATTCTTATATTAGATAAAATAGTAATTAGTATGATTTTAAAAAATAATATATCCTTAGAGAAATATTGTCACGATCCAATTTTCCTATAGGCCATGATGGCGCCCAATGTCGCTGCTAGGCAAGCCAACGAAGAATTAACCATTGTCGCGCCCCATTTTCTCGCGAAAGCGGGTTTCGTGACAACTCTTTTTTTGAGTGGGAGATAGAGTGCTAAAAGAAGAGTCGCCACCTAATGATTTGTAAGGTGCGTTAGGGCATCTATTGTGCAGATAACTCTGTTTGACTAATCAACGCCACCAAAGATCGGGTAAGGGCTCAAATTACCTCAAAGAGAAGGTGTTAGGCACTCTTCGAGGTCCACAACTGTGGGTCCCGGCCGAACATAAAATTATGAGGACTAGGCTAAATGATCAAATAAGCAAAGAGAATATAAAGGTCAAAGAATTTTATTACAAAAATCTTAATACGAATATAGAGATACAACTATTCCAATTCTAATAGCAAACATAGAAAAGAAAAGGGAGATCCTAAGTTTTTTAGCCTAAAGGATCACCCCGTGCAACATAAATAATATTTCGCAACTCCCTTGGGGTAGGGAGTTACTCATATTATTCAGCCGGCACAAACTATCATCTCATGCTACCCGATTACTATGTTAAAGTTGTTTACCTAAAAGCGCTCTAATTCAATTCTAAGTCATGCCCTATGCGTGCATTACCCGTCCCATACCTATGGTCCAGGAGGTTTTGGACCTCTATTTAGGTAGTTCTAGACTTTACCTAGGCTGCTCAAAATGTTTAAAAGCTAGGCGACATAAAAAACACGTAGGACTTCATATAAGGGCAATTAAGGGCTCAAATTAGCCTCCACACTGAGACAACAAATGCACGTAAAATAATTTCTTATATTAGGCGTTTAGACAGTCTCAGGATTGAGACAAAATTAGAGATCATTAAGCCCTACAAACATGATTTCTAGATGACCATGGATTCAAACAGGCAGGCAGTTTAAGGCGCCACTTATAGACATGATTCCTAAATAATTATAGTTATCTCATGCTAATTATTAAAGAAATAAATTATCAAACCTATTGACATGATTTCTAAGTGATTTTCGCAGTAGAGGACAATGAATAGATTGGAAAGTACTTAGAATTTCTCGTGCTTTCTAACAGTAACATGGTGAAACGATAAACAACGTTTGAAGTGTTCAGCATTAAAACGAGTGGTGACATCCTATAGGTAGGATTTCTAAAGATTGGCAATTGGAACTAATTTCCTATATTTAGTCCGTATAGACATGTTTTCTAGGTGAGCATCATAATAGCAATGGCAATTAACTAATTAAAAATCCTACAGGCATGATTTCTAACGTATTTGAAACAGTTATGCAAATTGAAAGAGTGTTTACTTCCTATAGGCACGCTGTCTAAAAATACATAGCAGTAGACATAGAAATAGATGAAGCATTTGAACTCATGTTTAATGGTAGACGAGTAGTGTGTGTGTGATTATCCTAATGACATGATTTCTAATAGTGCACCCAAAATTGAAAGGCATATATAGCAGGTTGGATAAATAAATCATATGAATCCTATAAGCATGCTGGCTACCCTTCCATGCAAATATTAAACATACCCGTTTCCCCACTTTACTAATACCCCAGTTGTTTATTACAAAGTTATTACAGGCCCAGTAATGTAATTACAAGGAATTGTACAAACAATAACAATGGATCTATAACAGGCCCAAAAGAAATACCCAGCATTGCCTGGGTCTCCAACAAAACTCCTTCACCAAATTAGCACACCCCGATTAACAAGGACTACATCCATCAGCAAACCAGAAAGGGAAAAACCCAAACCAAAACAAGACAGCCACAGATTGACTACATAACCAAACACTGAGTTACCCAAAAATTATTTTAAACATCTTATATGCTCAACAGATAGAATGAGGAAAGAATTGGGTGTCTGAGATAACTCAGGTATCAAAAGTAAAGAGAATGGCCAAAAGACCCCAAGCCCTAGTGTGTCAGAGTTCACAAGGGCCTCAAATAGACCCCGAGCAGTGCTCACACTAGGGAGGGCAATAGTGAGAGTCTTGGTGACCTTAGCTTTCAGCCAGCCAAGAATGACAGACTTAGAATGATACAGATAGCAAACGAGATTGAGAGAACATGAATTAGTGACAGACTTTAAAGAGATACACTTGCATTTCAGAAGCAGACATAGTAGAGTTGCTTAAAAACACAGAACATGCCAATCAAGAGGTTCAACAAAACTTAGAGGGCATGTCGCTATTATAAGTCCAATACTTAGCAAGAGATAACATATTGACAGCAGACATATTGAGCGTTAATGGAATCGGATTTTTTTTAAGATTAAAGGTGCACAATGCCAATACGAGTTCAAAGTAAAGCACCAACTCAAAGGGTTAAAACCTAAGGGTCCAAATTATTCAAGTTAAGCATCACAATACTAGAAAACCATGAAACAGACCAATGTCAAAACTTTATAGTGAATAATGCCAGTTAGGCCAGCTATTCTAAAAGTGTCAAATAATCATTGGAGAGTACAGGATTTAGCAGACCAAAACATAATGAAGTGATAAAACTAACATGGAGCAGATCATAGCTAACATGAATGCCTTAAGCACATTACAAGCATGAGCTAGTCATTACAATGATTCAGGATAAAGCTGGGAAGCAGACTCATGTTAGGCAGTAAAGATAAACATTCAGATACCAATCTACTAGTCTAAGCGAGTTTAAGGGAGTCCAAATTATTCAGGTTAAGCATGTATAGATGCATACTTCAGGACTGGGAATTCTTTTTAGGTGAAATCAATGGTAAAGGAGTTTAGATCATGAAACAAGTTCAATGCCACAAAGTTGCACTCAGAGATGGTCTAGGAAACATTTAGGTCACGAAATTTTAGAGACATGAATATGCAAATCATGAACGCAGAAAAACGAAATCGCAAAAGCTAAGACACATACCGGTTATTAGTTGACAAATGGATAAACAAGGAAGAACAAATTCCACAGTATTCTGAATGCCAACAAAGAGCAATAGAACCCAAGATCTTAGTGCGTCGGAGTTCCCAAGGGCTTCAAACGAACTCCGGACAGTGCTCGCACCAAAAAAAGTTGAAAAATCGAATTCCGGTGGCCTTGGCTTTCAGCCGGCCAAGGACCAAAGTAGAGAATGAGAGAATAATAGAGTAATAGCTTTGAGTTTTAGTAAAATTAGTGGTAAAAAATTCTCCCCATTAAAGGAAAATGGGGAGGGTTTATATAGCAGTAGAAATCAAGCAAACAAATTAAGAAAATACTGTAAAATCAACCCAAATAAGGAAATAATAACATGCAGAATCAATAAAAAATCGGATTAGAGAAAAATTAGGTAAACCCTAATTGACAGAAATCGAAAATTGGCTGGAGATCTTGGCTAATCGGACCCATATAGCCTGGTCATGATGCACATGGATGAGATATCATCCAGATTCAAGTGATTAAAGTTGAACGACCAGATTCTGAGAGATAGTACTTGCCATGTTTAAGCAAGTACTAAGTGATACCATGGTCTTGCAGGTAATACTGAAATAATACATAAAAGGCAAGAAAATTATGGAAGGAATCCATGATTGAGAGGGATTCGGAGAAGAATGAGAGGGCGGCTAGGTTTTGTTCTGGGGAGGGAAGAGTGTTTGAGGGCGGTTGCTGAAGAGAGAATGGGGATTAGTGTTTGGGTGAGGGGATATAAGGAAAGTGGGGGAAAATGTTGTGAGCCGTTGATTTTTTGATTGGGTTGGGGAATTGGGTCGTTTGGGCTGATGAGGTTGTTGGGCCAGGGGTTTATTTGGACCTTAATGATCCGAAATTAATCCTAATTTTGGGCCAGATTTAAAATAAGGAACTAAGGGGAAATAATTTAATAAAAAAGAGTTAATAAAAATAAAAAAATGCCATTTATGCAAATTAATATTTTAAAATAATAGTAGAAGATTATAAAAATGTAAGATACTACCTCGACCTTGAATAAAATGACGAATGCAATAAAATTATAAAATATAGGCTATTATTGCAAGATTATGCAAGTAGCTTAAAAATACTAATGTAATTATATAAAACGAAGTAAAACAAAAATATTTGAAACATGTATTATGGGTGCAAACAATAATTTTAGGTAATTAAGTTATCACAAAATAATTTGGAGTAATTAATAGATATTCATGTAATTTAAATGTAAGAAAAATCAATTTTGAAGCTCTAAAATTATGAAAAATTATAGAAAAATGCTTGTAAACTAAATAATGATGCAAAACTGATATTTTGAAAGTATATATACTATTTGGGAAAATATGAGGGCAAAATTGGGTATCAACAATCATGTACCTATTCTTTTAACATCTAAATTGTTAATTTTTAATTATTAAATAAGTACGAGATGAGAAATTTAATAAAATAAAGCGTAACCATTTATAAGATCAAGTGTGGTGAAATGAATACTCAAAAATTATTAAGTGTCTATTAGCAAAATTTCAAGACATGGTGTCACAAGTGTATGAGCTACTAATAGAATACACAAAATACTAATCTACTATCTGAAATAAAGTAGACAGAAAGTAAATATAAAAAAAAAGACTTCGGGTGCTGCAGAATGGGCTCGGAAGGCAGCTCACCGCTAAGTCTCGGGGTATCAGGAGTGCGCGCCGGGATGATATTCAGATGCACCTGCCTCAGATTCTGCACGGTTAGTGCAGAAGTGTAGCGTGAGTACATAAACAACATGTACTCAATAAGTATCTAGTCTAACCTCGAAGAAGTAGTGACGAGGGGTCTACTTCGACACTTACTATGGGCTAGCAATAAAATACCGAAATTCTAACTAAGCATGAGTTATGTAAATAACCATAAAATTTAATAACAAGCAGTGAATAAATAATTCTTTCACTAATAGTAAATCCCAAGTCGATTTCCATCATTAAATAATTGTAACCTCTCAAGCCAATAAAAATCATATCAAGAAAAATTAGGCTTCAAGTATTATTATGCACGATTTATCCTGAGGTCGTATGACCCAATCCCAAAATATAAAAATATATATACTGTGTGCACTGCCGAGGGTCGAACGACACGAACCATAGATGCATCTCTTAACCTACCGAGGCGAACGGCCCGCTCCCATGAGAGTAGAGGATTTTACCTCGCTCGCGGAAATACTTGCGACGCGAGTGAATATAGATTTCTCAAAGTTATTATAAAATTGTTCAATTCTTCCCAAACATAAGAAATCCAAACTGGGGATTTTAAATCTAAAAATCCTTAATCCCGATTCTATTTAAGACAATTAATAGCATAATCAACATAACAGTACAAACAAAGCATAATGTAAATCTAAGACTACCAGGACATCACATGGAATATAGCTACGCATGTACTCTCGTCACCTAGTGTGTACGTAGCTCCCCCACACAAGTAATTTACAACAAAGATGCACCTAAGGGGATGAGTTCCCTTTTACAAGGTTAGGCAAGGGATTTACCTCGTTCTCAAGCTCACTTCCGATCCACAAATATGCTTTAAATTCTCAACTCGGTGCCAAATGACACGAAACTAGTCAAATGTTATATAAATTAATCAATATATGTTCAAAAGTTCACAATTTAACTATTAGAGTAATCACCCAACCCAAATTGGAATATTCCAAAAATTCACCCCCGATCCCACGTGCCCGGATTCCGAAATTTTTTGAAGATAAATGTTACCCATAACCTCACGAACTCAAATATATAATTTTCACTCAAACCACAACCATTTTCGTGGTTAAATCCCATTTTTATGAAAACCTAGGTTTGTTCATCTAAACCGTTAATTTTCACAATTTTACATGTTAAAATCTACCCATAATCTATGTATTTAACTTACATTGGATAGAATTTATTTACGTCCAATAGCTAGGTGAAAACCCCTCTCTAAGAAGCTCCAAAATTGCCCAAGAAGTGAAAGAAATGAGTCAAAAATGTCCTAAGTCCCGTAATAAATGAACATTTCTGCCTCCAGGACTCCCGCTTTTGCGGCTCCATGGCCGCATCTGCGGCTTCGCATCTGTGGAAAATGCCTCGCAGATGCGGTTCCATCCTCAGTTGGCCTCTTTCCCATCTGAGGACCTCAGGCCCGCTTCTGCGGGTCTGCTGATGCGACGCGTGTGTCGCACCTGCGGTTTCGGCAGCTTCTGCGGTTGCATCCATCGCACCTGTGCGTTCTTAGGTGCACACCCTCACCCGCATCTGCGATTTCTAGGCTACCTATGCTGGGCTGCTTCTACGGCTGCTGGCTCACTTTTGCGAGCTCGCACCTGCGGCTCATCCTCCGTAGGTGCTATTGCACCAGAAGCTTGATGCTTCAGCTGTTCTTCCAAGGCCAAACGACTTTCGCGCATTGTCCAAATGGCATCCTGGCGCCCCGAGGCCCCGTCCAAACACACCAACAAGTTTTTAAACATAAAATGAATTCACTCGCACCCTCGAAACGCGGAAAATAACTTTAAAACTAAGAATCACAACCCAAAACCAATGGGATCAACTTATGAACTTCAAATTCTTCCAACTTACTCCGAACGCGCCGATTCATACTTAAACTACTCAGAATGATACCAAATTTTGCGTTCAAATCTTAAATCATCATACGGAACTAATATCAAGCTCGGAATTACAAACGAATATCGATAACACCAAAACCTACTCCATTAAAGAACTTTTAAACTTTCAATGTGCCAACTTTTAACTTTATGCGCCGAAACGCTCCTAGGTCATCCAAAATTCGATTCGAACATACGCCCAAGTCCAAAATCATCATAAGAACCTATTGGGACCGTCAAATCCCGGTTCCATGGTCATTTACTATAAATGTTGAACCAAGTCAAACTTAACCCTTTAAAGCCAATATTAAGGAACTAAGTGTTCCGATTTCAACCCGAACCCTTCCAAATTCCAAACTTACCATCCCCGCAAGTCATAAAATAATAAAAGCATATATGGGAAGTCTTATTTAGGGGAACGAGGATCTAAAAGGCAAAACGACCGGTCGAGTCGTTACAAATATTATACCAAAAGTCAAGAAATATTTTCCCGTTAGTATCAAGGACTTAAAATCCAAAATTTGAAGCCAGCCACTTGTACTTTGATTTGTGAATTCGCTACTTGTTTCTTTAAAAGAAACAAAAAGTTGGGCATAAGTATTTAGAAAATTAATATGAAAGATATTATATAAGGTAAAATCTTAATAGAATTTATGGTCCTAAATATTAGGAGTTTTTATTTAACTCAAATAAGGAAAGATTTAATAACCACAATTTTAGGTAATCTCATATTAGAAAAATAATTTAAATTATAATTTCATCTAATGTGAAATCTATTTTATTTTAAGGGTAAAAAAGGCGAACGACATTTCGCTAAAGACCTTCGTGCTTTTAATATAAATATAGACATATATATATAGATATAGATATAGATATAGATATAGATTAAAAGTGTTTATAAGACAAAATAAGCCATAACCCATAAGTATTTTTCTGCTTATAAACACTTTTAGTTTGACCAAAAAATTTAATGTTGTATCCCTAATATTATTTCGTAATTTCCGAAATACCTTACCCTACTTTAAACTTCTCCGTAACTTCACTCCCTCATCCTGTACTCGATTTCTTTCAAAGCCTGGCTTCTTAAGTTCTCATCAAAATGGCATGGCATAGCCATTTTTACGGCTGGCTATCCAAAATTAGCCACCATCGCTAATGTTGTTGAATTCTAGCCATTTTAACTTAAAATATATTAGTAATTGATATTTTTGCCCTTCTCCTTTTTAACATCCTGTTTAGTTAGTTTTTTATTTTTAAATTGCTTTTCGCTTTCTTTAGAGTACTGTACAGATTTCGCTTTCTTGAGAACACATTCTTCAAATTTCGTCTGGGTTAGGTCAAATTTTCTTCAAATTTCGTCTGGATAAGTGTTGTTTTTACAATATTGTTGTTGAATTTTTGTTCTTATTGTTGCTTCTTTTGTTTTAATTTTGATTTCCGTACTGTTAGCGTTTAAATTTTTGTGGTATTTTAACATCGACGATTTTTTTTAAATGTTCAGTAGTTCGTGTTATTTCTGATAATTTTGTCACTCTGTTCTTAGTTTTATGTTGTAATCATTGCGTAGCTTGTTTTGATAAGTTGTTCAAATATTTTTGTAGTCGCTGTATATTAGGGTGAATTTTCAAGTAGTTTGTTGCTTCAACTGCATTATAGATTGCTGGAGTGTAACGACCCGACCGGTCATTTTGAGTATTAGCGCACCGTTCAGTGGCTTAAGGTCTCGATCAGCTCTGTATTATGTGTTATGACGTGCGTGCGTAGTCGAGTTCGGACTTCGGATGATTCGGCATTGATGTGGAAGAATGATTCGTGTTTTAGAAGCTTAAGCGGTAAAAGTTGACCGAAATTTGACTTCTGTGTAGACGACTCCGGAATAAAATTTTTAAGGTTCCAATAGCTACGTATGGTGATTTTGGACTTAGGCGTGCATGCCGATTTGAATTTGGAGGTCCGTAGGGTAACTTGGAGCATTTCAGCGAAAATTGGAAAGTTGAGGTTTATGGAAGGTTGGGGGATTTGACCGAGAATTGACTTTGGTGATATCGGGTTCAGAATGCGATTCCGAGAGTCGGAATAGCTCCGTTATATTATTTGGATCTTGCATGCAAAATTTGACGTCGTTTCAGGTTGATTTGATGTGTTTCGGCATGGGTTTTAGAAGTTGGAATATTCAAAATTTCATAAGTTCAATTCATGGTGCGATTCGTAGTTCTGACGTTGTTTGTTATGATTTGAGACCTCGAACGGGTCCGTGTTATGTTATAGGACTGGTTGGTATATTCGGGCGGGGTTCCGAGGGGCCCGGATATGTTTCAGACGAGTTTCAGATGATTTTATTTCTTGTGACCAGGTCTGCTTCTGATGTATCCGCATATGCGGAGATTTGATCGCAGATGCGAAGCCGCTTCTGCGAGGTTCTTGGTCGTTTGTGCGATATTGGGGCAGGCTCTGTTGAAACGCTTCTGCGACTGGAGGACCGCAGGTGCGAGGCCGAATCTGCGGAAGGGGGATCACAGATGCGCGTTGGAGGCTCCAGGTGATGTCCGCTTCTGCGGAGTTTGAGCCGCTTCTGCGCAATCGCAGATGCGCAACTATGGCCGCAGGTGCGATCCCTATGTGGGAAAGTGAAGATCGCAGATGCGGAGAATTTTTCCGCACCAACAAAAGTGTAGGTGCGCGTGTATGTCCGCAAATGCGGAAGTTCTGGACAGAATCGCATATATGTCGAGGGTTTGATATTTTTATCATATTTTGAGTTGTAGACCTCAGTTTTGGGAGATTTTTTCGTTGAGTTTTCAAGAAAATCATTGGGGTAAGTGTTCTTCACCCGAAATTTATTATATTCCATGAATCCATCTTTAGTTTTATCTTATAATTAGTATTTTGAGTTGAGGAAAAATGGGAATTTTTGAAGAAATCTTTCAAAATGATTATTTGATGATTTGAAGGACGAATTGATGTCGGAAATTCATAATTTTGGTATGGTTGAACTCGTATTGGAATGGGTGTTCGGGTTTTATAAATTTTATCGGGTTCCGAGGTGCGGGCCTAGGGGGTTGACTTTTTAATTTTAATTAAAGATCGAAGCTTTATTATCCGGAATTATTTTCTATGAGTTTTATTTATGGATTGAAGTTATTTTGGCTAGATTTGAGCCGTCCGGAGGTTGTTTCACTCGAGCGGGTCATTTAGAGTAATGGCCTAGCTTCTTTGAGGTAAGTATCTTGCCTAGCTTTGTGGGAGGGGGGGGGGGGGGGGGGACTACCCCTTAGGATTTGAGTCTTTGGTGCTAATTGTATCATGTGAAGTTCATGTACGCGAGGTGACGAGTACGTGCTCAAGCTTATTTGTGGAAAGTTGACCTTTTAGGTCTCTTAGGTTCTTATGCTCATTAGATATGAAATTGTTTTGTTATGTTAAATTCCCCTTTTACTATTTTCACCTCTACGTGTCTTAATTGGAATTAATTGCTTTCATGTTCCACTCTTATTGCCTATTTGACTCTTGTGTGCCGTTACTGATGTTGTTGCCTCTTCAATTGACATGCTATCATTTCCTAATTGCTTATACTTAATTGAACTTGTTGTATCTCTTCGTAATTGCTCAACCCTAAATAAATTTTAGTTATCCTTTATCGTAGTTGCCTCATCCTTATTTGGAATTATTGACTCATGTTATCTCCCTTATTATCGAATTGTACTTTTGTGGAATCATTTATTACATATTATTTCTCCCTTGTTGAGCTTTTCTTATTGAAATTAGTATTACCTATTGTGTTTATTCCTTGTGAGCCCGTTCTACCGCTTATTTGTGATCCAAAGCTCTTGAGTTGATTTACTTGTCGTATTCTCGTGATATTGTTGTTGTTGTTACTGTTGTACTCAGTTTGTTGAGCCGAGGGCTACGCACGGTTAGGTATTGATACTTTTTAGATAAAATCTTGTGAAATATGGGCACATGTTGTGAAAGTCATTCTATTGTGATGTTGTGTTTTTGACACGTGGTATGGTTGGGAGGTTTTGTTCGGGTGATTGCACAAAGTTTCTGCCGGGCTATTGTTACTATTGATATTTGCACATATGGCGTGACAAGGCAGGCTATATATGTTGGTTTGCGCATGTGGCGAGACAAGGTGGGAATATTATTATGCGCGTGCGGCGAGACAAGGCAGTCATTTACTTTATTGTTGCGCACGTGGAGAGACAAGGTGGGCTATGTCGGGGATTGATTTGTGATGACTTGTGATGGCCTGGGGGCAATGTTATTGCTATTATTTTTGTAGTGGTGTATCTACCCTGTGTGAGTTATACCGCATACACTTCGTGGTGATCGTTTCTTATGTGCCATTCATTGTCTCTACTCTTACTTGTGACTTGAGTTGTGGTAGAACACTTGTACAAGCATACACGTACTTTATCATCCTATCGGTTTAAAAAGATTAACACTGATGTTACCGATCATTTGTACGTACTCCATCTACTTGTCTTATATGTGAGGATTGTTCTATTGACACGTGAGTCATTCGTGCAGTTATTAGTTGTAATGGGGGCACAAGATGCCAAGTGGTTAGAGTTCATGAATTGGGACCCCGTGAATTGTGTGAGTTTTGAGGTTTGGTACCTCGTGGGGATTTTTGAATAAACCTGGTGCGAAAGCGGTTATTCTTATCAGGTTGCTACTTGTCTTTCCTTTATTTGTTTTTCACCGGATTTAAACTGTGTCCAGCTTACTCTACTGTGTTATTACTTGGGGTGTCCCGCTGTAAATTGTTGCTTCTATTTCCTACTGCAAGCACCGTATTATTGTTGTCATTATGCGTTGTTCTGTAGAGATATTATACTCTGTTAGTTCCAACTTGTTTCTTGTTCAGGTTATCTAGTCCAACAGGTGTCTTGACTGTCCCTCGTCACTACTCCACTAAAGTTAGTCTTGATACTTACTGGGTACCACTGTGGTGTACTCATACTACACTTTTGCACATTTTGGTGCAGATCCAGGTAATTCGGAGTTAGTCGATCGCTAGCTAGCTGTAAGGATCTTGCTGTGGAGACTCAAAGAAAACCTGTTGTTGCGTTCACAGGCCTCGGAGTCACCTTCTGTTATTGTACTTGCACTATTCATCTCTATTTCGAAACAGTTGTATTTAGAGGTTTTTGTAGCAAACTTAGTAGAGCTTATGACTTGTACTATCGGTTTTGGGAATTGAAATTGTGTATTAGATTTTTATCTCATATTCTTCGTTTGATGGTTGATTTCTTTTATTAATTCAGTAAGTGTTAGGCTTACCTAGTCTTAGAGACTAGGTACCGTCAAGACATCCTACGGAGGGAAACTAGAGTCGTGACATGGAGTTCTTGTCAAAAGTTGAAATCCAGAATAATGTGCTGGACTTCATACTTACAAAATTTGATTTTTTGTAATAAATTTAGTTCCAATATATTATTCTGTAAGTCTGACCTCTGAAGCCTTGTTGTCCAGTATTATATGTTGGATGAGTGTTATAATATACTGGAGTTATATTTATTTCTGATTACTTGTATTTAATGATAATTTGTATCTGTGTTTTTTCATATGTTGTTTGATTATGTTTTTTTTATTCTAGCCCAGTATTTATTTATGGAGTTTTATTTTTGTAATAAATTTGATTACAATATATTATACGAGAAGTCTGCCCTCTGAATCCTTGTTGTCCAGTATTTTATACTGGATAATTATTATATTATACTGGAGTTCTATTTCATTTTTGGTTACTTGTTTTTAATGATAGATTGTTTCTGTTTTTTTATATGCTGTTTGATTATGTTTTTTCTTTCTACGTAAGTATTTGTTTATGTAGCTTTGTTTTTTGTCCTAAATTTGATTCCAGTATATTCTTGGTATTTGAATCATACATACTCTCCGTATAATATTCTGAAAGTTTGTAAGTTTTATATATCAATTCAGAAAGGTCCAACATATTATACTGGATATTTTCTTCTGCAATTAATTCATCTGCCATCAGTTTAATTGTGTCTTCTTTAATGAATCATACATACTCTCCGTATAATATTCTGAAAATTAAATTATATTTATATATTATACAATTAAGCACAGAATAAATATTTTTCATATAAAATTTATAATAATATATAACAATGCATAAATATTAGTTATGATCTGAATTACAAACGAGAAGAATCGTAGATTAACGCATTGAGAAGAATAAGAAGATTAAACTAGAAAAATTGAAGAATCAGAAGAATAATCGTGAGAGCTTACTTCAATCTGTAGATTGACGCCGCGGGATTCTACTGAAACAGAGTATGAGGTCATGCCGCGTAAATTTTATAACAGAGTAGGGGTTTTTTTGCTTAACAAATTGTTCCCGTGCTAATTTACTGGCTAAATATAGTTGACTTTTGATTATATGACTAAATTTGATTGACCAGCAGTAAAAATGGCTAGTTATAAATTTTTCGCGTATCCAAAAATGAACTGAATATCTATTCATTATAACATGATAACTTTTGACACTGAAACCTATCAAAGAAAACAATAAACCTAGAATTCACAAACCTTAATGATAAATTAGGAATAAGTGGAGAAGATGATCTGCTTATGATTAATCATGACTGTCACGATCCAAAATCCACTAAAGGTCGTGATACCGCCTAACACCGCCGTCAGGCAACCCAACAGTGATTGATCAACTTAATTACTTATTTTAGTATTTGAAATCATAATTATTATTAATTAAATAGTATGAAATAGAATTTACAGGGCACGTGATAATATTTACACGAACTACCATAATGAACAACCCGTAGGGACCCCCAAAACCCGGTGTCACAAGTGCATGAGCATCAACTAGAAAATATAATAAAATATAACATCTGTCTGGAATACAAATTAGACAAGAAAATATAAATAATTCTGATAGAGACTATGCAGGCTGAAGATCGTAACATGGAGTGCAGCTCACAGTGAAGTCCCCGCAACAACCGCGCCTTTGCGCCCAAAAGACCACCAGACATGTATGTACCTACATAATACGTACAACAAGTGTAGCATGAGTACGTAAATCAATGCGTACCCAGTAAGTATCTAGCCTAACCCATAGAATAAGTAACGAGGGGTCGACATCGACACTTACTAGTGGTCCAATAAGACAGATACAATACAAGTAAATCAATGTGAGTCAGAGTAAATAAATGAAATTACAAGTATAAATACGTGGTACAATTCTCCTCTCAGCAATAATTCAAGCTCTCAGCTAGTAGTTACCTCTTCATTCGAAGTATATATATAATGGACCTCACCAGATAGGTCGTCAAAGTTCAAATTAGGAAAACCCACAGATATACTGTGTAACTACCCGACCGGTCGTTTTGAGTTCTAGCGCGTCATTCAATGGTTTGAGACCCTGAGCATCTTCACTTAAGGTATTAAAATTGTACGCGTGGTCGAAATTTAATTTCGGAAAGTTCGGAGTTGATTTGGAAAGAAAATTCTAATTTCGGAAGCTTTAAGTTGGAGGAATTGACTAAAGGGTGATTTTTGAGTAAACGACCTCGAAATCGGGATTTGAAGGTTCCAACAGGTTTTTATGATGATATTGGACTTGGGCGTATGTCCTGATCGGGTTTTGAATGACCCAGGAGCATTTCGGCGCCTATTGTAGAAGTTGGCATTTTGGAAGGATTTCATAAATTTGGGTTGAAGTGAATTTCAATGTTATCGATGTCCGATTGGGATTACGAGCCTGGGAATAGCTTCGTATGGCAATTTTGGACTTAGGGGCGCGTCCGGAAGTGGATTTGGAGGCCAGTAGGTCGTTTCAGGGTCATTTGGCAAAAAATGGAAATTTGAAGGTTTTTGAAAAGTTTGACCGGGAGTGGACTTTTTGATATCGGGGTCGGAATCCAATTCCGGGAGTTGGAGTAGGTCTGTAATGTCAATTATGACTTGTGTGCAAAATTTCAGGTCAATCGGACGTGATTTGATAGGTTTCGACATCGAAGGTAGAAGTTTGAAGTTTCAAAGTTCATTAAGTTTGAATTGGAGTGCGATTCATGGTTTTAGCATTATTTGATGTGATTTGAAGGCTCGACTAAGTTCCTAATGTGTTTTGGGACATGTTGGTATATTTGGTTAAGATTCTGGGGGCCTCAGGTGGGTCCCGGATGGTTAACGGAGCAAGTTTTGGACTTAAGGAATGGCTGAAATGCACCAGTTCTGGTGTAATCGCACATGCACAAGTTTGACCGCAGGTGCGTGACCGCAGAGGCGAGGAAATGGCCGCAGGTGCGGTTTGGGTGAAGCAGGGCAGTAATCGCAGGTGCGAAGGGTTGTCCGCACATGCGAGGTCACAAATACGGTAAAGTGTCGCAGGTGCGAGAATGCGAGAGGGCCAGCTGGATCGTAGAAGCGGAAGGGCAACCGCATATGCGAAGGCGCAGAAGCGCGTGGAGGACCGCAGAAGCGGATTTTTCCTAGCTTGGAGGGAACCGCACCTGCGATGGATTTTTCGCAGGTCCGGCTGGTGTACCGCAGATGCGGAAGGTCGGCTGGGCAGATTGTTTTAAAGACGGGACTTGGCCCATTTTCTTCCATTTTTCACTTGGTTGGGGCGATTTTGGAGAGATTCAAAGGGAGGGTTTCATCAAGCAACACAAGGTAAGTGATTCTCACCTATTATAGGTTAAATACATGGTTTGTATAAGGATTTAAACATGGAAATTAGTAGAAATATTGGAATTTTTGGTAGAAAACCTAGAAATTGGTATTTTTGAATTTTGACCACTAATTTGGGCATTGAATTGAGAATATATTATATATTTGAGTTCGTTAGGTTATGGGTAAAGTTTATCTTCGAAAATTTTTGGAATCTGGGCACGTGGGCCCGCGGGTGATTTTATCAACTTTTCGAGCGGAGTTGGGAATTTGTTTAAATCGAATTGTTATGAGTATTAGAGAATATTTTTATGGGTTTGCACATTTATTGACTAGTTTTGGAGCGTTGGGCATCGGTTTGAGTTGTTGGAAAGGCTTGGGAGCCGGCTATGGAAATTCGGAGTGAGGTAAGTCTCCTTTCTAACCTTGTAAGAGGGAATTAACCCCATAGGTGAATCAAATCTTTATGTGCTTCTATTTGTGGGGTCTACATACGCACGAGGTGACGAGAGTCAGTGCGTAGCTACTATTATGCTTATGTTCGGGTAGTCTAGGACTCATATCATGTTGTACTTGCGATGTTGTGCCCTACTTGTTAAATTAATTATTTAAAACATTTAGAAACTTGATAAAGGATACTTACTGGGTACGCGTTGATTTACGTACTCATACTACACTTGCTGCATATTTTTGTGCAGGTGCATATATGTCTAGTGGCCTTGTGGGCGCAAAGGCGCAGTTATTGCGGAACTTAGGTAAGCTGCATTCCACATTACGAGTTCGCAGCCAGTAGAGTCTCCTTCAGAGTATTTATATTTCTCCTGTCCGAATTTGTATTCCGGACAGATATTGTATTTTATTTTACATTCCTAGTTGAGGCTCATGCACTTGTGACACCGAGTTTTGGGGTGATTTGGGTTGTCCTGTATTGAAATTGTTGTAAAATATTATTATTTACACTGTAGATTCCATCTTTTACTGTTTAATTGAAGAAAAGTATGATTTCTAAAATATTAAAAATGAGAACCAAATTAAGTATTTATTTTTGGCTTGCCTGACAGTAGTGTCCGACGCCATCACAACCTTTAATGGATTTTGGGTCGTGACAATATGGTATCAAATCACTAGATTCACTTAAGTCTCATGAGTCATGAGCGAGTCTAGTAGAGTCTTGCGGATCGGTACGAAGACGTCTGTACTTATTTTTGAGAGGCTACAGGGCTGTTAGGAGCACTTCCCTTCTTGATTCCTCATCGTGCGATTTGATTTCCTGTTAGGCTTGTGCCTTCATTTCCTTCCTATTCAATTTTACGCGGCGTGAAGCGCTTGTTATAAATTGGGAATCGAGGAATTTAAATGATACTATAAATATGGTGCAGGATGTTTCTCCCTGCGTATTTGCTTTGGGCTATTGTCGTCACCTTGTGGAATGTCGTTCTATCATTTCAGCTCAGTATCAGTATTACCTAAGGTTGTGAGATTTGGCATTGATTGTTATGACGATTCGTGCGTTGCTATCGCACAGTGTTTGAGTAATGGTAGGATACTTGTCTATGTTTAGGGGCAGTGAATGATTTGAGAAGAGGTTTTTCTCAATGCATGATTCAAGGGTTTAGTGTTTTATTTCCAACGGAGGAAAGGCAATCGGACTAAGAATGTTCATATTTGGGTTGATGGAGTAACGAGACTTGGTATTTTCGAGCGTGGTGGAATTTTCATCTGTGATGTGGTGTCGTCGTCCTTGTTGAATGCATTAAGTTAACCAGTGTTATGGTCTTCTTAAACTCGCCTTCAGAGTAGGGTATTGTGAAATGGTGTCGGGGAAGCGGCTGTCAGAGATCGTGGTATGTAGCGGTTTAGGATCGAATCAGTGTTTCTAGTGTTGATGGCTCGAGAAAGATGATATTCGGAAAGGTTTAAAGTTGGTAGCCATCGATTGGTTCAAGTGTTACAGAGATAGATTTTGATTTAAGGCAACAACTGGGCAGCGAAAGATGAGGAAAGACATGTGGGAGGTGTCTTTTCGTGGTTAAGTTTCTAGAAGGCCAAGTGTGAGAATGCAGAAGTCAAGTAGTTGCTTAAAGGAGAGGGTTTAACCAAAGTGGGAGAGTGGCAGAGCAGTATATGGGTTCTGTGGTAGGATGACTACATGCCTTGAGAAAGTTTAGAGTGATTTGTTATTCACAGTGGACAGTGACTCGGTCCGCAGGCTTAATTTGGAATATTGGCTGCTATATGGAGGAAGGTTGGATACAACAGAAATGAGTTGCTTGATATGAAAAAGGATACAACAGGACTTTGGATTGGGATGTATTGCCGCACCTTTAATTGATGTCCATAAGGAGTGAATGGACTTGTACAACTGGTGAATGAGCACGGGCTCAGGATGGGTTACTGATTTCGTAGTAATTGTACCCAGTGCAGCGGCATTAGATGATGTCAACATGGAGTTTCCATATGTGGGTTATCTCCTGTGAGCAGGTTAGCTGTTGCGTGGTGTTGACGAAGCTCCTACGAAGAATTTCTACTTACTATTCAGGAAGAGGCCGAATATGTGCATGTGGCTAGTGATTCAGAGTGGCCATGAAGAGTTTAACAGAAAGGTTTCGAGAAATTTGGTGGGTTGATTATGCAAGATCATGTCAATGGGGGATAAGGAATCTTGGTGGGTTCCAGAGTTATGCAATGGTAGTTTCGAGCTAAGTGGGAGAGCCCCACAGCCTACGATTGGATTGTATGGTTATCTACTTGTGAGGGTTCTGGTTAACAGCATATTGATAGGTTATTACGACTAAGGAAAGAAGACATCGGTGGTAATTTGAGCAAAGGATTTGAGGAATATGTGCTGTAATTGGCCTTATCGATTCATGTTCAGGCTTAAGAAAAACTCAGAGTTTATGCTTTGTGTAGATGTGAAGTACAAGGAAAGTGATCCAGCCGGGTGCTTCTTTGAGAGAGTGTTCATGTGCTAGCAAGGCCTTGGAGTTAGTTATATTTAGGACCAAGCCAGAGTGGGTGACTCTCAACAACGGTCCTAGTGGATTCAAAAGCTAAAGTGCGGTGCCTCAGGATTTCGAGTCCGTGGTATGGTTAAGTATCGAGCTTTTGCAGTGGACTATGAAAGGGGCTTGGAGTGTTCTATGCTATATTTGGTCTGCAGTGTAGCATTGGAGGAATGAGAGAAAATACATTCGGATTCGTAAAGGAATTATCAGAATGGGTGTATCAGTTGAAGATGCGAATGTGCGTACAAGGAGGGTATGAGTTAGTTCTCGGGTTTTGAGGCATCGTGGTCTCGTGAAATAGGGTCACTCAGGATGAGTGCGGGTTGGGTTCGTTATATTTTGAATGGAGCTATTATTATTCCGAAGGCAAGTCCTGAGTAAATTAGAAGAAATCGGATCGGTTAGCAATGGTTGAATTGGCCTGATGGTGGCAATGATCAATTCCTTCAGCGTGTTGCATTATACATGTGATTTATGGTATACGTGTGAGGCTTGGCGGCCGCCGTAATTTGATTGAGGTATTAGATTATAATGGCCTGTTATGTGAAAAATGGATCCTGGAAAGGACATGGTGGATTAGACCACTACTCGGGGTTGTATTTTCTGCGGTTATGAGAATTCAGTCACGTGTTGCAATGGTTCTCCTGAAATGAGTCAAGTGAGAGGTTCCTATATAATGAAATGTGTATTCTATTAGTGGTTCAGGAGTTATGATGAAATTCTTGTACTCTTGCCCATTGGCATGATTAGGTGCAGCGAGTAGCATGGGAATTGGAGGTTGAGGATCAAGGTTGCGGTTCAGTGTTGACAAAAATGCCACAAGCTCGGATAAATAGGAAAATGAATTCAGATGGTTAGAGTAAGCTGGTATTGTCTTTAGCGTCACCTGAGATCGGTGTCCTGTATAGGAGGCTTTGCATACTGATTGCGGATTCTTGATTTGCTTTACAACATTAGTATGGCCGATGGTATGGATGTGTAGACTTTTATCTGGTGCGGAAGGCCGTGGGAGCGTGTCCCACGGGAAGATTATATAAGTGTGACATGTAGTCACTTGCTTGATTGAAGATTGAAACCAAGTATGGAGATTGTGGTACTATCGCTAATTTGAGAATTTATGCCTGAAGGGCGCTCGGTTCATTTGGTTGTGAATTGTGGAGGTTTGTTCAGGATTTGACGACTGTTTTATGTGTCATGGGAAAAAGGGTTATTGTGGATCCTTGAAAGGTTATTAGCCCAGTGCGGTACGATCAGAATCGACTTGAGGTCTGTGGATGGATCTAAATGTGAATGTGGGCTCTATATCAGTCCGGATGTGTTCATTTCAGCATAGCACTATTTTCAGAGGGGTCTTCGGGCCTTGGATGTTATTTCTGTTATCGGCCTTTCCGTGTAGCCTCTATTGTGCCATATGGGTTGTGAGGTGGTTTGATTATTCGCACTCATATTGAGATCCCGTATAGTTTGTGGTGTTATATGAGCAGGATGGCTCTCGAGATGCAGGTCATTTATTGCACCTTAGTTGTGCTTGAGTTTTATAGCGTATGACGCTACCCGTCTCCCCAGGATTTGTATTATGCACTTGGCATGCTTATGGTTAATATTCGGGCATTTTGTGAGTATAACCGTTTCTTTCGATTATTATGTGTGGATCGGGTGGCATGCCGCCACGGGTATATGGTTGGATCGGGTGGCACGCCGCCGCAAATATGTTGTTTGGATTGGGTGGCACGCCGCCATGGATATCATGGTTGGATCGGGTTGCACGCCACAACGGTATCATGTGTGGATCGGGTTGCACGCCGCAACAATGTGATGTTGAGTATAGTTCCCTATACCTATTCTTGTATGTTTTGCTTATCAATTTTCTGAGGAAGGTTCATAACATCTTTTCGGTTGTTTAATTAGTCACGTGGGTTGAGCAGTTCTTTCCGGAGTTCATTTTTCCTTATGTATCACATGCAAGTTTGTGGATTGCTGGCACATGGTGGCATCATATGAGACCTTTGGTAGTGTTTGTGGTGACTTATTGCCGGAACAACTTATACTGCGTGAGACGAGATTATTGGACCTGGGATCAGTGCGATCGGATTATATGAGGCGTAAATATCATGTAGCAAATATCGTTATTTGGTTCATAATGAGGTAATGGTTCTTGTCCGGAGGAGAGACTTAATGATTTGTTGACTCGGCCGTTGGTTATGAATTCCTACACATCTCCTCCACCGTGGCAGTATTGCAATAGTTGGATCAGACCTTATATGAGTCATGAGGTATGTTGTGAGCATCGAATGTGTGGGATTTCGGCTGTTGTTATTGGGGGATGTTATTATGGTCATATGAATTATGCGGTGTATGGTGTGGATTCCACGAAGGTATGCAAACATGTATTGGTGCATCGTGTAGTGATTAATACGGCATTCGTATGTTGGAAACATACCTGGTAGAGGATTTCAGATGTGGGAATTTGGCTCTAAGGCTTATTTGACTAGATAAAAGGGAGGATTTTCAAGTTTGCTCGAGCAAATGTGCTCAACTGGGTTATGGTAGCACGAGTAGGTGCACGAGGTGTTAAACAGTGATTTCAGACAACTCTAGAGCAGTTCTTAGCACGTTCGCAGACGAACGTATGTTTAAGTGGGAGAAAAGTCGACTCATTGATATTTTATTATAGCCCATAGTAAGTGTCGAATTCGACCCCTCGTCACTATTTCTTCGAGGTTAGGCGGAATACTTACTGGGTACGCCTTGATTTACGTACTCATACTACACTTGCTGCACATTTTTGTGCAGGTGCATATATGTCTAGTGGCCTTGTGGGCGCAGAGGCGCGGTTATTGCAGGTATTTAGGTGAGCTACATTCCACATTACGAGTCCGCAGCCAGCAGAGTCTCCTTTAGAGTATTTATATTTTCCTATCTGAATTTGTATTCCAGACAGATATTGTATTTTATTTTGCATTCCTAGTTGAGACTCATACACTTGTGACACCGGGTTTTGGGATGATTTGGGTTGTCCTGTATTGAAATTGTTGTAAAATATTATTATTTACACTGTAGATTCCATCTTTTACTGTTTAATGGAAGAAAAATATGATTTCTAAATTATTAAAAATGAGAACCAAATTAAGTATTTATTTTTATCTTGCCTGACAACGGTGTCCGACGCCATCACAACCTTTAATGGATTTTGGGTCGTGACATACTGGCTCCTTGTCAATTATTACGCACGATTTCATAAGAGTATTTTATATAAATGTCGAGGTGTACGACCCGATCCCATCATAATATGTGCACTGTCGAGGGTTAAATGACACAAACCATAGATACATCTATTATATTTCCGAGGCGAATGACCTGCTCCCATGAGAGTGTGATACATAATCCTGCCGAGGCGAGCGGCCCGATCCCATCATAATGTGCGCACTGCTGAGGGTCGAATGACACAAACCATAGATGTATCTATTATACTGCAAGGGCGAATGGCCCGATCCCATTAGAATAAGAAGCTTTAATGGGTCCTTGACCTCACTCACGAATAGACGTGTGAGATATAAATTTTTAAGGAAAACCTTTCGAGGAAAACGCATAGCATGGGAGAAATTCGTAAGAGGAGCACAATTATTCTGCAGCTAATCATGAAGCCCGTCAAATCTTTACAATAGCAAGTCTATCACTCTACGCAAGCCTAGTCTCAAGTCGTAATGTAAAATAAAAGGAATTTAATAGTCAAGGGACAACTCAAATATTATAGTTATAGCATGGTGTGCATCTAAGTCTACCCGGACCATAACATGAATTTAGCTACGTACGGACTCCCGTCACCTCGTGCGTACGTAGCCCCCGCAACAAGAAGCACATATCAAACACATCACCCACGGGAAGTTTCCCCCTCACAGAGTTAAACATGAGACTTACCTCACTCCGAAGTTCCATAACCGGCCCCAACACCTCTCAAATACCTCAAATCGATGCTCGTCTCTCCAAAACTATTAAAACAAATGTGCAAATCCATTAATATATACTCTATTACCCATAATTAATCAATTTATAATAATTTTTAACTCCGCTCGAAAAGTCCATAAAGTCAACCCTCGAGCATACGTGCCCGAATTCCGAAATTCTTTGAAGATAATCATTACCCATACCACCACGAACTCAAATACATAAATTATTCCTAATTCCATGTCCGAT
Source organism: Nicotiana tabacum (assembly GCF_000715075.1). NCBI lineage: Eukaryota > Viridiplantae > Streptophyta > Magnoliopsida > Solanales > Solanaceae > Nicotiana > Nicotiana tabacum. The sequence goes on from NC_134081.1 coordinate 78,872,876, forward strand.
TTCGTGGTCAAAATCCAAAAATACCAAATTCTAGTTTTTTCTACCAAAATCCCACAATTTCCATAATTGTTCATGTACTTACAAGCCCACATTCGTATATTTAACTCAAAACTTGTAGAAGTTACTTACCTTATGATTGACGATGAAATTGACGCTCCAAGGCCGATCCCATGGAAGAAATGAAATGAAAATGAGCCAAACCCTCGCACTTAAACAAGCCCTCTTCCTAGCGATCATCACACCTGCAACCACTTGACCGCTTCTACGGTTCCGCAGGTGCGACCAAAATTCCGCTTCTGTAGTCCCCCTTCAGCCCTCCTGCCTTCGTATCTACAAATGAGACTTCGCTTCTGCAGAGTCGCACCTGCGACCAGGTATCCGCTTCTGCGAAAACAACAAACTCACTCCCCATCGCACCTGCATACCCCTTTCCCGCATCTGCGATCTCGCAGGTACGACACAAAATCTTGTGTAATGACCCGACTTGTCGTTTTGAGAATTAGCGTTTTGTTCAGTAACTTAAGGTCTTGAGAAGCTTCGTAATGTGTGTTATGACTTGTGTGAATTTTTGGCTTTGGTTTTCGGATGATTCAGGATTAAATTGAAAGAACAATTCTTGTTTAGAAGCTTAAAGGCAAATAGTTGACCGGAGTTTGACTTTTGTGCAAACGAATCTAGAATGGAGTTTTAATGGTTCCAATAGCTTCGTATGGTGATTTCGGACTTAGGGGTGTATCTGGATGCTTATTTTGAAGTCCGTAGTTGAATTTGACTTGACATGACGAAAGTAAGAAATTGAAGGTTTGGAAGTTTGATCGGGAATTTGACTTTATTGATATCGGGTTCAGAATCCAATTCCGGAAACTGAAACAACTTCGTTATGTTATTTATGACTTGTATACAAAATTTAAAGTCATTCCGGATTGATTTGGCACGTTTCGGCACAAGATATAGAATTTGGAAATTTAAAAAATTTATAAGTTCGAATTGAGGTGCGATTCGTCATTTCGATGTTGTTATATATGATTTGAGGCCTCGAGTAGGTCCATAATATATTTTGAGACTCGTTGGTATATTCGGACGGGGTCCCGAGAGGCTCGGGTGAGTTTTGGGGTGGTTTCAGACCATTTTAGGCCATTTTTAGTTGCTGGTTTTTGGCTACAAAGGGTGTACATTGCGATAGCGTGGATTTGGTCGCGATAGCGAAGAGAATAAATAAGAAAAATTGGTCTGTGCATCGCGATTGTGGAAGGCTTTTCGCGATCGCGTAGAACTAAGATTCTGCTGCACAGAGCTGACTGAAAACGAAAGTTATAGCCCTTGGTGTCTAGTATTTAGAAAGATAAGCCATTTTTCATTTTTGAAATTTTTTACAAAATGTTATGACCATTTTACTAGAGGCTATCCGGAAGAGTTGGACAAGGCTGTTGGAAATTGTTCATCACGATCTTGAGGGAATGGCCGCGATCGCATAGAGTAAAAGTGTGCTGGAAAATTTTGTGCTTCACGATTGCGAAGTATTTTCTGCGATCGCATAGGGTAAATGACAGGGCAGCAGAACTTAAGTTCTGAAAATGAGACTCATTTTTGACGATTTGGAGCTCGGGGAGAGGCGATTTTCAGGAGATTTTCAAGATAAATATCGGGGTAAGAGTTCTTAACTCAATTTTGGTCAAATTACCTGAATCAATTGTTATTTTTAGCATTTAACTGGTGTTTTAATTTGGAAATATTGTGAAAACCCTTAAGGTTAAATTGAGGATTTGAGGGCCGAGTTGATGTCAGAATTTGGTAAATTTGGCATGGTTGGACTCATGGTTGAATGAGTGTTCATATTTTATAACTTTTGTCGGGTTCCGAGATGTGGGACCCATTTTTGATCTTTGGGTGGACTTTCGGATTTAATTGGGAAATTTAGTATTTTCATATGGAATTGATTCCTATAATTTATGTTGAATGTATCGAATTAATTGTGACTAGATTCGAGGCGTTCGGAGCCCGATTCGTGAGGTAAGGGCATATTGGAATTAGAGAATTGTACGGTTTGAGGCAAGAAACATTTCTAAACTGGAAGCTGAGGGTATAAACCCCAGAAATACATAATATATGATTTGTTTGGGGGTAACGCACATGCTACGTGACAGGCGTGTGGGCGTGCATCATAGAAACTGTGATGTAATTGATTCCGTGGAATTGTGTAGTCGTCATGTTAGCCTAATATCGCATGTCTACGCGTTTTAACTCTTACTTGCAATTTGTGCAACATGATTAGTTGAATTACCTGTTTCCTTGATTTTGTTTTCAGTCTTTAACTATAGAACTCTTTGCTGTAAATTCGTCGTTCCATAGGTTATGAGTAGTGTATTTACTTTTGGGACTACGAGGTGGTACCCCGGGAGCTCCCCTGTTGTATATTTACTTTTAGCACTACGAGGCGATATCTCGGGAGCTCCCCTGTTGCATATTTACTTTTGGGACTACGAGGCGGTACCTCGGGAGCTCCCCTGTTGCATATTTACTTTTGGGACTACGAGGCGGTACCTCGGGAGCGCCCCTATTATTTATTATCCAGATATTGATACTATAGCACGTGAGTTGTCCGTGCAGCACGTGAGTTGTCCGTGCGGATTATAGAGCTTGGGTTGAAGGAGCCCCTCCGGGGTCTGCACCCCATGCAGTGAGCGTTGTTGATATTTTATTAAGGGATGGATTTTCCCTGGGCATGGATCTTGCCCGAATCATTTATACTTTTGGGATGGATTTTCCCTGGCATGGACCTTGCCTAATTATCTATATTGAAGGATGTATATTCCCTGGGCTGGATTGGCCATATACAGTACTGAGTGATTGAGTATTCTGAGAATCTGAGTACATGAGTTCATCATTGAGATGCATTGCATTTGACATGCATACTTGAGATATAGGCATAGAGATGCATTTCCTCTTGCTACCCGATTTTGGTGACATTCATGGTTTCATCTTTATATTGACATGTGGGCATAAAGATAAATTTCCCTCATGCTATCTGAAAAGTTAAACATCTTATTTATTTTTGAAAGGCTTTTGGAAAGAAAATCACGGTTTTACAAACTTACTCATATTTTGAGGTTTTCGGTGAAAGATTTGGGATTTACTGTTATACTTGAAAAGTATGCCTATTTTCCGTAACTGTGAACTAGCTGGCTTATTTCTTGTACCATCTTTATTATAATATTATGAATTGATGCTGGTTATTGGAGTGGACTCTGACCATTGTTCTAGCTCGTCACTACTTTCAACCTAAGCTTAAGTTTGTTACTTATTGAGTACATGGGGTCAGTTGTACTCATACTACACTTCTGCACCTTGCGTGCATATTTCTGATGCTGATGTAGCTGCGTATGGCACGAGCTGGATCTGAAGATATACATGCGTTCCAGTCATTGCTGCCTCTTGCTCATGGTAGCTTTAGAATTTTTAATCTATTCATGTATACTTCAGTCAGATGACGTATTTTTATTTCAAGCCAGCTTTGTAAATTCTAATCTTAAAAGCTCATGATTTGTACTATTAGTCCTTGGAAGTGTATTACAGTTAGTTAAATATTAATTGAATCGGATTGTTATTATTTGGCTTACCTAGCGGGTGAGGTTAGGTGCCATCATGGCTAGTTGGATTTTGGGTCGTGACACCTCATACCTGCACACCTAACCAGCCTCACATCCTACCACTTCTGCGACCCCCTGTTCGCTTCTGCGGTCACACACCTGCTGCCATAACCTCACAGGTGCGATCGCATCAGAAGCCTTAAGCTTCATGTCACGATCCAAAATCCACGTGACCGGCACCCAACACACTTCCCGATCCGAGCGAATCAAACCATGTGATGCACCCAAATCATATGCATAAAAACCAATTTAACTGTGGAAGCTCCTTGAAAATCATATACATTTTCAAATTAAATGATAAAATATTTTTCAACTCAAAATCACACATGATGTCTTTCATGTTAATAACAATGAGACTAAGTAAAATAAACATACTTTCATGTATGTCGTGTACAATCCCGTTATTACAACCTTTCACAACTATCTATGGAGCCTCTATACCAAAGAATAGAACCAATGGTTGGAGTAGTTCCAGCAAAATAAAATAAGGAAGAATATGATAGCTACCACGAAATAAAAGTGGTGCTTCATAATACCTCGGAAAGAGAGTCATCCTGGCCTGACCACATGCCACGTATCATACATCATCCTGAAACATGTAAAGTAAGCACGACCCTGGAGGGGGGCCTTAAGGGCTGAGTACCCCACATCGGTACTCAATAAGTGTCATAGACTCTCTCTAACTCAAGTTCTTTGGACAAACTTTATAAAAAATAATGCACCAATATTTGATATAAAATGATAAGAAATTCTATCAATTCATGACCCTTGTTATTTTAAATAATAACCAAGTGAAATATAACCTACAATATAAACTTTTAAAACATTTACATCAATCCAAGATTTTGGATAAAATCATACAAAATCATTCCATTTGCTTTAAGTCATCGAAATCACTTTCGGCTCCTTAGGCCTAAACATAAGAAAATCATCCTTACCTTTCACTGGGAGTACTATACCATCACCGACACAAGAAGGTCAACTAGGTTATGTACCTAGCGGCAAGTATCATATACCCTACTTGCTCAGGTCGTCTCATCATAGTGTCGTACGAATCGACTCAGCCATGCTAATAATAGCACAAAATAGTACCCTCTCGAGGGAGAGCACTCTGCCCTAGTCTATACCACAAAGTGACCATATACGCCTACACCGGCACGTGTAGTTTCATGACAACGAACATGATATATCCGAAGTCAATCTCGGTGAACACAAGTAACTCCCAAAACATTTGATACTTTAAAAATAGATTCATAGCATAGTAGCTTCAAATGATCTATTTTTATCAACTCATAGCATTTATAGAAAATCTAAATCGTTTGAACAAAATTTAAATAAATAACCTTTTACATGCTAAAGCCTTTAGCAATTTAACATCAATCTTTAAAAGATACCACAAGTGCTATTCTGTTCGTCAATTTCCAAAAGAAATACTTTCCATGAAAACTTATCTTTAGCACTCAAATATGTATACTCTTGTCAATACGTAAGTTTTGATAAAAACTTATAACATTTACCTTGAGTGTCACTTTGCCAACAAGATTAAAAATAAAATTTTATAAATTGGCATGACACTACATATGCAACATAATATTCTAGTACATGGAGACATCCGTACTTGTTTGTCCCCACAAGCATGAAAGCACATTTGCAAACAACTTAAGTATTAACTCGAAACATGCTTTTAGAGAAAGTCCCTCAAGAAGAGTAAGTTTTAATCAACTTACCTCACTTTTGCTTTATTGACATTCACAAGCTTTCAATCCTCCTCCATCATTCCAATGTTGATTAAAATGCTCAATATCACCAACAAGTCGACATCTACAATTAGATATCCTAATTATATCAAAATATAACCTAAGATATTGATCAACATCCATATATGGCTCACAAGTTGGCTACAAGCCTCCAAAAACTCAAATCTCCAAATAGTTTTACATGCTAAACCATTCAACTTCATTCTTATGTTTTAATACCCATTCAGAGTCATTAATGATACTACATCAATTGTCCATTGCCACCAAGTTACTATTCATCATCTTCTATAATCAACACTTGCAAATATACAATTCGGGTGATTACTTAGTTGATCACTTCCATCTTTTGCTAACAAATATTTTCATAGGTTCATTGTATTCATAAATCTCATCGTCAAGATTACCATTCATCTTCTCTCTTATTTTCTCAAAAGTACTATTCATGCCATGAACTAGAGTTTTATAATCCAATCTTTCAACCATTAAAACTTGCAAATGCTTCAAATACTTCTAACTACTCATAATAAACAAGTTTGAATCATTGGAATTACCTCTAGTAGATCAATCTTTAAAAATTACAACTTTGGTTATTTTTGTGTTCTTGAGGATTTGATGACGAACTCTAGTATTTGGATGTAAGAATGATATTAGAACTCATGTATATTGAGTAATAATCAACCCAAAATATCACTAACAACTTACCTTGGTTGATTGGACTTGATTTGAGCACTAAATCGCCCCTTCACTTCAAGAACCCTAACCCCCAAATACACAAAATACACTCTTCCCTCGATTTTGTATTTATAAGCCCAGAATTCTGGGTTTCGGATACGGACCTGGATGCTTCGCATCCCCACTTCACTCCTCTTTGAAGATCGAATGCGTACCTGGACGTTATGGCAGCACTTCACTGCCAACCTCTCTTTTGGACGTGGCCTCGGATGCTTTGCATCCGTAGGCTCCTCCGCTAGCCTTTGGTAATTTGGTCATAACTTTTTGTAGGAATGTCCAAATGACAAACGGTTTGAAGCGTTAGAAACTAGACTCAAAGATCTTTCATTTGATAGGTAATAAATCACATAACCAATTATATATATGTAGATATACTCGTCTAAAGTTTGGTCTTGTGCGTACTCATTTGAAACTTTAGTCTATCATGTAATTTCAAACTTGACTTAGGCTTAGGTCTCTCCTTAGACCCCACATCACTTATAATATACCTCGTACAATTATTATCATATCCAATTGATATCCATAATATTAATAGTCCTCGTCTGCACACAACGTAATATAATTAGCGCACATCAACTTTCTTAAGAGTACTTAAGTACTTCGAAATTTTTCGGTGTGCTACACTTCAGCAGTTTCTTCCAAGTCCAAACTCGATCCGCTTCCAATCCGATTCGCACCCGAGGCCCCTGGGACCCCGTCCAAACATACCAACACTTCCCACAACACGATGTAGACTTAGTCGAAACATCGAATCTCATCAACCAACATCAAAATTACAAGTCGACGACCAAAATCTTTCTTTCAACTTTCCAACCTTAAAATTTCGCCGAACGCGTCCGAATTACACTTAAATATCCCGGAATGATGCCAAACTTTACGTGCAAGTCCCAAATCACGATAAAAACCTATTTCAAGGCTCGAAACTCCAAATGGACATCGATAACATGAAAATCCATTTCAAACCAAACTTATGAAATTCTAAAACTTTCAAAAATGCCAACTTTCCATAATAAGCACCAAATTGCTCCCTGGGTGATCCGATACTCAACCCGAACATACGCCCAAGTCTGAAATCATCATACGAACCTATCGAAACTTTTAAAACCCGATTTCGAGATCGTTTACTCAAAAGCCAAACCTAAGCCAATTCTTCAAACTTAAAGCATCCGAAATTAGAATTTTCTTTCCAAACGACCACACGTACAAGTCATAATACCTGGAGTGAAGCTATTCAAGGCCTCAAACCGCCGAACGACGCATTAGAGCTCAAAACGATCGGTCGGGTCGTTACATTCTCCCCCAGTTAAACATACGTTCTTCCTTGAACGTGCTACGAATTGTTCCGGAGTTGTTCAAAATAATTGTTTAACACCTCACGCCCTACCTGTTCCACCACAACCCATGTGAGCATGTTAGCTCGAGCCAGACCGAAGATCTTTCCTATAACCTTAGCTAACAAGCTTTAGAACCAAATTCCAACATCCAGAATTTTCCACGAGGCTCGATTCTAACATACGAACACCGCATCAATCACCAGACACTGTACCGAAATATGATCATGCACCCATGCTGATATCACACAACGTGCCGCATAACTCATTTGCCCAAGGCAACCTCCTCCAAGCATAACAACTACAAATTCACTGACCCGACGCCCACAGCATACCTCATAACACATATAAGCCCTGTTCCAACTCTCGCAATACTGCCACAATGGAAGAGAAGTGTAGAAACTAATAACCACCTGCCAAGTCAACAAATCATAGAGTCTATCCTCCTGATAGGCACCATTACCTCATTATGAACTGAATAACGATATTTGCTTTTTAATATACCTTATATAAATCTGATTGCACTGACTTCAGGTCTAATAATCTCGTCTCACCAAGTACACGTTGCTCATGTAATAAGCCACCTCAACACTGCCAAAAATCTTATATGATGCCATCAATGCGCCAACAAGCTACAAACTTGAATGTGACACATAAAGAGAAATGAACTCTAGAAAAGAACTTTCCAACCCGCGTAACGAATAAAACGGTCAAACAGATACTATGAACCCTCCTCGGAGATTGAGAACAAAATACACAGGAATAGATATAGGGAACCGTACTCAACCTCTCACTGTTGCAGCGTGCAACCCGATCCACACATGGTACCATTGTGACGTGCAACCCGATCCAAACATAATACCTTTGCGGCGTGCAACCCGATCCAAACAACATAACCGTGGCGGCGTGCCACCCGAGCCACACATAGAAATATATAAGGAAGAACCCATCAAGCCATAACGCTCATGCCTACGAAATACCTGAATATCGACCACAAGCACGCCAAGTGCAAAAATATAACCCTGGGGAGACGGATAGCGCCATACGCTAAAAAACTCAAGCACAACTAAGGTGCGATAAATGACCTGCATCTCGAGAGCCATCCTGCTCATATAATACCACAAGCTACATGGGACCTCAACATATGTGCAGATAATCAAGTCGTCTCACAACCCACATGGCACAATAGAGTATTACATGGAATAGCTGACGACGGGAATAACATCTAATGCCCGACGACTCCTCCGTAAGCAATGCTATGACGAATGAACACATACGACTGACATAAATCTACTAGCGGACCTCAAGTCGATTCCGCTTATCCCATACTGGTCTAATTTCCTTCCAAGGATCCACAATAGACCTATTCATGACACATACGAATAGCCGTCCAATTCAGAACAAACTCCCACAGTCCACAACCAAAGGAATAGAGCGCCTTCCACGCATAAACTCTCACATTAACGATAGTACCAAAAACCTCCATACTTGGTTTCAATCTTTAACAATCAAGTGACTAACATGACACACTTATACAAATTTTCCCGTGGGATACGCTCCCACGACCTTCCGCACCAGGTGGCAAAGTCTGTACTCCACACCACCAATCGTACTAATGCTATAAGGAAAATCACAATCCGCAAATCAATACACAATGCCTCTTCCACAGAACACCATTCTCAGGCGACACTACGATAACGCCAGCTTACTCTAAACATTAGAATTCTTCCCTGCTCATCTGAGCTCGTGACATTATTATCAACACCGAACCACAACCTTGATCCTCAACTTACAATTCCCATGCATCTCACTGTACCTATCATGCCACTATGCGAGAGTACACGAATTGATCATAGCCCCCGGACTACTAGTAGAATAAATACTTCATTGGCTAGAAACCTTTCACTTAGCTCATTTAAGAAGAACCAATGCAACACGCAACTGAATTCCCAAACCGCAGAAAATATAAATCTCAAGTCGTGATCTAGACCGTCGTAACTCTTCCGGAATCCATTTACACAACAGGGCCATTTGACTCAAATACCTCCCAAATCAATTAAGTTATGGCGGCGGTCAAGCCCGCACGTACAACCACAAACCACATGTGTAACTTCACACCCCAAAGGAACTGATCATTGCCACAATCATGCCGATTCAACCATTACTAACCGATCCAACTTCTTCCAATCTACTCTAGATTTTCCTTCGAAATAATAGTAGTTCCATTTAAGAATCATAATGAAACTCAACAACACTCCTCCCAAGTTACCCAATTCACGAGACCACATCGTCTCAATACCCATGAGCCATCTCCTACCCTCTTCATGCGCATAATAGCATCTCCAACTGGTACACCCATTCTGAAAGACCTTCCGCGAATCTGAAACTGTTTCTCCCATTTTCTAATACTACACTGCGGACCTGATGATAACACAAAAAATTCCCTAGGTGTTCTTCACACTCTGCTGCAAAATCCCGGTCTCCAGCCACACATAACGAACCCATTAGAACCACTGTTGAGGGTCATCTACCCTGACTTGGTCCCGAATATAATCCAAACTCTAGTGCGCTATCAGCACATGAACACTCCCAAAGAAGCAACCGGATGAGTTTTGTTTTTCTTGTACATCACATCTACCAGAAGCATAAACCCTGAGTCTCCCCAAAATCTGCGCATGAATCGATAAGGCTAAATATAGCACACATTCATCAAATCCTTTGCTCGAATTACCCCTGATGTTTTCTTTTCTTAGTCATAAATAATCCACCAGTGCACCGATAACCAGAAGCTGCACAAGCAGACAACCACATGATCCAATCGTAGACGGTAGGCTCCCCCACTTAGCCTTAAGCTACCACCACATAATGTAGAACCCACAAAGATTCCTTCTTCGTCATATTCAATCTTCCTCAACACATTAGCAACATTCCAAATAAAATCCGTAGACCTAGTCACTGTCCATCATGATTCCCAAATTGCTCTAAACTCCTCTCAAGGCACGTGGCTATCCTACCACAGAATCTATACGCTACTCTGCCACTCCCACTTCGGTTAACCCATCTCCTTAGGCAACTTCTCGACCTCTGTTGGGCGTACTTGACCTGCTAACAATTCAATCACAGTAAAACACCTCCCACCATGTCCCTTCTGATCTTTCGCTACCCAAAAGTTGCATCAAATCAAAATCCATCTCTGTAGCACTAGACAAATAAATTGCTACCAACTCTAAGCCTCCTCGAAGATCATCTCTCTCTCAAGCCATCAACATTCGAAACACCGATTCGATTCTGAATCCGCTACACACCGCCATCTCTGACAACCATTTCTTAGACACTATTTCACCACACCCTGCCCCGAAGGCAAATCAGAAAAGACCATAACACCGGCGAACCTTAATGCATTCAAACAAGGACGACGACAACGCATCACAATGAAAATTCCACCACGCTCGAAAATATCAAAGTCTCGTTACTCTATCAATCAAAGTTTGAACATCCATAGTCTGATTGCCTTTCCTCTACTAGAATTAAATGCTGAACCTCTAAATCATGCAATGAGAAATCCTCATTTCAAGTCATTTACTGCCTCGACACATACACAAGCACCCTACCATTACACCTACACCGTGCGATAACAACACATGAACATCATAGCAATCCGTGCACAGCCTCAAAACCCTCGAAAATATAGATAATGAGCTGAAACTACAAAGCATCCTTCCACAAGGAGACGATAATAGCCTGCCCGAATACGCAGGAAAGAATACCTGGCACCACGTCCGCAGTACCACTACAACTCCTCGATGCCCAATTGATAACAAGCGCTTCACGTCGCATAAGATTGAGTAGGAAGGAAATAAGGGCATAAGCCTCAAAGGAATCAAACCGCACGATAAGGAATCAAGAAGGGAAGTGCTCCTAACATACTTGTAGCCTCTAGAAGATAAGTACATACTTCTCTGTGCCGATCCGCAAGACTCTACTAGAGTTGCTGATGACTCGTGAGACCTAAGTGAACTTAATGCTCTGACACCAAGCTGTCACAACCCAAAATCTACTAAAGGTCATGATGGCGCCTAACACCGCCATCAGGCAAGCCAACGGTGATTGATCAACTTAATTACTCATTTAATATTTGAAATCATAATTTTCATTAATTAAATAGTATGAAGTAGAATTTACAGGCACGTGATAAAATTTACACGAACTACCATAATGAACAACCCGTAGGGACCCCCAAAATCCGGTGTCACAGGTGCATGAGCATCAACTAGGAAATATAATAAAATACAACATCTGTCTGAAATACAAATTAGACAGGGGGATACAAATAACTCTGATGGAGATTCTACAGGTTACGGATCATAACATGGAGTGCAGCTTACGGTGAAGTCCCCGCAATAGCCATGCCTTTGCGCCCAAAAGACCACCAGACATATATGTACCTGCATAATAAGTGCAGCAAGTGTAACATGAGTACGTAAATCAACGCGTACCCAGTAAGTATCTAGCCTAACCCATAGAATTAGTGACGAGGGGTCGACATCGACACTTACTAGTGGTCCAATAAGACAAATACAGCAGAAGTAAATAGATGTGAGTCAGAGTAAATAAATGAAATAACAAGTATAAATACGTGGTACAATTCTCCTCTCAGCAATAATTCAAGCTCTCAGCTAGTAGTTACCTCATAATTCGGAGTATATATATAATGGACCTCACCAGATAGGTCGTTACAGTTCAAATCAGGAATACTTATAGATATACTGGCTCCTTGTCAATTATTACGCACGATTTCATAAGAGTATTTTATAGAAATGCCGAGGCGTACAGTCCGATCCCATCATAATATGTGCACTGCCGAGGGTCGAACAACACGAACCATAGATACATCTATTATATTGTCGAGGCGAACAGCCTGCTTCTATGAGAGTGTGATACATAATCTTGCCGAGGCGAACTGCCCGATCCTATTATAATGTGCGCACTGTCGAGGGTCGAACGCCACAAATCATAGATGTATCTATTATACTACCGAGGCGAACGACCCGATCCCATTAGAATAAAAAGCTTTAACGGGTTCTTGATCCCACTCACGAATAGACGTGTGAGATATAAATTTTTAAGGAAAACCTTTTGAGGAAAATGCGTAGTACGGGAGAAATTCGAAAGAGGAGCACAATTATTCCATGGCTAATCATGAAGCTCGTCAAATCTTTACAATAACAAGTCTATCATTCTACGCAAGCCTAATCTCAAGTCGGAATGTAAAATAAAAGGAATTTAATAGTCAAGGGACAACTCAAATAATACAGTTACAGCATGGTGTGCACCTAAGTCTACCCGGACCTTAACATGAATTTAGCTACGTACGGACTTCCGTCACCTCATGCGTACGTAGCCCCCCGCAACAAGTAGCACATATCAAACACATCACCTAGGGGTAGTTTTCCACTCACAGAGTTAGACAGGAGACTTACCTCACTCCGAAGTTTCATAACCGGATGCAACACCTCTCAAACACCTCAAATCGATGTCCGTCTCTCCAAAATTAGTCAAACAAATGTGTAAATCCATAAATATATACTCTATTACCCATATTTAATCAATTTATAATAATTTCCAACTCCGCTCGAAAAGTTCATAAAGTCAACTCTCGGACCCACGTGCCAGGATTCCGAATTTTTTTGAAGATAATCATTGTCCATACCACCACGAACTCAAATACATAATTTATTCCTAATTTCATGTCCAATTTCGTGGTCAAAATTCAAAAATACCAAATTTTAGGATTTTCTACTAAAATCCCACAATGTTCATAAATTTTCATGTACTTACAAGCCCACATTCGTATATTTAACTCAAAAACTTAAAGAAGTTACTTACCTCACGATTGACGATGAAAATGACGCTCCAAATCGCTCCAAGGCTATCTCCCATGGAAGAAATGAAAATGAGCCAAACCCTCGTACTTAAACAAGCCCTCTGCCTAGCGATCATCGCATCTGCGACCACTTGACCACTTCTGCGGTTCCGCAGGTGTGGCCAAAACTCCACTTCTGCGGTTCCCCTTCAGCCCTCCTGCCTTCGCATCTAGGGACCAGACTCCACTTCTGCGGAGTCGCACCTGCGACCAGGTATCCGTTTCTGCGGAAACAACAAACTCACTCCCCCTCGCATCTGCGATCTCGTAGGTGCGGCACAAAACCTTACACCTGCGCACCCAACTAGCCTCACTTCCTACCGCTTCTGCAACCCCCTGGCCACTTCTGCGGTCTCGCACCTGCGACCATAACCTCGCAGGTGCGATCACACCAGAAGCCTTAAGCTTCAGTTGTTTCCTCTAAGTCCAAACTCGATCCGCCTCCAATTCGATTCGCACCCGAGGCCCCCGGGACCCCGTCCAAACATACCAACACAACCCACAACACGATACAGACTTAGTCGAAATCTCGAATCTCGTCAACCAACATCAAAATTACAAGTCGACGGCCAAAACCTTTCTTTCAACTTTCCAACCTTCAAATTTCACCGAACACGTCCGAATTACACTTAAACATCTTGGAATGACGCCAAACTTTACGCGCAAGTCACAAATCACGATACGAACCTATTCCAAGGTCCGGAACTCCAAACGGACATCGATAACATAAAAATTCACTTCAAACCAAACTTATGAAATTCTAAAACTTTCAAAAATGCCAACTTTCCATAATAAGCACTGAATTGCTCCCAGATGATTCGATACTCAACCCGAACATACTCCCAAGTCCGAAATTATCATACGAACCTATTGGAATCTTCAAATCCCGATTCCGAGGTCGTTTACTCAAAAGCCAAACCTTAGCCAATTCTTCCAACTTAAAGCTTCCGAAATTAGAATTTTCTTTCCACATCAACTCCGAACTTCCCGAAATTTAATTCCGACCACACATACTAGTCATAATACCTGAAGCGAAGCTACTCAAGGCCTCAAACTGCCGAACGACGCGCTAAAGTTCAAAACGACCGGTCGGATCGTTACAGTGACATACGTTTAAGAGCTCTTTCCTTTAGTATATAGTATTTGTTATGATGGTGCAAGTAAACCGACTTCCGTTTGTTACCGGCTATTACTAAATGTCATCGCCAATCTCAGAAATAACTCGATGTCATCAATTAATGTCATTTGTTGTACCAGTTTGCCAACTAGCTCATCCTGGAGTATATGAACTTCTAAGAAAGTGATTTCAGTCTCTAGATTTTGTAACAGAACACACAATTGTCTTATGATTATATCTTAGCTTATCACAAATAATTAATATTAATTGAAAATAATCAATCATTTTTGAATTAAGAATAAATTAAGACATAAATTATTTTGTATTTGAACCAATCTAGAATTTTAAATCGGGTAATAATCATGTCTTTATTAGTGTCAATAATTTTAAGGGTATTTAAGTTATTTTAATAGAAAAAATGTTTATCGGCACTTTTTTTTTACCAATTATCAGTTTCAACACTTTTATTCAAATACGTAACTGCTTATTTATTAAACCTGCTTTAGCACTTAAAAGTACTTTTTAACACCTAATACTTATCAGCTACTTTATCAGCTAAACCAAGCTGGCTCTAGATTTGCAAAAACATTTACATTATTAAAAGTTCGCAATTTCTCATAATTTATAAATTCATACTTGATGTTTTTGCATTGACTTCTGTTTATTTTAAGCATTTAAAACGAGATGAAATAAATATGATGTTTGAATGAATGTAAATCCACCTTCAGATGAAACGAAAAACATACATTTGCATGTTTTTGCTCGTGCGCTGGATGATCCTATCACACGTTACACATACGTTACTCATTTTTCATAGATGGAAAATTTGAAAGCTTTTCCTCGTTTTTCTACACTGTTACATTATTTTTTTATATAAACAAAGTGCCAAGTGCGATTTATTTCGTTTGTTGAGTTTGCTGAAGTTTTGTAATTTTGATTGCCAGTATTACAGAATAATTTTTTTCGTTCTATCATAGGAGGAAGTAATCCATAACCTTGGGTAACAGTGAGAGAATTAAATTTCTTAAAAACACACGAGGAACTTAAGGAACATTTCTTATTGAACTAACATTTCTTTTCTTCTCTGATTTTCTAGTATCGAACACAGTTTACTAACGATCTTAAGGAATTTAATTTTTGATGGTTGATTGAAGAAAAAGAAGAAGGCAGTGTTTAAAGTGAAATGGAGCGCAACACTAATCAATCATTTCGGTTCACAAAGCGATGCGATTGAAGTAGTGACTGTTCTTCGACTCGTAAGTTCCGTGCTGTAATCGCTGCAATCACGCTAAAGCGTATTATATGCTTAGTGAAGATGCAATCAATCACGCGGTACAAAATCTTATCCTTAAAAGAAGTTGGCTGTTTGATTCATCCTAAAGCAACAAGTTTGTTCTAAATGAAAACAGAATCATTTGGGGGAAAAACACAATTTCATGGATGATGACTCGAGAAGAAAGTGCAACAAGTCGGGTTCTACTTTTGTTAAGTGACAGCCATGGAAGCTTCACTGTTAAGCTTAGAGAGGGAGAGACGATGTGCAGAGACTAAGCTCTTTTTCTTTTTTTTTTATTAAGTGAGAGTACTGTACAGTATTGTGTATATATACACACTATCAAGTAAACAACCTACAGTATATTATAATTGTCACGACCCCAAATATTCTCCGTAGGAGGTCGTGATGACACTAGTCTCTAAGACTAGGTAAGCCTATCAATGCGGAATAATCATAAATAAATAAATTACAATTCAAATCATTACAACTCCCAAAACCCGATAGAAGTAAGTCACAAGCTTCTAAAAATTTATTTTCAATATCTCTATGTATCAAGGTCTAAAGAAAAAATAAGGAAGCAACATAAAAATGATAGAAGGGGACTCCAGAGTCTGCGGACGCTGGCAGATATACCTCGAAGTCTCCGTGCGCAGGTAACTCACTGACGTCTAGACTGGTAAGATGTACTTGGATCTGCACAAAAAGATGTGCAGAAGCGTAGTATGAGTACACCACATCGGTACCCAGTAAGTGCCAAGCCTAACCTCGGTAGAGTAGTGACGAGGTCAGGTCAGGCCCTACTGGAGAATAGATAATGACATGGAAAAATATTTAAATAATTTAATAAGATAAAATGACTATGAAAATGAATCAAATAGTATGTCACATTTAATGACACCAAATAATTGCAAATAATATCTCGTGGAATCAAAACATAATTCTTTTCAACTTTATGAAAATCACAACAATTAATCGAAGGCAACTATGGCCATAAATCAATATCAACAGGGGCACTACCGAGGTACCGCCTCGTAGTCCCAAATCATAAATAAATTCACAATATCTCATTTTCTTATTTCACCACGGGAGCCTTCACAATTTATTTTAAAGAAAATATTTTTTTTCGAAATAGCATCCCGCATTTTAGCCATCCTTATCACATCGCATGACTTCTAGTAGTTCCCTCTACTAGTCACGCGTATCAAGCCACCCTTATCTCACCGCATGTGTTTCAATACCCAGACCTTATACCACCGCATGCATATCAATATCATAATATATCACAATTTGCACCTCAAGTACCCAAATATTTCAATTTGCCAAAATAAATCAAAGATATTTTTCCACAATAAAGAGCTCACGGCTCATGCTAACATAAATTATCAATAATATTTTTTCACAATAAAGAGCCCACGGCTCCATCACAATGAGTACAAAAATCTTACAAAAATATTCAGCAATAAATAATTTAGCAAAATAATATTTTAAAATCTTTAATACGTTGCTTCAATACCAAATTTAAAATGTCAAATACTTCATATTAATAATATTTTATTTAAAGAAAATCAATTTCAAATAATGTACAGAATAAAAGAAACCAAGTTTCAACCAAACAGGTAAAACAATTAGCACGAAAAGGTCAAGCAAATTTAAAGTATACAAATCAAATCAATGATGGAGAATATAATAAGATTTAATAATTTAATTAATATGCAACATTGATCTTCATAATTTAAACACATAATCCTTCAAATTTAGTCCGTGTACACACTCGTCACCTCGTGTACACGACTTTCATCACATTACAATTAATACCAATCCTAGGAAAAATTTCCCCCACACAAAGTTAGACAAGTCACTTACCTCAACTTGCTTCAATTTAATCAAGTAGTATGCTTTTTCCTCGATTTTTCGATTCCGGTCGACTTGTATCTAGTCATAATTAATTCGATACAGTCAACAAAAATTATAGAATTAATTATATAAGAAAATACTATATTTTTCAATAAAAATTCAAAATTAACTCAAAAATGGACCATGGGGCCCACGTCTCGAAATCCGGCGAAAGTTACGAAATATGAACGCCTATTCAACCACGAGTCTAACCATGCCAAAATGACTAAATTCCAATAACGATTCGACCCTCAAATCCTCAAATCTATCCAAGAGGGTTTTCAACCTTTTCCAACTTAAATCACCAATTAAATGTTAAAAAACAGTGATGGATTCGGGTAATCTAACCAAGATTGAGTTAAGAACACTTACCCCAATGCTTTTTCTTGAAAATATATCAAAAATCCTCTGCTCAAGCTCCAAGTTGTTAAAAATGACGAATGGGACGAAGCCCCCCTGTTTTTATAACTTACAGATCTGTCCAGGGTGACCTCGATCATGGGGTCCGATCCTGGACCTCGATCATGGGGAGTCCGATTAAGGGGAGTCCGATCATGGACCTCGGTCATGGCCTTCGATCATAGCTTCGATCATGGCCCTCGACCCTGGGGCTCGATCACAACCATCGATCCTGGCTATCGATCATGGCTTCGATCTTTATGGCCTTCGATCGCCGGCCTTCGATCTTGCCTTCGATCCTCGGCTCGATTTCTGGGCTTGATTTTTGGGCTCGATTTTTGGCCTTCGATTATTGGGCTCGATTGCACAGTAGAAGAAAATTTTCAGCAGCTGTTTAAGTCCCATTTTTTATCCGTTAACCATCCGAAACTCACTTGAGGCCCTCGGGACCTCAACCAAATATACTAACAAGTCCTAAAACATCATACGAACTTATTTGAAATCTCAAATCACATAAAACGACGCTAAAACCACGAATTATGCTCCAATTCCAGCTTAATGAAACTTAAAATTTCCAACTTCTACATTCGATGTCGAAACCTATCAAATCAAGTCCGATTGACCTCAAATTTTGCACACAAGTCATAAATGACATAACGGAGCTGTGAAAATTTTTCAGAACTGAATTCCGACCCCGATATCAAAAAGGTCAACTCCTCGGTCAAACTTCCAAACTTTAAATTCCTATTTTAGCCATTTCAAGACTAATTTCACTACGGACTTCCAAATAAAATTTTGATCACGCTCCTAAGTTCAAAATCACTATACGGAACTGTTGAAATCATCAAAATTCTATTTTGGGGGTCGTTTGCACATAATTCTACATCCGGTCACTATTTGAACTTAAACTTTTAATTTTTCATCAAAATTTCATATCTCGGGCTAGGGACCTCGGAATTTGATTCCGGACATACGCCCAAGTTCCAATTCACGATATGGACCTACCAGAACTGTCAAAATACTGATCCGAGTCCGTTTGCTCAAAATGTTGACCAAAGTCAACTCATTTGAGTTTTAAAGCTCTAATTCATATTTTAATCTATTTTTCACATAAAATCTTTCCAGAAAATTTTACGGACTGCGCACGCAAGTCGAGGAATGATAAATAGTGCTTTTTAAGATTTTAGAACATAGAATTAATTATTAAATTTAAAGATGATATTTTGGGTCATCACATTCTCCACTTCTAACACAAATGTTCGTCCTCGAACGGAGTTAAAAAAAGTACCTGAGCTGGTGAATAAGTGTGGATAACGGCTGTGCATATCATGCTTGGTCTCCCAAGTCGCCTCCTTGACCGGATGACCCCTCCACTGAACCTTCACGGAAGCAATGTTCTTTGACCTCAGCTTTCGAACCTGCCTATCTAAAATAGCCACTGGTTCCTCAACATAAGATAGATCCTTGTCCAACTGAACCGAACTGAAGTCTAACACATGAGACGGATCGCCGTGATATTTCCGAAGCATAGAAACATGGAATACCGGATGAACCGCAGAAAGACTAGGTGGTAGTGCAAGTCTGTAAGCCACCTCTCCAACTCTCTCAAGAATCTCAAAAGGCCCAATATACCTAGGGCTCGACTTGCCCTTCTTCCCGAACCTCATCACACCCTTCATAGGCGAAACCCGGAGCAATACCCACTCACCAACCATGAATGCAACATCACGAATCTTTTGATCCGTATAACTCTTCTGTTTGGATTGGGTTGTACGAAGTCGATCCTGAATCAACTTAACCTTTTCCAAGGCGTCATGAACCAAGTCTGTACCCAATAGCCTAGCCTCCCCCAGTTCGAACCAACCCACTAGAGACCGGCACCGCCTAACATACAAGGCCTCATAGGAGCCATCTGAATACTCGACTGGTAACTGTTGTTGTAAGCAAACTCAGCAAGTGGTAAGAACTGGTCCCAAGCACCCCCAAAATCTAACACACACGTACTAAGCATATCCTCCAGTATCTGAATAGTGCGTTCGGACTGCCCGTCCGTCTGAGGGTGAAATGTTGTACTCAACTCCACACGAATACCCAACTCTCGCTGTACAGCCCTCCAAAACCGTGAGGTAAACTGTTGACCCCGGTCAGAGATAATAGATACCGGTACACCGTGGGGTCTGACAATCTCGCGAATATATACCTGAGCCAGCTCCTCTAAAGAGTAAGTAGTAATCACAAGAATGAAATGAGCTGACTTGGTCAATCTATCCACAGTCACCCAAACTGCATCGAACTTCCTCTGAGTCCGTGGGAGCCCAACAACGAAATCCATAGTGATCCGCTTCATTTCCATTCTGGAATCTCTAACTTCTGAAGCAATCCACCCGGTCGCTGATGCTCATATTTTACCTGTTGACAATTTAGACACCGAGCTACATACCCCACTATGTCTTTCTTCATCCGCCTCCACCAATAGTGATGTCTCAAGTACTGATATATTTTTGCAGCACTCGGATGAATGGAGTACCGCAAACTGTGAGACTCATGGAGAATCAACTCACGCAAACCGTCCACATTAGGCACACATAGCCTTCCCCGCATTCGTAATACATCATCATCTCCAATAGTGACTTCCTTGGCATCATCGTGTTGAACTGTATCCTTAAGGACAAGCAGATGGGGGTCATCATACTGACGTTCCCTGATACGATCATAAAGAGAAGACTGAGAAATCACGCAAGCCAAAACTCGACTCGGTTCGGAAACATCCAGTCTAACAAATAGGTTGGCCAAGGCCTGAACATCCAAGGCTAAAGGCCTCTCTGCTACCGGTAAATATGCTAAGCTGCCCAAACTCTCCGCCTTATGACTCAAGGCATCGGCCACCACATTGGCCTTCCCAGGATGATAGAGAATGGTGATATCATAATCCTTAAGCAACTCCAACCATCTCCGTTGCCGCAAATTAAGATCCTTCTGTTTAAACAGATGTTGTAGACTCCGGTGATCGGTGTAGATCTCACAATGGACACCGTATAAGTAATGCCGCCAAATCTTTAAGGCATGAACAATAGCTGCTAACTCAAGGTCATGAACATGATAATTCTTCTCATGCACCTTTAACTGCCTGGACGAGTAGGCAATCACCCTACCGTCTTGCATCAGCACTGCACCGAGACCAATACGTGACGCATCACAATACACAGTATAAGATCCTCTACCTATAGGTAATACCAATACTGGGGCTGTAGTCAAAGCTGTCTTGAGCCTTTGGAAGCTCTCCTCACATTCCTCGGTCCACCTGAAAGGAGCACCCTTTTGGGTCAATTTGGTCATAGATGCAGCAATAGAAGAGGAACCCTTTACAAATCGGCGATAATACCCAGCCAAACCAAGGAAACTCCGGATTTCCGTAACTGAGGACTGTCTGGACCAACTTTGCACTGCTTCAATCTTCTTTGGATCTACCTTGATCCCCTTGCACGAAACTATATGACCCAAAAATCCCATTGAATCAAGCCAGAATTCACACTTTGAAAATTTTGCATATAACTTCCTTTCTCTCAAAATCTGAAGCACAGTCCTCAGGTGTTGTTCATGACCTTCTCGACTTTGGGAATACACCAGAATATCGTCAATAAACATAATGATGAAGGAATCAAGATAGGGCTGAAATACGCTCTTCATTAAGTGCATAAATGCTGCTGAGGCGTTGGTCAACCCAAAAGACATCACAAGGAACTCGTAATGACCGTACTGAGTCCTGAAAGAAGTCTTCGGGATATCTGGCTCCCGAATCTTCAATTGATGATAGCCTGAACGTAAGTCGATCTTAGAGAATTCTCTGGCACCCTGAAGTTGATCAAATAGGTCATCAATACGTGGCAATGGATACCTGTTCTTCACGGTAACCTTGTTCAGCTGGCGGTAATCAATACACATCCGCATAGAACCATCATTCTTCTTTACAAATAAGACAGGTGCACCCCAAGGCGATACATTGGGTCGAATGAAACCCTTATCAAGCAACTCCTGTAACTATTCTTTTAATTCTTTTAACTCTGCTGGGGTCATACGGTATAGTGGAATAGAAATGGGTTGAGTTCTCGTTAACAAATCAATGCCAAAGTCAACATCCCTATAAGGTGGCATACCAGGAAGATCCGCTGGAAATACATCAGGAAAATCCCTTACTACAGGAACTGACTCTACAGTAGGAGTATCGATACTAACATCTCTCACATAGGCCAGATACGCATCACACCCCTTCTCAACCATTCGTTGAGCTTTAAGAAATGAAACAACCCTGCTAGGAACATGATCCGAGGTACCTCTCCACTCTTGCAGCGGTAGACCTGGCATAGCCAACGTCACCGTCTTGGCATAACAATCAAGAATAGTGTGATAAGGAGACAACCAGTCCATGCCCAAAATAATATCGAAATCCACCATACAGAGCAATAATAAATCATCTCTGGTCTCAAAAGCACTGATAACAATTAAACACAACCGATACACACGATCCACAATAATAGATTCAACCACGGGTGTAGATACATAAACAGAAAAACTCAAGGAATCACGTAATACGCCCAGATACGGGGAAAAATAAGATGACACATAAGAATAAGTGGAGCCTGGATTAAATAAGACTGACGCATCTCTATGACGGACTGGAATAATACCTGTGATAACAGAATCGGATGCAACAACATCTGTCCTAGCAGGAAGGGCATAATATCTGGCTTGGTCTCCCCCTCTAGAGCGACCTCTACCTGCCCGACCTCCACCTCTAGCTGGATGTGTAGGTGGAGTGGCAACTGGTGCAGTAATCATGGCCTGAGAAGCCTGAGGACCCTGTGGAATAGGTGGGGCCTGAGAAATCTATGGAGGTGCACCCCTCCTAAGTATGGGGCAATCCCTCATGATATGACGAGTGTCACCACACTCAAAACAAGCCCTCGGAGGATGTGGCTACTGGGACTGGCTCGTGCCTGATCGACTAGACTGTCCGCTGAAAGCACCCTGTACAGGAGGTACAGAAGACACTGGTGGTGCATAATATGGAACCTGAGGTCTGGGAGTAGTCGGAATACCACCGGAAGCTGGAAGTGCTGAATGAATAGGATGACTCACATAACCTCTACCATGTCGGGCTGCAACTGGGGCACGAGAATTATTATATATGCCAGAATCTCGGGGCTCTTAGCTTCCCTCTCTTCCCTCTCTTGAGTCCACCTACCTTCCAATCTCCTAGCAATTGACACCACATATTGGTATGTGATGTCCTTCTCTATTTCTCAGGCCATACTGTATCTGATACTAGGGTGAAGACCCTCAATAAATCTGCGAACCCGCTCTCGAACAGTAGCAACTAAGGCTGGTGCATGCCTAGCCAAATCACTGAATCGGACTGCATATTCTGACACGGTCATAGAACCCTGGCGCAACTGCTCAAACTCTGAGTGCCATGCATCCCTAATACTCTGAGGAACATACTCCCTTAAGAACATATCCAAAAATTGAGTCCAAGTGAGTGAAGATGCCTCAGCGGGACTATCCAACTCATATGCCCGCCACCACTGGTAGGCTGCTCCTCTAAACTGGAATGCCGTGAAAGAACCCATAGTACGAAGGATACAGTGACATTCCTCCAGAAAACCCAGAGCATCCTCTGAAGCTAAACCGCTAAAAGTGGGAGGGTGGTACTTCTTATACCTCTCGGGCCTGAGCTGCTCCCCCTCTGAAACTGTTGTCCTAATCTCAGGCCGAACTGGGACAATTTGCTGCACTGGTATAATCTCTGGGGTATGGTCAACTTGGGCCCGTGGTTCTTGAGTACGGGCGGCGGGAGTCTGTGCTCCTCCCCCGGCCTGAGATGTGGCAGGAGCAAGTGGAATTAACCCTACCTGAGTTAGATTGCCAAACATGCTCAAAAACTGGGCAAGAGTCTCATGAAGTGCAGGAGTAGTAACAGGTGTCTCAGGTGCCTGTTCTCCAACTGGAGCTACTGGTGGCTCTGGTGCAGCAGCTCGTGCAAGTACTCTGGCTGCACCACATGGTCTTTCTCGGCCTATGGCTCGGCCTCTTCCCCGACCCTGGCCTATTGCGGCTCCAACAGAGGGCACGTGTGTTTGATCATCGGATCCAGTTGTGCGTGTCCTCACCATCCGTGAGAGAATAGAAAGACAATTGCTTAGAACTTTGAAATCAACAAAGGCGCACGATAAGGAATCAAAGAAGTGAATATTTCCTAACAATTCCATAGCCTCTCGAAGATAAGTACAGACGTCTCCGTACCGATCCGCAAGACTCTACTAAACCTGCTTGTGACTCATAACACCTATGAACCTAGTGCTCTGATACCAACTTGTCACGACCCCAAATTCTCTCCGTAGGAGGTCGTGATGGCACCTAGTCTCTAAGACTAGGTAAGCCTATTAATGCGGAATAATCATAAATATCTAAAATAAATAAACTACAATTTAAATAATTACAACTCCCAAAACCCGGTAGAAGTAAGTCACAAGCATCTAAACATTTATTCTCAATGTCTCTATATATCAAGGTCTAAAGAAAAAATAAGGAAGCAACATAAAAATGATAGAAAGGGACTCCGGAGTCTGCGGACGCTGGCAGATATACCTCAAAGTCTCCGTGCGCAGGTAACTCACTGACGTCTAGACTAGTAAGATGTACCTGGATCTGCACAAAAAGATGTGCAGAAGCGTAATATGAGTACACCACAGCGGTACCTAGTAAGTGTCAAGCCTAGCCTGGGTAGAGTAGTGACGAGGTCAGGTCAAGCCCTACTGGAGAATAGATAATGACATGGAAAAATGTTTAAACAATTTAATAAGATAAAATGACTATGGAAATGAATCAAATAGTATGTCACATTTAATGACACCAAATAATTGCAAATAATATCTGGTGGAATCAAAACATAATTCCTTTCAACTTTGTGAAAATCACAACAATTAATCGAAGGCAACTATGGCCATAAATCACTATCAACAAGGGCACTACCGAGGTACCGCCTCGTAGTCCCAAATCATAAATAAATTCACAATATCTCATTTCCTTATTTCACCATGGGAGCCTTCAAAATTTATTTTAAAGAAAATAGTTTTTTCCCGAAATAGCATCCCGCGTTTTAGCCATCCTTATCACACCGCATGACTTCTAGTAGTTTTCCCTACTAGCCACGCGTATCAAGCCACCCTTATCTCACCGCATGCGTTTCAATACCCAGACCTTATACCACCGCATGCGTATCAATATCACAATATATCATAATATGCACCTCAAGTGCCCAAATATTTCAATTTGCCAAAATAAATCAAAGATATTTTCCACAATAAAGAGCTCACGGCTTATGCCAACATAAATCATCAATAATACTTTTTCACAATAAAGAGCTCACGGCTCCATCACAATGAGTACAAAAATCTTAAAAAATATTCAGAAATAAATAATTTAGCAAAATAATATTTCAAAATCTTTAATACGTTGCTTCAATACCAAATTTAAAATGTCAAATACTTCATATTAATAATATTTAATTTAAAGAAAATCAATTTTAAATAATGCACAGAATAAAAGAAACCAAGTTTCAACCAAATAGATAAAACAATTAGCAGGAAAAGGTCAAACAAATTTAAAGTATACAAATCAAATCAATGATGGAGAATATAAAAAGATTTAATAATTTAATTAATATGCAACAGTGATCTTCTTAATTTAAACACATAATCCTTCACATTTAGTCCGTGTACACACTCGTCACCTCGTATACACGATTTTTATCACATTACAATTAATACCAATCCTAGGGAAAATTTCCTCCACACAAGGTTAGACAAGTCACTTACCTCGACTTGCTCCAATTTAACCAAGTAGTATGCTTTTTCCTCGATTTTTCGATTCCGGTCAACTCGTATCTAGTCATAATTAATTCGATACAGTCAACAAAAATTATAGAATTAATTCTATAAGAAAATACTATATTTTTCAATAAAAATCCGAAATTAACTCAAAAATGGCCCGTGGGTCCCACGTCTTGGAATCCGGCGAACGTTACGAAATATGAACGCCCATTCAACCACGAGTCTAATCATACCAAAATGACTAAATTCCAATAACGATTCGACCCTCAAATCCTCAAATCTATCCAAGAGGGTTTTCAAATATTTCCAACTTAAATCACCAATTAAATGTTAAAAACAATGATGGATTCAGGTAATCTAACCTACATTGAGTTAAGAACACTTACCCTAATATTTTTCCTTGAAATTATATCAAAACTCGCCTCTGCTCAAGCTCCAAGTTGTTAAAAATGGCGAATGGGACGAAGTCCCCCCTGTTTTTATAACTTACAGATCTGTCCAAGGTGACCTCGATCATGGGGTCCGATCCTGGACCTCGATCATAGGAGTCCGATCATGGGGAGTCCGATCATGGACCTCGGTCATGGCCTAAGATCATAGCTCCGATCATGGCCCTCTACCCTGGGGCTCGATCACAACCATCGATCATGGCTATCGATCATGGCTTCGATCTTTATGGCCTTCGATCACTGGCCTTCGATCTTGCCTTCGATCCTCGGCTCAATTTCTGGCCTTCGATTTTTGGGCTCGATTGCACAGCAGAAGAAAATTTGCAGCGGTTGTTTAAGTCCCATTTTTGATCTGCTAACCATCCGAAACTCACCCGAGGCCCTCGGGACCTCAACCAAATATACCAAAAAGTCCTAAAACATCATACGAACTTATTTGAAATCTCAAATCACATAAAAACGACGCTAAAACCACAAATTATGCTCCAATTCAAGCTTAATGAAACTTGATTTGATGTCGAAACCTATCAAATCAAGTCCGATTGACCTCAAATTTTGCACACAAGTCATAAATGACATAACGGAGATGTGAAAATTTTCAGAACTGGATTCCGACCCCGATATCAAAAATGTCAACTCCCCGGTCAAACTTCCAAACTTTAAATTTCAATTTTAACCGTTTCAAGCCTAATTTCACTACGGGCTTCCAAATAAAATTCTGATCACGCTCCTAAGTTCAAAATCACCATACGGAGCTGTTGGAATCATGAAAATTTTATTCCGGGGTCGTTTGCACATAATTCTACATCCGGTCACTATTTGAACTTAAATTTTTAATTTTTCATCAAAATTCCATATCTCGGGCTAGGGACCTCGGAATTTGATTCCGGGCATACGCCCAAGTTCCAATTCACGATACGGACCTACCAGAACTGTCAAAACACTAATCCGAGTCCTTTTGCTCAAAATGTTGACCAAAGTAAACTCAGTTGAGTTTTAAAGCTCTAACTCATATTTTAATCCATTTTTCACATAAAAACTTTCCAAAAAATTTTACGTACTGCGCACGCAAGTCGAGAAATGATAAATAGTACTTTTTGAGGTCTTAGAACACAGAATTAATTATTAAATTTAAAGATGACATTTTGGGTCATCACAATAATTAACTAATAGGCTAATTACATAATTACCCCCACACTAACTACTTAATGGACTGACAGCTAAGGTCCAACCGGACCATCATCAAGTGACACTTTTAATACTCCCCCTCAAGCTGTGTAATGTGAACAAGTTGAACATTCCCAGCTTGGACAATAAGAACTCATGTTGTGTTCTTCCTAGACCTTTGGTCAGCATGTCAGCTAATTGCATTGTGGAACAGACATGTTCAGTGTGTATGAGACCTCATGAGACCTCCTTGAATCTTTTCTCTGATGAAATGGCAGTCGATTTCTATGTGTTTAGTTCTCTCGTGATAGATGGGATTTGCAGCTATCTGAAGTGTTGCTTTGCTATCATAATACAACTTTACAGGCACTTCCAGCTCTATCTTCAATTCTGCAAAAAAACCAGCTAGCCAGACCACTTCTGCAATCGCATTTGCCATGATTCTATACTCAGCTTCAGCTGACTTCTCGATACTGTGCTCTGCTTCTTTGACTTCCAGGAGATTAGGGATTCTCCAAACTTCATCACAAAATCACTCACTGATCTTCTTGTCATAGGACATGTAGCCCAGTCTGCATCACAATACATTGTTAACTGCTTGGGAGGTTTAGAAGACATCAATATGCCCAAACCTGGTGCATTCTTCAAGTACCTCACTACTCTCAATGCACCTTCCATGTGTGATCTTTTGGGCCTATGCATGAACTGGCTCACAGTCTGGACTGTATAGCTAATATTTGGCCTAGTCATGTTAAGGTAAAGCAGCTTCCCTACCAGTGTTTGATATCCTGTAGGATTAGACAAAAGATCATCACCATTGCCTTCACAAGATCACCCTTGATCAAACTCTACACTGGCAAGTCTTTGATTAACCTCTAAAGGTGTACTGGAAGGCTTTGATCCACCAAGGACTAAGACTGTAATGAGGTCCAATGTGAACTTCCTTTGACAGACTAGTATCCCTTGCTGACTGCGAGCAATTTCAAGACCAAAAAAGTATCTCATCTCCCCCAAGTCATTGATCTTGAAATGCTGTTGTAGCATAAATTTAGCCTCCTGAACCAGGGAAGAGGAAGAGCCTGTGATCAAGAGGTCATCAACATAGACCAAAATAATCATTAAATCACTACCAGATCTCCTTGTGAAAGTGAAATAATCATGGTGACTTTGGACAAAACCAGATGAGATAAGAATTTCACTGAGCTTCAGACTCCATTGCCTCCTTGAGGCTATACAAGGACTTCTGTAGTTCTAGCTGACTTCCTAGGTACAATTAGTACTTTTGAGGTTTGATCAAGACCTTCAAAAGATAGAGTCTAAGTATTGGTGGACTCTGTATGAATGGGTGGTGTTGGTGTTTCAACAGTAGGTATGTGTATAGGTGTGACTGGAGCATCACAAGGTGTATCATATGTGCTTGCCACAGGATCAGCAACCCCTGCATTTGGAGAACTAAAAGTAGCAGAAGCTGGTGTTACAGGAACTGGTGTAGGACTTGCTGGAGCAGCTTGGTCTATGGCCTCACTACCTTCTATATCAGCCATGATAAAAGGATCATGTAGTGCAATATCACCTAGAGTGTGACATTGTGTGTAGACTTGAGACTGTGCAGACTTGAAAGAAAAAATGTTCTCTTTAAAGGACACAACCCTGCTTACAAAGAAATTTCTATCAGCAAGATTGTAGAGTATGTATCCCTTCTGTGTGGTAGAATATCCCATATGCACAGCAACTATTGCCCTCGCACCAAACTTATCATTCATGTTTGCAACATTAGTTGCATAACACAGACTACCAAGCACTCTAAGATGATGAAGGTTTGGACTCCTCCCATAAAACTTCTCAAAAGGCAACTTCCTTGCTAATGCAGTAGAAGGTATCCTGTTAATTAAGTATGCAACATTCTAAACACAGATTCCCCAAAATTTCAAAAGAATGGACCCTTGAAACCTAATTGCTCTGGCTACTTCTAGAAGCTGCCTATGTTTCCTTTCTACCACCCTATTTTTTTTAGGATGTGTAGACACATGAACTATAATGCACAATTCCTGCAACACTGAATAATTCCTTACAATATGAATTAAATATTTTTGAACCATTGTCACTTCTGAACATCTTTATTCGATTGTCAAATTGAGTATTTACAATGGTCATAAACTCTTTCAAAACAACTGTCACATCACTCTTAAGCTTCAACAGAAATATCCAAACCATTCTACTACAATCATCAACTAACGTGAGAAAATATATATTACCATCATGAGTAAGAACCTTATATGGTCCCTAAACATCACCATGAACTAAGTCAAAAACTCTAGTTGATCTACTAGTACTCTGAGGAAATGGAAACCTGGTTTGTTTAGCCAATGGACAAATTGAGCAAGTAGTGTCTTTGTCATTATTTCTTTAGTCATATTTACACAGCTGCATTTGTTGTAGAATTTTATGGGGCACACGCCCTAATCTTTTCTGCCACAAGTCCTCCTGTGATGCCAAGCTTAGAGCTATTGATGGTTGAAGTCTAGTACTGATACTATGATCCCAGTAGTACAGTTCTCCATGTATCTACCAGTCCCCTTCACCTTTCCAGTGTGAAGGTTCTGCAGTAGACAGAAATCAGGATAGAACGCCATGAAACATCTTAACTGTCTAGTCAATTTGGATATTGACAGCAGGTTATATTTTGTCACGACCCAAAATCCAACTAGTCGTGATGGCACCTAACCTAACCCGTTAGGTAAGCCAATTACCAACTATACAATTTCAATAATAATTATTAAAGCAATTTAAATGAATAAAGGTCTTAATCTTGTACAATCCCCAAGAACTGGTAGTACAAATCATGAGCTTCTAAGAATAGAGTATACAAAGCGGAAATGAAATAAATACATAGTCTGTTTGAATAATACATAAACAGAGCTTTTATAAATCTAAGGCTACCCTGAACAAGAGGCAGCTACAACAGGAACGCAGGTACATCTTCAAATCCTGCAACTATCGGGCACAGCAACAACAACAGCTAACATGTGCACGCAATGTGAAGAAGTGTAGTATCAGTACAACCGACCCCATGTACTGAGTAAGTAACAAACCTAGCAGTAGGTTGAAAGTAGTGACGAGCTTCCACCAAGGTCGGGTCCATAACCAATAGTCCACAACAGTCCATAACAACATAAAGCAAATAATACTAGAAGTAAATCAAAGATGAAATGCTCAGCCAAATCATGATTTAGAAAATAATAGTTCTTCCTTTCAAATACATCCGTGAAAACCCAAACCATTTGCCGAAGTTTCCAAAAATATGAATAGTTTGAAAACAATAAATTTCTCCAAAAAATTTTTCAATAATAAATAAGATGTTTCATTTTCTTTCCGGATAACCCGTGTAAAATAAATGCATCACTATGCCCATCTATCAAAATGTGTGAGAAATCAGGAATGATGTGATGTTGTACGGCATGAGGAAAATACATCTCTATGCATGTATGTCATGTGTGCATGCCAATGCGATGCAACTTAGTGATAAAATCATAAACAGTCCCTCGGGCAGAACATCACTCATATACAGCCCCTCGGGCAAACCTCACAGTCACTCGTGCCACTCGGGCATACCTCACAGTCACTCATACCACTCGGGCATACCTCACAATCACTCATACCTCCCAGTCACTCAACACTCGGCACTCGCACTCAGTAGGTACCTGCGCTCGCTGGGGGTGTGTACAGACTCCGGAGGGGCTCCTTCAGCCCAAGCGCTATAATCTACACGGACAACTCACGTGCTATAATAATAAAGTATATAAAGCATGCTGCAGGCGGGCAGCCCCGATCCACAATAATCCTCACAATCAGGCCTTCGGCCTCACTCAGACATCAATCTCTCCAGTCTCTCGGGCTCACAGTCACTCATGCCACTCGGGCATACCTTCAAGTCACTCAGCACTCGGTACTCGCACTCAGTAGGTACCTGCGCTCACTGGGGTTGTGTACAGACTCCGGAGGGGCTCCTTCAGCCCAAGCGCTATAATCTGCACGGACATCACCTGCTGCACGGACAACTCACGTGCTATAATAATAAAGTATATAAAGCATGCTGCAGGCGGGCAGCTCCGTTCCATAATAATCCTCACAATCAGGCCCTCGGCCTCACTCAGACATCAATCTCTCCAGTCTCTCGGGCTCACAATGTCATAAAAATAGCCCAAAATGATGATATGATGTATCAATAAATAAAAACAGAGACTGAGATATGATATGCAATGAAATGAATATGACTAAATATGAATTTTTAATTTAACACAATAATTCACAGCAATATGACCTCTGTGGGTCCCAATAATATTGGCACATAGCCTCAACATGATTTTTAATATGCTTTTCAGCTCAATTTCTTTAACTCATAAAACTGCATGGACAATGCCAAGATCATTTAACTATAAAATTCTACAGAAACAATTATATCACAATTTCTATAGTGCACGCCCACACGCTCGTCACCTAGCATGTGCGTCATCTCCCAACAATTCACGAAATACATATATTCAGGGTTCATACCCTCAACTCCAAGATTAGAAGATTCCTTTTTAAAATGGGGCCCCTCGAAAATTGGGGGGCTGAGCATATGCCTAGCTTACTTGCCAAGCCGTTGAGCCGGCTCTGAAAATGGCTAATTGGCTATATTTACATGAAATTATATACACGATTAGCTTACCTGATCACTTTATTATATTTTTTAGTTTAATTAGGATTAAGAGTATGTACATCAAACTTGGTGAAGTCAGAAACTTAAAATTGACAATATCAATTGTAATTTGTAAGTGTACTTAAAATGAATTGCCAATTTCCCCGAAATCTTCAGTGTCTACAAGTGTTAAAACGTTAAAAGTTAGATTTTATGTAGTTAGCTTTATTATTATTAGTTGTTTTAGATTAAGTTAAAAGGATAAGAAAATTCAGAACAATTATCACATAAACGAATACTCTATGTTATATTAATATGCTAAGTGAACCGAAAAGTAATTTTGAAATTCAGGTCATCATTTGCATGTAGTAGATAAATATTCTTAAAACCGAATTAAGAAATTATATATTGTTCAAGCCATTATTCTGGATGTGTATTTTTATATTATAAAAATACAATATAGATTATTCTAGAACTCTAGCAATTATGTTCGTCTCAGAGTTTACGTCAAGTATTAACGTAAAATGCGTAAAGAAATATTAAAAGGCAAATTTAGTCATTATAGAGTTGTAGGTTTGGTCAACCGTTAGATATTTAATTAGTCAAGAGGAAAATAATGTACGCTATTCAAATTTTAGAAGTTTAAATATTAAACAGGGGTCATGGGAACATTATTTTCACCCATTAATTAAATATTACTGTTACAGAGGCGAGTCATAACTCATAACCTTTCTCTAAGATGTTCAGTTTTATGTTATCGCATTAATTAGCGAGAATTTAGCTTATGAGTTATGACACATCTTCAGCTATCTCTAGTATTTAAACTCCTGGGACTTTGTACAATTCTATCTTGCAAAACCATCTTATCTCTTCCACAGAATTACAGACACGAAGAATGAAAAGTAAGGGATTCCTAAACCTTTTTTTCCTTAAACTAATGATGCTTACGTCTACAAAGAAATTGTAGTACTTGATTATTGTAAGTCTCTTTGTTTTTGGTTTTCTAAACCATATAGCAGTGAGTTCCTCATATTTCTCTAAAATTGATTTTTTAAAATAGTGAAAAATCTAGATTTTTTTTTACTCGTGTTTCAGATTGGTAGTTAATTTGCCATGACAGTGTCCTATTTGTCATATTATTTTAGAACACAAAAGTGTCATGTGTGTTTGTACACTGAATAAAAAACACGTAGAAATACAACCTATATGTTCGGCCGAACTCAATTGTTTTGATTCAAACTTCATATTTGTCTAAAAAAATTCATTAAATATGTACAAATTATTAATTTACAACTCAATAACTTAAAAAAATTAGAATCCCAAACTTATCAGCTTCAAATTCGAGCATCGTATCTCCTAGAGAGCAATTTTCATATTGTAGCACATAATTTATATTATTTTACATGTTACTAATCTCATTATTTTTAAAGCTTCGAAAATAAAAACTTATGATGGATGTTATTTGCGTGCAGTGACACCACATTCAAAGGCATTCATTATTCTCATTGTTGTGGGGGTATTTGTACGTGACACTTCAGCTAGGAAGCTCCTGGGAGATGCAGTAGCTACAATCTTTGACTACAAGATCCCTGCAGCAGATGGCTTCGGACTAGGTGCCCAAATTGTAGGAGGGTCTGGTGGAGGAGGAGGAGGCGGTGGCGGTGGAGGAGGTGGAGCTTTTACTAGTGGATTTGGTTCAGGATTTGGATTTGGCTTCGGTAGCGGTCAGGGATCAGGTTTAGATGGTACCGGCGGAGGCGGCGGCGGTGGTGGCGGAGGCGGAGAGAATGGTGGTAGCGGTTATGGCTTTGGAATAGGAGAAGGTTTCGGTGGAGGTGGTATCTGATCCAATAAATTTGCCGCATTGAAGAATAATTGGAAGTGAAAAAAAAAAACCAAAAAAAAAATAACAATTTGAAGTTGGCCGAAGCTTTAATTTTATGTTTTAAGCTTAGTATGTGAGAATATTCACCATTTGAAGCTAGCCAATGTCCCATCTGATTGTAGAAAGTGAAGATTGAAGAATAAAGGCATGTTTATGCTGACAATTCATGAACTTGTTTGTTTTAATTGATCGTTGTTTCCTTCCTGTAATTCACTTTGAACAATTTGCTCAATGAAAAAAAGAAATCAAAATGACAGATTATGCGCACATGAAAATATAAAAGAAACGAGGAGAATCTAT
Source organism: Nicotiana tabacum (assembly GCF_000715075.1). Lineage (NCBI taxonomy): Eukaryota > Viridiplantae > Streptophyta > Magnoliopsida > Solanales > Solanaceae > Nicotiana > Nicotiana tabacum. Next base: position 78,907,322 of record NC_134081.1, read on the forward strand.
CAAATTTTCAATGTCAATTTGAACATCAATTTTTTATCTTTTGAAATAAATTACTCCACTTATGTTAAAATTGCATGCATAAAGTGTAATCACAATTTTTTATAGTTAAAATGAAAAAGAATCTTAGTCATAATTTGTTTAAATCTTCAAATAGTAATATTGTTTAACAAAGAGGAAACAAAAAATAAAAAGGAGTACTAATTAAGGGAGAGTAATTTATTTTTAAACCCCACTATCTCATATTTTTCTTTAAAATGTTTACTTATCTATACTAATTTTGAAACTTATTTACTCCCACTATTAAGGTTTTAACTTAATTACAACTTCGTATATAAATTATCAATTTTATATATTTTTAGTATTAATTAAGTGTTCCCTAATTAATTCTTGCTTACAATCCCCAGGTATCTTCTAAAAAATCGAATCAGTCGAATTTTCAAGTTAATCCAATAGTAGTCATTGTTGGATGATAAAGGAGGGAGTCTAACTGAAACATTTAGCAATAATTGGGTCTAAGAAGAAACTAAATTCCCAGAAAAGTTTTCGTTTTGCTTCTCCGGTTAAAGAAATGCCAGTTTCAGATCTTTGTGCGAAGCTTAAAAAAATTCTTGAACAACAACGTGCCAGTAATTAGATGAATCTGTTAGGTTAGGTATTTTGAAACAGTAAAAAAATGACATATATTAAAAATTAATCTCCATTGACAGCCATTATAATGCTTTGAAACTTTGAATTCAAAAATCAAATTTTGTGAAATTGTTATTTGTTTGAATTGGGTATTGTTGCAAATGAATGAAAATATCTTTTAAAGTTTATATCTCAATTTTGAGAGATTTTGGTGAAGATTCGAGATGGTTTAGGTTAGAATTTCAGATTGAAACTCGAAAAAGTCATAAATAAATTATATATATTTTGTATATAGGGTGTAGAAAAGGCGTACACAAAATACAATTAACATAATTGTATATAAGTTGTATATAAATTATATGTAAATTATAGTTTTTGACTGAATTCTATAAAAAAAAAAAAGAATTGTATTTAAGTTGTAGATAAATTGTAAATTTTGACCGGATTGTATATATTTTGTAAAAAGAACTTAAGTTACTTTCTGCAAATAGAAAAACTTAAATAAGGTGGGTAAATAAGTTTAAATTTTCGTATATATACGAAAAAATTCCTTTTCGACAAAGAATACGTTTAATCTCAACTAAATCTTGCATTTCCTAGTTTTCATGACCCGAGGCCCCAGCCCATTAAAAATTGAACTCAACGCATTGACAACGAGAAACATGGCGTATATGTTACTCCTGATTCCTAGTTTTCATATCCCAATTCATTCGTTTAAGAGACTGAATGTCTGTTTGGTTTAGTGACTTCTGAGTTGTTATATGATTTTCAGCTACTTATAGAATTCAAGAAATTCACTGCCGGTATTTCGTCGGAACTTGGATTAGACAGTGGACGCACTTGGTTTAATTTTCAGAAAACAAAGCCGTAAATACACTACATGAAAAAGGATTTTTAGTGGCAGGTATCAGTGGCGACTCTACTAATCGCCACAAAGGCTAGGGATTTAGTGGCGGCTCTAGCAAATCGCAATAGAAAGGTAAAGTTATATGTGGCGACTATAATAGGTTGCCACGGAAAAGACACTATAGTTACATGACAAAATTTTACTTTCCCGCTAAGAGAGAAAATTTGGCGCCAAAAAGTTAGCTCGTTGACTTTGTGGCAATTTGATCGCCACTATTCTTTTCATTTTAAAGTTACAAGGATAAATTAAAATACAAACACTTTAGAAATATATAAAGTTATTTATTCTACTTTTTAAAGTTAAAAGAATTTGCTCTCAATTCTCAAAAATCTCTCACGCTCAAAAAGGGAAGAGAACTCAAAAGTAGCCCTAACTCAAAAGGGTAGAGATCTGCTCAAGAGACCAATTTGTAATCTCAAAAGCCAAATGGAAATTCTCTCTTCAAAAAAGCCCTAAGCCAGAACACAAAATCGACGAATCCAAGTGACCATTCTCACCCAAATGGCGATTTTTACCCTGCTGCGCTGAAGAACCCAACGAAGGTGTATTGTTTTTTTGATTTCCTGAGGTTTTATTAAAGGATATTAGTAAGCTATTTCTTCTCAATCAGTTTAGGAATTATTTGTTGCTTGAGTTCAACTTTATTGTTGAACTTGATTGTAGAACTATCATTAGTTTGACCAGTTCAGATTCGTTCAAAGTATTCTGTCAACCAGAAATCATGACTTAGGCATAACCAAATAGGTAATAAATTTATTTATTTAGGACACCATGCCTTTAGGACCAAAAGATTAATTTGGTACTTCTTTAAATGAAAAGATTATGCCCAAAAGATATATGCTTGCTCTCTGTGATTTGATCTTGTTACCAGAGTTCGTTTGCCATATTTAGGTTCGAACTAATGAATTTTGAGTTGGTGGATTCCAGGTGTAGTGAGATAACTCATGAATTTTACCCGAATTTTGCTTAGAATCTTCCTTGCTATTGTAAAATCTCTACTACATGAACATGCCTCAATGTCTAACTAAGCCCAGATATCATGTCATTAGGATACTTATAACTTAAGAGTGTCTTATATATTTTCCTAATGTCTTGAGAGTTAGTAATTATAAGTCAGTGCTACATTTGTGTTCTGCAATTGATATAAGCCAAATTTCATCAGATATCATGCTTTTAGGAAATAAAAAAAGTTAGAGGCTGATTTTTGTGGTGAATCTCTCCGAGATACCTATTTCTTTTGGTATGTCTTTGTATGATTTATGATTTGCATGGGTCTTAACTTAAGAAATTTTGGCCAAAGCTCGACTCTTGGGCCAAATTGGAGTTGCCTGAGTATTAGTTTCATTCCCTATATTTTATAATATATGTTCTTTATCAGTTTGTCTTCATTGAAATTTCATTAACTAATCTATTTTATTTTTACCGATAATACAAAATGATTAAATGTGTTAATTTAACGAATTCTATATTAAATCGTCTTCTGAACTATGAGTCTTAATGAGAGTTCATTCATGACATTTAAAGTTAGACAAGTGGTTCTTCACCTTTTGAGAAGGGGAAAATAAACTTAGTCTAACCTTACATGACAATTAAATTAATTTTTTTGGGGACTTGTCTTCTATAAGATCATTTTATGGTATTTAATTATTTTTTAGCATATCTAATGTATTCTCATTATTATAAAAAAATTGATGTCCTATATCCTAGTGTGTGTATGTGTGTAGAATTATTCAGTTCAAACATTATTTATATAGCTTGTGTTTCCATTATTGATTTCTACTCGTGTAGAATTATTGAGTTCAATACTTGCTTATAATTGGTTTGCTTTAATTATTGATTCCCTTTAATTGGTTAATTGATTGCATTTCTTTTTGTAGAAAAGATATGGATAAAAGTTGGTTGAATATTAGGGATAGATATGACAGAAGGTATATTAAAGGAATAGATGACTTTCTTGGTTGGGCATACAGTCAACCAAATGTGAGCTCTGTAATTCAGTGTCCTTGTAAGGGTGTAGAAATACTGCGTTCAAGACAAGAATCCAAGTAAGAAGAGACTCAGTGGGGAAAGGTTTTTAGGACAGTTATAAAGTGTGGGACTTGCATGGAGAAGTATTAGTAAGAGTTAAAAATTCTAATAATGTATGCAATGTCGAAGTAGATGATGATACTGTTGAAACAGATGATATTCCAGAAATAATTCATGATGCTTGTGGAGTTACAAATATGGAGAATATGAATAATTATGCTTTACATATTTGTTTTAGGATAAATTTGAAGTTAGTGGTATGCGAGAACATGTGTTGCAAGCTCTTGTTGTTGATACTATGCGAAGGCTTTTTAGAGCATGGAAGACTCGATTGCATAAAGAATACAATCTCTATAATACTGATAAAGAGAGATTGTCTCATAGGCCGGATGATGTTCCGCCTGAGGATTGGGTGTTTCTTGTAAGACTTTTTGGGAGTCCGAAATTCAAGGTAACGTTGTAATAAAAATTCTTGATAAATCAATATTTAATTATTGGTTCTTATGTATTGATTTAATTGCTAGGCTGCAAGTGAGAGGAACAAACTTAATAGGGGAAAACAGATAACTAAGCACTCTTGTGGCTCAAAATTATTTGTCGAAGTGGAGGAATCGACGGTAAATGCATTTACCACAATCACTATAAAATTATTCGTCATTAATTTATAACATATTATGTGCTTATAAATATTTTCCACTACTGAAATATATTTTAGAGAGATCATGTTAGTGGAAACAAAGCAGCACCAGATCGAGTTTGGGAGCTCCAACATACTCGTAAGGATGACAAAGGAGAAATAGTGTGATCGGATCCACCGTCGCAACAAATTCATGTAATTTCTTAGAATAATTATTTTGTTATTTTATTATATGTTTCCTATTTTATACTATAAATTCATACATATTTGTAGGGCCAACTCAAGAAAATTGTAACTCAACAACAATCTGAAGAAAATGAGCAGCCAATGAGTGCAGATGAGATTTTAGCCACTGTACTTGGCCAACGAACTGGCTATGTTCGTGAAAAAGGGTATGGAAAGAAGCCTACAAAAAAAAGCAGTTTGCAGCAGGTAGACTTAGAGGTGAGTATGCCTTCTCAAATGGAAAGAATGCGTCAAGAGATGCAAGAGGAAATGGATCGAAAATTACAAGAAGAACGTGCGCAAATGGCTGCCGAGTTGAAAAGCAAGCTAGAAGAAGAAATGGTTGCTGAGTTGCAAAGTAAGCTAGAAGAACAAATTATTGCTGAGCGTGCACGGATGGATTTACATGTTGACAAAAAGTTTGAAGAAAAGATGGATGCATGGCTGATCAGAATGCAACTGGTAGGGATTTCTCTTGAAATCAGTTTTACTCTATATTTTATTAAAACTGAATGAGTTATCATTGAAAACATAAGCATATATAAGAATTTCTACTGAGTCCATTCTGTAATTAAGTAGCTTTTCTTATTAAAATTTAAATATCAAGAGTTAGTAAGAACAATTAACTACTCCAGTTAAAAGCACTAGTTAGAATGTTTAGACTCTGCTCTTTTAGATTTGGGAGTATATGACATGGTTCTCTTTTTCTACTAATTTAACTTGATCATTTTTCATATCAGTGGAGATTGGACATAGCAATTATTCTTGTCATTTTCTTACATTTACTAAGACATGGACAATAATACTACTATAAAGCTACTCTAGAGAAAGAAACATACCTTTACCTAAAAAGTGACAGACTATATACTGATTTTTCATTTTATATGTATCCATTTTTTTGAAACTAAACTTAGCACAATGTCTAAATTCAAAAGCAAATACATGGGGACTCCACTGTCCCCGCCCTCTCCTTTCACATTCAAGAAAACAACCCCCTTTGCTTTGTTGAGTGCTAAATCTGCTGACAAAACCAATCTAGACGCTATGGGGACCAACTAATTACTAAGAAATTCTCAAATTTATCTGTGGCCATTTTGGTCGCTAGTACATGTCCCTCTCTGCTCAATGCATAAGTAGTTTTTTGGTGATCATGTGAAGTGTGTGTTTACTCACCATATCAAGGGAATGAATAAATCATTGTTAGGTGGCTGACTGCATAGAATTCAATTATGTTATTTTATTGACCGGTGATTGATTGTGCATTATAGATGGTTTCAGTAGGTTCTTAATCAAATATTACGTTGTCGTGTTACTTTCAACAATTTGGACAAAGATTATGTAATACGACTATGTGCATTCAATTCAATTCGTGCACTTCAGATTTATTATTATTAGTTTTGGTTTTGATAACTGAATTTCATAAAGTATCAATTGCATCTCACACTGATTGAAATTTTTTATAATAATTTAGACTAAGCATCTCACACCGCAAGGTTGATGTTTTCATGCTTTAAAAAGTTATTGCTTGTGGGGGTTTAAAATTTTTTCAGAAATACCTTTCTTTGCTTTACTTATTCTCGCTCTTTTCGGCTAATTTTCTCTTCAAACTTACAGTCTTTTATGTACATATGCGTATATTAATGATGTTCATCTTTATTTTTTAATAGCAAGGACAAGATACTTCAAGAACGAGGAAGTGAAGTTGCTCAAGGTGTAGTTTGAAGATATTTTTATGGACAAGATACTTCGTGAAATGGCATTGTATATACATTGACTACTTTTGACCTGTGTAGACTTTTAACATTAAAAAGACTACAATTCTTTATTTTGAGAATTATTATCGGGTTGTACAAATATTTGTAGTTTTATATTTTCTTTTATGGAAAACTTGTGTTGTGACGAAAAATAAGAGCTTTTGCGATTATAACCTACTGTCACTAAAAGAAAATATAATTAGTAGCGACATTTTGATGCCACAAAAAATGTCGATTTGGTGGCAATACCAAGTTGTCACTAAAATGTAATTTTTAGTAGCCACCAAAGTCAGGTTTTGGTTGCACCCAGAGTCGCCGCTAATGATCTGTGGCGATATTAGGGCTGGCAAGTGGGCCGGTCCCGGGCCTAAACGGGCCAAGTGGGCCGGTCCAAACGATCCCGGGCCCGGGCCGGTCCTAAATTAAATGGGCCAAATGGGTCCGGTCCCGGGCCTAAACGGGCTTTTTGTAGGGACCGGCCCGGGACCGGGCTAAATGGTCCCGGCCCGCGGGCTAAGTGGGCTAAGTGGGCCCAACATATTTTGAAAAAACAAAAAAAATTAAATAGATATTAGAGACAAAAGGATGTTAAAAAAAAATATCTAAGACAATGCTTTGTAAATTTTATTATAGAATTGTGACCTAAATTTTAATATTCAATATTTAATATCGAATATATATAGTATATAAGATGTATATATAGTATATCGATATAAGATGTATATATATATATATATATATATATATATATATATATATATATATATATAAAAGCTATATTCGATAAGCTATATATACATCTTATATACTATATATAAGATGTATATATAGTATAGTATATATCATTTTAACAGGATCAAGTGGCGGGCGGTAATCCGCACTGCCTTCTTAATTAAGCTAAAACAGAAATCACCGTTTGACCGGGAACTGAAATTGTTTCGCACCTCTGCTGACATTTATATGTCCACCGAGGTTTCCACCAGTTAAAGATTTCTATTTTAACATACTTGAGAATTCTTAATCTAGCTAATTCAGTATCCTTATATTTAAAGACTGGCAGTGATCCGCACAATCAGTAAGGATATAAGAATTGAAATATACTTGAATTTTATATATAGTTTAATGACTGTATGGAAGGTTAAAAACCTTTACTCAAGCAAGGGGTCTGTCATAATATAATACATACTTTTATTGAGCCCATGTGTCTAGCAGTTCTAACCGTGAAAGAAGATGCCCTTTTTAACTCCTTTATCGGGCTGAGGTTCACGACTGGCTAGACGAAGCCACTAAGGCAAAGCCAATAAGAGCAGTGTTACATTAGACTGTACCAACCATCTTGACACCAAGTCAAAACTCTATATATAAAGTTCATTTATATTTAAATAGATGTGTCTCTTTCATGGTTTATATAGGAGAGAAGTTAGATACTCAACATAGATATGAAGTCTCTTAGCCGGACATCGTCACGGCCAGAGAGGAGAGAGTAGAAGAAAAACTAACTAAGAAAGAAATCAGTACCCTTTGGCCGGGATGCAAGGCTTGAAGATGAAGAACTGAAAACTTTATTTACTTTGTTCTTCTGTTTTCAAACTACAAATTACAAACTCTTAATTACACTTTGAAGAGAGAGAGAGAGAATTCTAGAGAGAGAGGGTCTCGCTTCCTTCTTCTTTCTTCTGAACGAATGAAACGTATAAATAGAAAAGAAAAGAATCTATGAACAGTAAAAGTGGGTCCCGTGGGTCCCTGTTACAGTCTTTTTACTATACAAAACAGTATTTCTACTGTTGATGAACAGTGTATCTAGTGTTTGAGTGGGGTCTGACGGCTTCACTGTGCTGTGGGGTCTAGCTGTTTCACGGTGCTGGTCTCTTGTCTGATTCTTTTATTTTGCGGAGGAATTCTTCCGCATTCTGCAAATCTTCATCAGATAGTATTTTCTCTGATTCAAAGGGCTGAGAATCTTTAGCGATATCATCATTGTTGGTTTCACTTTGCATAAAAGTATCTGATTTCTCATATTAATTAATGGAACGAAGTAAATTTCTTTTGACTTCTTCCAAGTAGTTGTTAATCATTTCTTCTTTATCTCCTTCCTGAAAGGAGATCTTTCTGGCAATATGCCGTACTGAGCTGTCATCAATTACCTCTTTCTGAGGTTTACTAGAATATTCTTGGATTTTTGTTTTGATTGAATCTAAGAGTTCTTGACCATATAATGTCTTCGTTTTGGGATCCTTTTTCATTAGTTTATCCCAAAAGTTGTTGTAAAAGGTCTTGTATAAGCATAGGACTTGTTCTTCAGTGAATCCAACTTTTGGAGTCCATTTATGAATCCAAGGAATAGAGAATTCCAGAAAGAAATAAATCTGGTCAATTTTTTCTGGGTAACAGATATGATCTGTGTGATATAAATTGTTTATAAAGGGGGAAATTTTTATCCATTCTTTTTATAACATGAGAAATAGATCAGGTAAATTTTTTACTGTCGGACTGTGGTATGACCACCAGTTTAGAAACCAATTAGAAATAGCCTCTGCAAATATCTTTACACATACTTTAATAAACCAAATATGTTTGTGTCGATCATTATTGTAGTATAACACTTTATCAAATGCCTGGATATAATCTCAATAGGTAAAATTCATTCGAGATTTGTTAAGGCTTATCTGCCTTTCTTTCATTGTGGATATACCCCAGTTTTCAACAGATATAATCTGTTTAATTATAATCTTAGAGAAATTATAAACGTTCTCGTCTGTGCTATAACCAGAAAAGTGCTGAAACTCTGCACTGCCAGTACTGGTGAGTATTGTTTTATAATAGGAGCGGGTTTTGTATGACTCACCCGGATAATACAATCTATTTATTAAATATCTTTGGAATATCTTCCATGGCTCTACCTTTCTCTGAATATCAGAATTTTCTAAAAGAAATATCATTTCTTTTTTCGACACTTTCTCATATGACTTGATATCATCATTGTCATCTTTTGTAATGGAAGCAAAAGTATCACTTTGCTTAGCAGAAGTATCTTTCTATTTTTGAGCAGTCAAATATGCCTGCAAATGTGGGTATAACGGATTATCTTCTGAAATATCTTCCAGATGGACGGATGGTCCGATCGATGATTCTTCTCTGAGAGATATCCTCTCATTGGTTAAACTCTTTTTTCCCATTTGTATAACTGAAAAGTTTGATGTGGATCCGTATGACGATCCTGAAGGTGATGATCTTCCTCTGGACTATGGGGATGATCTTCCCCAACTTCTACCTCTTCCCCTACCCCGGGGGGTTCCATCCTGTAAATATTCACGAGATAAGAAATCTGGCAGAGAATTATCAATTCCCTTTTTGTATTGTATCTCAAAATCAAAAGGGGCTAATTGAGCGTGCCATCTTGCTAATATCATTTTTGAGGCATCATGTTTAAAGTCTTTGTTAAATATATATTTAACAGATTGTGCGTCCGTTTTTATCAAGAACTTTTGATTGTATAAATCATCTTGAAATTTTAAAATACATTTTACTATGGTTAACATTTCATGTGCCACAGTAACGTATTTTTTCTGGGCTTCAGACCATTTACCAGAGTAGAATCTAATCAGATATTCATGCTTATTATTGGGATTTATTTGGGTCAAAATCCCTTCGTAACCAATATTAGACGCATCAGTCTCGATAATCTTTTGTCATGCAGGATTAGCAAGGGTCAAGCAAGGTAAAGATTTAACACGTTGCTTAATATTTTTAACCAAAGTAGTATGACTATCAGTCCAAGGGTTTTTATAATCCTTTTTTAGCCTATCATATAAGGGAGCTAAATCACGTGACAAATCTTTATAAAAAGGTGATATATAATTTAAACTTCCCAAAAATCTTTGTAACTGAGTTCTATCAGTAATAACATCGGGAAATTTTGAAGCAAAATCGATCGATCTTTGAATAGGAGTAATCTTTCCTTGACAAATATAATGTCCTAAGAATCGAATGTTAGTTTGGAATAAACTCATTTTTTGTTTTGAGATAACCAAACCATTTTGTATAACAATTCTTTTGAAAATATCTAAATGCTTAATATGCATTTTAAGTGTTTTGGAAAATACCAAAATGTCATCGATATAAACAATGATAAAGTCTAGATAGGGGTTGAAAATATCATTCATAATTTTTTGGAATTCAGAAGGGGCATTCTTCAAACCAAAAGGCATAACATTCCATTCATATTGCCCAAATGGAACATTAAAAGCAGTTATGTAAGTATGTTCTTTAAATATTTGAATCTGCCAATATCCAGATTTTAAATCGAATTTTGAAAATATATTGGCATCATATAATCTAGACAATAAATCTCTTTTATTGGGAATAGGATACCTAACCCACTTCAAATATTTATTCAAGGGTTTATAATTAATGACTAATCTAGGAATACCACGTTCCTTTTCAGCTGCGTTATTAACATAAAAAGCTGTGCAAAACCAAGGAGACTTTGAGGGTTTTATCAAAACCCTTTGTAACAAATTATCAATCAATTTTTTTTGCAGAATTTCACTAATTCCGCGTTCATCTGACAAGGTCGAGATTTAGTAGGAATATCATCCTCAGAGAAATTATCTTCATAAGGCAGAGTGACAATATGCTTTTTCCTATTCCAAAAAGCACTGGGATATTCTGCACAAATATCAATAGCAATATTCTCGGAAATTCTGTACTTTAGTGGAATTCAAAGTATCAAATATATTCATACTAAACAATTCTAATTGCAAAGAATCAATATGTTTCTGCTTCATATCAATTAAAGCATTAATATCTCTGGTTACTGGATCTGTAACAAAAGTATAACTTATCTTTTTATCCTTATAAGTAGCAGTAAAACCTTTCGAGTCTATGCTAGTAAAAGGATAAATGGCATTAATAAACGGTGTTCCAAGTATAATAGGAGGGTATAACTGATTTTTAACCAAGAAAAAAAAGTGAGGAATACAGACTTTATTCTGACAAATGCCCGTATTAGGAAGTTTATACTTTATATTTAAAGCAGGTCCGGATGCAGATCTAACCATATGAGTAGTTTTTTGAAAATATTTTGTAGGTATTAAACCTTCTTGAATGCAGCTAACATCTACTCCACTATCAATTATAGCAATGTTTATAATGAAAAAACTATTATCAATGAGAATAGTACATTTGATATACCATTTATGAGCAGTAATAATCTGCATCATTCCTAAAAATATATCATGTTTAGGATCAAAATTAATAGGTTTTTCTTCAATATCATTTTCAAAAATACCTTTATTTTTATCATTAGATTTCTCAGCTGGAGAATTGATTTTCTTAATCTTAGTAATCCTATGATCACAAATCATTTGATTTTGTTTAAGAGATTTGATCTCTCGTTTCAAGTTTTCAACTTCAACCTTTAAATCATCGAAAGAAGAATCTCTTGCTGGAGTTGCATTTTTATTTAAAAGACGGTTATTAACCTCTAGTAAAGAATAAGGCGGGGAATATTCAAATTCTTTTTCAAAAGGTTTGCAAAACTAGAACTTGAACTAGCAGCCAAATTAATAATTTTTTCACGAAATTTTTTATCAGTAACTTCTTTTTAAAGTTCTATTACATTATCAGATGTAATAGTTTTCATGTTCAAATCTTGAAACTGTGATTGCAATTTATAAAATTTATCATCATCACAAGTACATGTATTACCTTTGCAAGTTGTACAAGTATTATCAACATTTTTATCACTATCAGATAAATCAAGTAAATCTATTTCAGCTTCGGATTCTGACTCAGAATAATAATCAGATTCTGATCCAGAAGTGTATAACAAACCATAAACCTTATCATGTAACTCATCGTCTAGTCCTAAGGTTTTCAGCTTTTGAAGCTTATAATTCGGGGCTATATGGCCAAATTTACCACACTTGTAACACTTAATGTCAGCTAGATCTCTCTTAGATCTATTTTTGGTAAATCTAGTAGCCTTACGATGGGATTTCTTAGCTTCTCATTCTTCTTTGGATCTATATCTAGATCTCTTTCTCCTATAAGGACTATCTTGGTTGGGGTATCTATGATACTTATATTTCTTCTTCTTATGAGTAGAAGTCTCGGTAGACTGAACTGAGTACAGAAATCTCCTAACTGGGATTTTTCTTTAAGTTTATCCATCTTAAGCTGTCTGGATAATTTTAACTCATTGCACAAGTTTAATCCTTCTTGTGTGCATATCCCTATTAACTTACCATAGGTATAATTATTGTAAGGGATTTCACCATAGCTACCTCTTAGAACCTTTTTAACTCTTTCAGCAAATAAAGAGGGAAGGCCATCTATAAACCTGGCTTTCCAATGGTCAAATTTGTTTTCGGGTAATTCCATAACCCTGCTCATAAAGGTATCTTTATACCATCTGAATTCACCTAATGCCTTACATCTAAGACCATTAAGAAGAGTGCGTACTGTCTCATTCTGGTTGGTAAATCTACCGTTGAAGTGTTCTAATATAGTAAGAATAAGAGTATAAACAGCATCTTCTCTATTTGCCACTAGGGCCATGCCTAAGTTATCAACTCCTTCGTCAGGGGCTTGAGCATTAATAACCATTGCTCTTTCTTCGACAGTCAAATAATTATCCCACCAGCCACGAAGTTGGCCAATAAAACCTGCAACAATCATTTTGCAAATAGTTCTATCTGTATTTTTCACACTTTTATAGATAGTTGCATACATAAGCATTCTATGCACAAGAATAGTCAATTGTCTATCAGTCAATCCATCAAGATTCCATTCGTAAATTTCGGAACCACTGTAAGATGTATTAATCTGATTTCAATCACGTTCCTCTATTAAAACATCTTGAGGAGTAGGATGATTATAATAATAAGTTTGCATTTTGGGTTTATCAGCATATATGCTATCAGCAAACTTACTATTCTTTTTGGGATAAACTCTGAGTTTATTAAACTCTGACAAAATATCCTTTTTATAGTCAAAAGTAGTATCTAATTTATCAGCAAAATCTTTTGATAAATCAATGGGTTTGATATTCAAACCGGATAACTTTTTATCAAGAAGTTCTTCTAAATCATTTAAAGATTTGAATTTAAAATCCTGAATCTCAGGAGGTCTTTGAACATGAGTAAAAACAATTTGAGGTTCTGATTTGCTTCCTGACGTAGAGGCAATATCAGTTATTTTCTTGCTAGTACTCATCTCTTTTATCAAAGCTGTCAAATCAATAAGTTTTTTATCAAGAGAACTTATGTGTTCACCCAAAACTTTAACGTATAAACTCAAATAATTATTTTAAGAAATTAATTTATTAATTTCTGCGATGCTGACTGCAGCAATATCTTCATTAATAAATTTTTGAAATACAGTAAAAGTAATACCTGTATTATTAGGTAAAACAAAAGGTGCTTGAGGAGGGTAGGTGGCTTTAGTAATATTGCCACTCCCGTCTTTATATGATCTTTTCAAAACTTTTATAAAAAGTGGTAAATATGTGGTTATAAACCAAGGAATAAAATACATAATTTGATTATGTAAAGCACAAGTTTCATAAAATTCTTGAGAAATATTGTTTAAATCCTCTTTATTATAAGTATCAAAAAACCAAGTTTTAAACCGGTTCCATTTATTACTGAAAAATTCCTTTTGAATATAACCTCTAGCTTGTGACCCTGGACTAAAATTAATTTGGTGTGGAATCATTTAAACATCATTTGGGTCAAAATCCATCTCGGACGCAGAAGGAATATCCTTATTAGAAATATTATCACTATCCTAAACAATATTTTTCTGGGGGTTAATCTTAACCCTTTCAATTGGCTTATCACCCACTTTAGTAGAAATTGTGTGTAATGATGCAGCACGATTTCTAGCTGGTCCATAGACTGGTTTAACAGGAGAAATGTGTTGAATATCAGGCAACAGTCTACGACTAGTAAAAGAATGTCTATTATAATTAGAACTAGTAGCAGACAAAAGTCTATTATTAGAAAATGACTGCCTATTATAAGTGGAATTATTTTCATCAAACTGAATGCAAATCCTACCATCCGAATTTTGAGTAATATGGGAATATTCAGTATTACTAACAGCATTTGTAATCTAACTTGGTGATATAACCGAGTCCAAAGTCCATGTAGTTGGGAAATTAATTTCTTCTCACTTAATAGGTCTCCTCGTGGTGACCTTAGACTTTGTAAAATTGGTTTTCACTAATATAGTCTGATCAGATGTATCATATAATTTACATCTAGGGTTTAACGTAGATAACAATTTAAAATAAATTCTATACGATAAATATATAAGTTCGGAACCAGGCGCATAATTATAACCATGCGTTTTCACATTTAATGTTAATGCATCTAGTATATTAACATCAGATAGAGATAATTGCAGATTGGGTTGAGTATTAAAATATACTGGGCCGTAGGCAACAATAGATTCAACAGTAGGCAATAGTAGATTCAATAGAACCCATCAGAGACTGTCTAAAATTCAGATTTCTGGCATCTCTGAGAGCAACCAAAAACGTCTCCGGTAGCCCTTTAAGGGTTAATGGCTTAAAAGCAATTTGTACCATACTAATATGCAGATAGTTATACTGGTGTTTACAAACCTCTATATCATGCTTGTTTAACAAACGAATTGTCTGTTCAGACGAATTTAAAGCTAAAGATTGCTCAGTTGTTTTAACAAGTTATTTAGAAGAGAGTTTATCAAACTATCCATAATCATAGATTGTTCTAATAGGGACTTTAGGAATAGTCTATTTGTTTAACAAATCAAGGTTTTGAGGTATATCTACCTCTTCCAACCTAGTATTCTTCATACTAGTTTCTCCTAAATTCATATTTCAGAAACATATCTATGTCGAATATTTCATATCTATCTCATATATACCATGAAAGTACCTAGGCTCTGATACCATTTTAATAGGATCAAGTGGCGGGCAGTAATCCGCACGGCCTTCTCAACTAAGCTAAAACAGAAATCACCGTTTGACCGATATACATCTTATATAGCTTATATACTATACACTTAGTATATATATACTTTTTAGTAGTAACATGAAATGACCAAAGTATGGTACTTCTTAGCTGGTATAAATATGGAATGATAGAAGATTAAGTTTTAGCTCAACTCAGATTACAGTTTCAACTAAAACTGAGTTGAGCTAAAACTTGATCTTCTATCATTCCATATTTATACTAGCTAAAAAGTACCATACTTTGGTCATTTCATGTTACTACTAAAAAGTATATATATACTAAGTGTATAGTATATAAGCTATATAAGATGTACATATAGAAAACTATTTATAGAAAACAATTCAGAATTTTTTAGATTTATTTTTTATTATTTTTAAATTAAACAATTTTCACTTCCCATTTTTCTTCTTTTAAAAAAATAAATAAATTTTACACCTTCCTTTACTTTTATTTTTTAATTTCTCACTTTCTTTACTTTTATTTTATTTAAATTTCCACTTTCTTTTACTTTTTTATTTTTTTAAAATTTTCAATTTTTTTACTTTTATTTTTAAATTTTTCACTTTCTTTTACTTTTCTTTTTTTAATTCCCACCTACCTTTAATTTTCTTTTTTTATTTTTCACTTTCTTTTAATTTTTTTAAAATTTCCACTTCTTTTTAGTTTACTTTTCTTTTTAAATTTTACACTTTCTTTTACTTTTGTTTCTTAATTCCCACCTACCTTTACTTTTATTTTTTAATTCCAACGGCTATTTTTTTAATAAAAAATAGCCGTTGGGCTCGCTAAGGGACCGGGCCGGTCCCGGGCCCTAGCGGACCGTTTGGTCCGTGAAGGGACCGGGCTCTGGCAGGCTAAACGGTTCCGGGCCTGACGGGCCCAAATCATAGGACCGGCCCACGAGACCGGCCCAAGCCCACTAAAACCGGGCCAAACGGTCATGGCCCGTTTGGCCCGTGGTCCCGGGCCTGGACCGGCCCTCTTACCACCCTTAGGCGATATGAGTCGCTACCAAAGGCTAGCATTTAGTGGCGACGGATTCTCTAAAGTGAATTCCAGTGGCAATCCAAAATAAGTTTTGTGACGACAAATATCGCTACGAAAGGTGGACCTTTTATGGCGACCATTATAAGTCGCTATCAATAAGTATCTGCCATTTAGTATGGTCAACGATCGCTTGGTCGCCGCGTCGTCACCACGAAAGGTATTCTGCGGCGACAATTAAACTTTTTGTGACAAATTTTGTCGCCACTTAAACCCTTTTTCCAGTAGTGATAAGTGGAGCATGACTTGTTGCATGTTTAGCTCCTTAACCATATAAAGCAATAAGTTTATACACTAGCCGTATAAAAAAAATTAATATAATCGAGTCACTTATTAGATAGTATAACACAGTTAATTCTCTATGACAAGTATCATTGGCGACATAAAAAAAAATGGTACTCCATAACCTACTATAAGAGGTTAATTTTATTACACTGATAGCAATATATATTTATATTTTTCCATGTGTATAGTACACTAGCTGCAATATAATGATCATGCGTTTTTATACTATTATTGTATATATAGAATTTATTTGAAGTTACCAATTAATGTTATTTAAAATTTGTTATCTTTTAAATGAGAAAATTATATAAATATATTTTGTACGGTCAATGGGTAAGATCATAAAGAAATTTGGGATTCTAGCTGTAGGTTATTAATTAGCATAAGATCATCCAAAACTTTTGTCTGTACTATTGGCTGATGAGTCAAAATCCTTCTCCTGTCCGAATTAAGTACTGTTCATCATGTTTCTGAGGAGCCTATTCTCTTTTTCATGTAATACAGTTGCAGAGTTCTTTAAGTTGTAATCATAACACTGTATTTCGACGTGCATGGTTTCCAGATGTCCACATAAAATTCATGCACACATTTACACTGAATGGTAATAATATACAGTAAACGGTTGGTTTTTGGATTCTTCTTTGGGCGCAAACTTCCTATAAAATCCCTTCTACAATCCTTCACTTCTCACAAAACTCTCGAATATCCCTTTTGAATTTTAAACCTCTTGCTCGTGAAAATGTTCACTAAATTTCTACCACTTGTATCTGTCCTCTTAGTAGGAGCTTTTGTTGGTGCCAGGAAATTGTCAAACGAAAATGTTTCTCTTGTTGCGGCAAATGTGACCACGTCTGATTACCAAGGCGGGATAGATGACAATGGTATTGGTGGATTTGCTGCAGATAATGGTACTGCAGGTGGTTTTTAAATAACTTGTGATAATATATATATGAAGTGGCATGTCGAAATCAAAAGGCAAAATTGATCAGTTTGAAGGCCTCTAAAAATTAAAAAAACAAAAAGTTTGAAGGCTTTATATATAAAAGCACTCTTGGTATTTTCAGTTTCTAAATAGAAAATGTTTTTTTGGCAATATGTTTTGTTGCATCTTGTCAGTGCTTTTCTCGAACATTATATACATGGAGATATAAAGAAAAATAATTTTCACGCTTCGAATTGAGCCTTTATTTTTACTTACTAATATTCTGTTTATTTATATAACAGGTGGCACTGGGCTTGGTATAGGAGGATCCATTAGTGGGGGAGCTGGAGCTGGAATAGGAGGGAGGTTGGGTATTGGGGTGGGGCCCATTGGTGCAGGAGTTGAAGGTGGTGTTGGGGTTGGGGTTGGTGCTGGTATTAGAGCAGGTGTTGGTGCTGGCGGCATGGGTGGGGGCGGTGGCAGTGGCGGCGGCCTTAGTGGAGGAGTAGGCACCGGGCTTGGTGGATCAACTGGTGGAGGATTTGGCGGTGGATGGCCATGATTCTTGATGGAAAATTTGTAAACCAGTTAATTAGCAGTGGCGCTATTGTATTATTACCCACTTGCGTTTTGATTTCATGTTATGCTGCTAAGGTTTAGGAGATCTATGAGTATGTAGAATGTAATGTCGTGTTGGCTAATTAATAAATTGAAGGGAAAAAAATGTTTGGTAAGAAGTTATTTAAAAAATTGATTTGGGTGAAAGTTTGGTTTGGAGATGAAAATCTGTTTGGACATAATTTTTAAAAATTTATTTCACTTTTAAAAAAAAAATACATGAAATGTGATAAGTTCTAAAAATAATCAAAAATACCCCACAAAACCAAAAAAATAACTTGCTAATCTTGTATATGCAGAACCTTCATTGATGCCATTCATTATCGTTATTACAAACCATAGTCCTGAACATAAGTAAGTTTGGAAATTATTATTTTTATAATGAACTACATAATACACTATCCTAAAATCATAACTTGATATTTTAATATTAACGGCTAATAATACAATTACTAGATACTATAATTCGTCAAATTGTAATAATATGACAAGATCCATCAGTTCAAAAAAAATTTATAGAAATTAGCTGGTGGATTAGTTGGGTCATAATAGATTGTGAACTTTTTATAAAATATAAAAATTTGGGGTAATTTTTAAAATTGTTAAAAATTTCAACAGTTATATTTTGGGCCAAAAACAAGTCAAGAGCTAGTTTTGGAATTTGAAAATTTTATTTTCAAGATCTGCCAAAACATTGATAAATTCTATAAACAAATAAGTTTTGCCAATTTTTTTTTTGGAAAAAACTTGCAAAATCTAGGACCAAATGGGCCCCAAGAATATTGCTAGTACTTAATTAATTGTGCCGTAGTAATTAAAAACTATCGTTAACGAAAAAGAAAACTATCCTTATGTAAACAGTAAATACCACTAAATAATGTACTACTAGTCAGCAAGTGTACAAAATAAGGATGTGGCTCCCTCCAGTATATTATCTTTCCGGTTGGTCCAATTGATTTGGCAAACCTCTTAAAAGTTCATTCATTACTGATTTATTTTACTAAATTATCCTTATTAATAGTAATTAAAGTTATAACTTCAGTAAATTTAAGAAGTGTGTATACTAGATACTAATGATAATATTGGAGGAAAATAACTTCAGTATGAAGAAACAACCATTGTGTAGATACTGTTAGTAAATTGTGTTCGATACTAGAAAATCAGAAAAAAAAAAGAAGAAAAAGAAATGTTAGTTCGATAAAAGAGAATATAAATAATTTTCGAGCCCACAAGTTGCTTGCATGTGTGTCCTTAAGAAATTTAATCCCCTCACTGTTGCCCAAGGTTATGGATTACTTCCTCTCGGGATAGAACGGAAAAAACTATTCTGTAATACTTTCAATCGAAATTACAGAACTTCAGCGAATTCAACAAACAGAGCATATCACACTTGACACTTTGTTTATATGGAAAAATAATGTAATAATATAGAAAAAAGGGGGAAAGTTTTCAGATTTTCCATCAATGAAAAATGAGATTAAGCCTCTAAATATATAGATAATGAAAGGATGAGATGAAGAGGTGCAATTCAAAAGGTGCCTCTTCCATTTTCTATTCACACTCATTCACGAAACCTAACAATCCCCCACATGAATGGGGAATGGCAATATATTTAAAAACATGCAAAAAACTTGTGTGATTTGCAAGTAAAGATTAATCGCATCTGGATAAGTAGGGTTTCTTTTGAAATTTCTGTAGTGAACA